>NC_134534.1:73454166-73777500 GCF_050624435.1 Tenrec ecaudatus | reverse complement strand
TCTATATATACACTGCACGTTGAAATGCTTAAGGAATTTTGTGAAACTGCAGAAGTTGAATATCAGAAAATACTTGAATACAGTAAAATGCGCTGGTTAGCTCTTTTGCCAGCTGTCAAAAGAATTTTGAAAATATGCGATCTTTTGAAATCCTACTTTCTTTTTTTTTTCTTTTTTTTAAATTTTTTTTATTTTATTTTAACAATTTATTGGGGCTGATACAATTCTTTTCACAGTTGAAATCCTACTTTCTATCACAGGATAAATGTCCTAGAATTTTAGAAGAGTTTGTGAAAAAGAATCTTCAAAAATTTGGCTAGAGTTTGTACACAATCAAGCAGCTCTTTTTCAAAATGCTATATAACTTATTGAATGTGACAAAATTTCGGTAATCGAAGTAGCAAATGAAGTTAATGATTTAAAATTTCAGTGTCAAGAGTGGTTAGAAAATAATTTTCCTCCATTAACTATCCGTAATAGTATAAGCCAGCTAGAGGAACAAGGTGCAATAAATCATGCAGATATCATGAATCACGTTAAAAATTTCAATAGTGTGAAGCTGGAGGCACAGGGAATCCAGGGTGGACGATACCTTCAGGACCAGAGGTGTGAGGGGCGATGCTAGGAGAGTGGAGGGTGAGTGGGTTGAAAAGGGGGAACTGATTACAAGGATCCACATGTAACCTCCTCCCTGGGAGATGGACGGCAGAAAAGGGGGCGAAGGGAGACTCCGGATAGGGCAAGATATGACAAAATAACAATCTGT
Source organism: Tenrec ecaudatus (assembly GCF_050624435.1). Classification (NCBI taxonomy): domain Eukaryota; kingdom Metazoa; phylum Chordata; class Mammalia; order Afrosoricida; family Tenrecidae; genus Tenrec; species Tenrec ecaudatus. Next base: position 73,776,734 of record NC_134534.1, on the reverse strand, counting down.
GGATTATCAAGGGCTCATGAGGGAGGGAGGAGTCGGGAGGGAGGGGAAAAAAAAGAGGACCTGATGCAGAGGGCTTAAGTGGAGAGCAAATGCTTTGAGAGTGATTAGGGCAAAGAATATATGGATGTGCTTTATACAATTGATGCATGTATATGTGTGGATTGTGTTAAAAGTTGTATGAGCCCCTAATAAAATGTAAAAAAGGGAAAAAAAAGAAAATGATTAGTGCAAAGAATGTACAGATGTGCTTTATACAATTGATGTATGTATATGTACGGATTGTGATAAGAGTTGTATGAGCTCCTAATAAAATGTTTTTTAAAAATTTCAATAGTAACTTCATAGATTATTTAAAAGAGTGGATGGTACATTACAATGATATTAAACATTTTCATTGGGTTGCATTAAAACAAGAACTTAATTGGAATGATGTGCAAAAACCATTCGATCATATTACTCAAAATTTCCCATATAGTAATATTTTCAAAAATGATTTTTAATGAGGTATCATTATTAAAAATATATATTGATAAGGAAAATGCTAAATCTTGGGCATCAGCAAAAATCACAATAGAAAACAAATGGATAGAAATATTTCATCATTTTGAAGCAAGCCATATTTCATACAATAATGCACTAAAAATTGTGGAATATGCGCTGTCCTTACCAGGAACTAATGCTGTGACTGAACGCATTTTTTCTATGGTAAATAAAGTGTGGACGTTAGAAAAATCACAATTAAGTGTTGAGACTTTGAAAGCCATTTTATGTGTGAAGCATAATTTTTTAAATTCTTGTGAAAAATTTCATGACCTTTTAAACAACAGCAGCAATCTACTAAAAAATTTACTCAAATGAGAAATATACCAAAGAATAAAATAATACTATGCATAATTTTAATGTATTATTTTATAAATTGTACTTATGTTGAAATTAAAATATATATATTGCAATACTATTTTTGCATTCTACGAAAATTTTTGTTGCTCCATATAGACCAAATTTTTAATCAAGAACACCCCCCCCCATGCCGGTCGATGGTGTCCTGTTTTACTAATGTTAAAATCTAGTCACCTTAGCTTTGGGTCCCCACTCTGCACTCACCCTCATTTTCCATGATATGATTTTTTGTTCTTTGATGCCTGATAATTGATCCCTTTGATACCTCGTGATCACACAGTCTGGTGTGCTTCTTCCATGTGGGCTTTGTTGCTTCTCAGCTAGATAGCCGGTTGTTTACCTTCAAGCCTTTAAGACCCCAGACGCTATCTCTTTTGATAGCCAGGTATCATCAGCTTTGTTCACCACCTTAGCTTATACACTTTGTCTTCAGCAATCGTGTCGTGTCTGGAAGGTGAGCATCATGGAATGCTAGTTGAATAAAACAGGGTGTTCTTGCATTGAGGGAGTACTTGAATGGAGGCCCAATGTCCATCTGTGACCTTAATACTAAACCTATAAATATATGCACATAGATCTATTTCTCCATTATCATATATAAATATTTTTACATATGTACATGCCTTTATTGAGACCACTATAAATGACCTTTCCTCCTAGTTCTTTTGTATATTTCCTTTTACTTTCCTCTTGTCCCACTACCATGCTCATCCTTCATTTGGGTTTCAGTAATTCCTCTCGGTTACATAACCCTTGATCAAGCTCTACCAGGCCTCCTACACCCTCCTCGCCACTGATTTTGGATCACTTGCTATTCCCTTGTCCTTGGGTTTGTTAACATCCCCACTTCCTTTCTCCCACCTCCCCCTCTCCCATGTCCCAAGAGAACTGTCAACCCCGTTGTTTTCTCCTGCAGATTGTTTATCCCACCTAACTTATCTAGATAGACCTGCAGAGATAATAATATGCACAAAAACAAAACAGAGGAAAACAAAGCAATAAAACAATAAAAAGAAAAGACTGTAGTTAGTTCAAGGACTGTTTGTTGACCTGTAGGAATGCTTTCTGGTCGAGTCTGAAGGAGTGCCATGCCCTGGCCCCAAGTCTATTTTTGGTTCTCCCCCAGAACTCCGGAACTCCCTTGCTCTGCTCTCTTTGCTGTTCTGTTGCACGTCCTTAGTGTTTTCCTTTGGTGTGGTGGGGTCAGATTGGGCACAATTCCCACACTGTGTCTCCAGTGTTGTCCCCTGTTGAGCTATGGGTCAGTGAGTGATGTCATGTCTCGTAGTGGTACCAGCCATATGGTCCTCTCTGTGCATTGGCTGCTCTGAGCAGGGATATCGTCCTCAAGGCTTGGTGGGCCAGGATGAGCTCCACTCTCTCTTCCTCCCTCTTCATTTGCTCCTGTGTGCTCTGATCTGATATGTCCCTCTCCCAGATCTGCAGCTTCAGTGCTGTCCTCTGAAGTAAATTCTTTTTTTATTTTTCTTGAGGGGGTGGCTGTCCACATAGTTGGGATTGGGGCTGGCTCCTCAACCTCTCTACTGGTTCCCTGCTTCATGCCAGTATATATTCTCTAAGATGTGAATGCAACACATCAATGGGATATTTTATAGACAAAGGCAAACAGAGACTAGAGACAAATTTCCAACAAGGGGTGAAAAATTAAATTGGCAAGATATTTCCCAGAAGACAGTGAAATAATGACATTTAAAAGCTGAGGGAGAAAAAAAGCTGTCAGCCTCTAACTATATATCCCACTACCTCTCCAGAACTCAAATAACATAATGACTTCTTAGACAAGAACACTGAAAACATTTACTGTCAGTAGTCCCTAATTAATAAATATCTCAAAGAAATGTTCTGAAAGAAAATAACTGAATCCAGGAGCAAGGAATGAATACATGGGTAGCAAAATGATTGATAAATATGTAGGCAAATCTAAGCAAATAATGTATAAGACAGCAACAAAACCAAATGCTAATTCTGGAGGCTCAATACTAAATGTCAAATTAAAGGAAGAGTTTTCAGTTGAATGGCCTTTATGCTACTAACAACTGAACATTATCTTAAAATTCTTGTGAAGTCTAGAAATAAGTGGAGGTTTTGTTGAGATCATAAACTATTGATAAAACAAGCCAAGCGTGTCATCTCAGAGATTAAGGAATGCCATTTGGCTTTTATCAACACATTTTAAAAATCACATAAAAGGTATCTGTACTCTTTATTATTCTGTGTTGCTAAATATATATAATCTGACAATGTGGAAACAAAGATCTGCTGTGTGTTTGTGCTGCTAAATGTAGATAGTATTCTTATAAACGGGAAAACAAACAACTATTTTAAGCTTGACTTCAAGAGACTTCATCATAATCAGCTAGTGCTTATCAGTGTCCCCTGAGTACATGGCTTGGCAGCATCTTAAATTCCATGAAAGTGTTAGCTCTTGTCCTCAAAGGGTTTACGTTCTAGAATAGCTCATTCATTTGGGAGAAAAGAATTCCTCCATTCTGAAAATAGCAGGCAGATGGTTCAATCCATTGGGTTTAGTTACAAACAAACAAACAAAAACATGTTTGAGGTGTAGAAAAGCTAAAAGAAGCAGATAAAAACATGTCAAGATTTGTACATATAATTTGGCTCTATGGTAATATTAAGTGTTACAAATTGAGTAATATTTACACATTTGTTCTAAGTCATTCCTCTGCCGTTTCCAAGAAATCCCATTGAATTCAAGTACTTTTTCCTACTTCCCATTGTTTCCAATACCTACAAAGTGACTACAAATTAACCCACCCTTCAGTCAGTTTGTCATGCTGTGGTTGCTGTGTGTTGCTGTAATGCTGGAAGCCAGGCAACAGGTGTTTCAAATATTAATAGGGTACTCGTGGTGTACAGGTTTCAATGGAGTGTACAGACTAAGAACCAGGGAGGAAGAAGGAAAAGCCCGCCAACTTCCAAGGAATTAGCCACTGGAAAGCGTATGGAATAACAACACAACATTGTGCCAGAAGATAAGCCCCGCAAGCTGGAAGGTACTTAAAGCATCACTGTCAAAACATAAGTTGAAATGGACTCGGATTGGCTGTTTTGAGACTGACAAACACATGATTTACTCTGCTAGGAATGACAAAACCAAGAACAATAATGTTGCATTTATGGACAGAAAGGATATTTTAAAATCCATCTCAAAGTACAATGCTCTCTGTGATATGATAATATCTGTAGACCTACAAGGAAATCCAGTTAATCTTCCTACAGTTGAAATGCATGTGCCAACCACTAAAACTAGTGATGAAGAAATTGAAGAATTCTACCAACTTCTTTAGTCTAAAATTGATGTGCATGCAATCAGGTGCATTAATAATTACTAGTGACTGGAATGGAATACAAAAGTTAGAAACACAAAGGAAAGCTCAATAGTTGGGAAATATTGTGTCTTGATGACAGAAGCAAAGGTGGAGATGACATGATAGAATTTTTATTAAAAATGTCATTTTATTGGGAGCTCTAACAACTCTTATAAAAATCTAAACATCATTGTATCATGCATATTTGTACATGTGTTGCCATCATTATTTTCTAGACATTTATTTTCTATTGAGACCTTAGTAGCAGCTCCTCTTTTTTCCCTCTCCCCCACCTTTGTGGCCATTTGATAAATAATTATTATTTATTATTTTCATATGTGATAGAATTTTTTAAAACCAACTACTTACTTCTTCATTGTGAATTATTTTCAACAACATAAGCAGGCACTAATACATGGACTCCACCAGGAAGGACATACATGAATCAAACTATATCTGTGCAATGAGATGATAGAGTAACTCAATATTATCAGTCAAAATGAGGCCAGGTCCCAACTGTCTTGTTTTGTCAACTGTTCAATTGCTCATGGTATCTTCTAATTAAATCTTTAAAAAGCAAACCTAGAAGTCCACGAGAACTGAACAACAACCCTGAGTGTGTCCGACCTGAAATTCAAGAGCATCTCAAGCACAGACTTGATCAATGGAACATTAGCGACTGTCGACCTGATGAGCTGTGGGAAAGCATCAAGGGCATGATATGTGAAGAAAGCCAAAGGTCATTTAAAAAAAAAACAGGAAAGAGAGAAAAGAAAGTGGCCCTCAGAAGACACTCTGAAACATGCTCTTGAACAATGAGTATTGAAATCAGACGGAAAAGACAATGAAGTCAAAGGACTGAACGGAGCATTTCAAAGGACAGCTGGAAACATGAAAGTAGATTATAATAAAATGTCCACAGACCTGATATTAGAAAGTCAGAAAGGAAGAGCATACTCTGGTATACCTCAAGCTGAAAGAATTAAAGAAAAAATTCATACTTCAAATTGCCATATTGAAGAATTTTATGGACAAAATATTGGACATTGATAAAAAGATCAAGAATCAATTGGTGTCCAACCATTTCAGGAGATAGCATATGATCAAGGACAATGGTGTTAAAAGAAGAACACTAACTCTGCTGAAGGCATTAGAGAAAAAAGGACTCCAGTGATTGACAGCTAACCAATTGAAGTGTTTCAACAAACTGATGAAGCACTGGAAGCACTCACTGCTCCCACCCAAGACAAGTGGGAGAGCTGATACCTACCGGGACAACTGACTGGGAAAGATCCATTTGAAATAATTGTATCCAAATAAGATGCAGACATTATCGAACAATATCATTCATATCATATGCAAATAAAACTTTGCTGACCATCATTCAGTAATGCTTGTAGCAGGACATCAGCAGAGAACTGCCAGAAATCCAAGCTGGATTTCGAAGAGGAAGTGGCAGGAGGGATATCCTTGCCAATGCCAGATGTATCTTATCTGAAAGCAGAGAATACCAGAAAGATGTTTACTTGCATTTTATAGTCTATGCAAAGGAATTCGACTGTGTGGATCATAACAAACTAGAGATAGCACTAACAACAAGAGACTTCCACCACTTCCTGGTGGTCATGTGGAACCTGGACCTGGACCAAGGGGCTGACTTTTGAACAAATTAGGGGAATTCGGTGTGGTTCAAATATCGGGAAAAGTGTGTGTCAGGGTTGAATCCTTTCACCACAGTTATTCAATCTGTAGGTTGAGCAAATAAACCGAGAAGCTAAAACATATGAGGAACTCAGTATCCAGATCAGAGGAAGGCTTATTAACAAAATACTACATGCAGATGACACAATTGATAAGCTCATATTCATAGTTCTTGCCTGTATAATACCTTCGAGGCCTCATTGCCTCGAGATGAAATCCGATGCTGAGACAGTTCAAAGCTCTGTGTCATCCGGTCGCTGCCTGCTTCTCCAGTCTCACTTCCACAAATGTAACTTGCTCCTATGGCTCATACACTGCCTTTCTGCCTAAACCTCAAACTCAAGAGGCTGTGTACTTGCTCTACTTGGGACCCATTCAGATCGGAGCCCTCCTCAGGGTGCATACATGGTGCTCTCTCCTTTCTCTAGCAGGTCCTGTTCCTTACCCTAATCATTAACCAACCAGTGGCCAGCAAATCAATGTTTCAGGGTAACTCACTCCTCGCACCACCAAGGTACGCCATTGTTGAGATTAAATGAGATCATAAAGGCTTCCAAGATTCAGAGAATCATTCATTATCTTTCCCTTCAATTTTCCCATGAACCTCTGAAGCCTCCCAGAACCCCCTGACCCTTACTCTGGGTAAAGTGCTTAACACAGAACAAGGCTAAATCAATGATGGCTGCCTGAAAGTGTTCTCATCATCACCATCATCATGATTTCTCATTTTAGCGAAAGCATTTTCTTAACGTTTGTAAAATATAAAGGTTCAGGATATAATTCTTGGCAGGGCTGCAGTGGGTGGCACACTGCCAAGACATGATATCTGGCTTGTGTAGTTTGATAGCAGAATTCAGTGGATAAATCTTTTCTGGCTCAGCACAGTTTTCATTGGGTGAGGTTAGAATTTCTAATATCTATCATTCACTGAATAATTAAAATCATTATTTCCAATCGCTCTTGGGCATGCTAATACAGAAAAACCTCTTAGGGATACAACCTGATATAACTTAATTGCTATTAATCACATGTGTAGCAACTCACACAGCTTCCTACATTTCATGCATCTTCAATAAATGTTCGTTGATTGACTAAGTGGTACTTCTTTTTTCAGCTTCAAATTTCCTATTTGCCTAGTGTGATTGCTCAGCACCTGCTTTTTATCTTTTAAACTGCAACACTGTCACTTCAATTAATAACACGAGGATACATCCAGTTATCTAACTGTAGTCCCCTTGACTTAAATCCATTACAGCATAGACGGGAGCACTGGTGAAATGGAGTTCAGAAGATTTCCACATAGAAGCCAATTTCCATAGCAAGAGTGGGCCTTAATCACCAACTACAGCTGCGTGCGTCATGCAACTAGTTCTTTTGACAAAAACCATTATGTAAGGGACAGTTTGAAACTTAAAAAAATAAAGCTGAGCTCCAAACAGAACTGGTCTTCTAACACACTTCTGATTATTAATATTATGTATTAATTAGAATGTTTTCTTTCTATTTTGCCCTACACTTCTAAGTGCACAGGAGCTTCCCGTAGCTTGTGTTGGAGCCAGGCAAAACATCCACAGGCTGGTTTTACCTTTTGCTGAATATTTCACCTATATCTTACTTAATTTTTTTATTGTGATTTGAGGGAAGTTTTCCAGAACAAATCAGTTTTCCATTCAACAATTCACACTTCTTTTGTTTCCTATCATTAATTGCAATCCTCTGTGTCCCTGTTTCCATTCCTACTTCTTCCCTCCCCCTCTGGCCTTCTAAACTTAGTCCTTGGGTAAATGCGGTTGTTTTGATCTCAAATTGTTGACACGCCTAAGGAGTGGGCACCTCTAGTGTATTACAGTTCCCTTTATAGACCTGCCAGTTGTTTGACTGACAATTTAGCCACAGGGATGAGTTCAGTTCCTGACCTGCAAGGTGACTAAGGGCCAGCATCCTGGGGGTTCCACCAGTCTCTAAAGGCTAAGCTAAAATGCCTTAAAAGACCCAAGGGGTGGTTTTATAGCCAGTGCTTCCTGAGGGCCAGTGGAGAGTGAGTGAGGAAGACAGAAACATTTCCTCTTTGAGAAAAGGGTAGAACCTGGCAGGGGCCTGGTTAAGCAGCAGAAGGTGGAAGATGGGACAGGGCATGTATATTCCTAGTGTACAAGAAGAGTGGGTTAAACCCAATATCAGAGTCTTTCGGGCCTCACAACCACAGCGAAAGGCCCTGAGCAACGGTCACCTGAAAGCACAGCTCCTGAGCCACTCTCACCGTTGAAACCCACACGGAATCAGATGAGCAGCCAGGGCAGGAGGCACACATAAGCTAGAACGATCCATGGCCCAGCGGAGAAGCTTGGTCACTCGGAACTTTACTTTCCCTCAAGACTGTAAACTCTTCCAGGGGAAAGCAAGGGAGGGAGAAGAGGGAAAGAGGACAAGTGATCATCGGTATTCTCTGCTTGTAGCATAAGAAGCAGACAGTAGCCCACACGCAGATTTTTGTTTGCAGTTTTAAAGGGAATGCTAAGTACTACAATGAAATACTCTATGGTGGCTTGGCTGTTGTAAATAAGCAGGTGTCCAGTAAGGTAAGGAAAAGGCAGACATCAAATGCCACCTCTATTTACTGGTAATGAAGAACCAAAGAAGAGTAGCTGTTTAGACCTGTCTTCAAACAAACAACCATATAAATGAGACATCAACTAATCCAAGGATTGCAAGTAATACAATCCAAATTCAAAGGAGGGGATGTTATCAGAGCTTAAATGGTGAACTCCTGGTTTGCAGAAGGCTATGGATGGCAGTGGCTTTTTTAATAATAACAAAAACTTGCCATGATCTGCAGGAGCAGGGCACTAATCCACCCAGAGGGGGAAGGTACTGTTATGTCTCCACAGAAATGGGAGTGTGAGTACAGACCCCACCACAGCAAGCCAAACCTTGAGGGCAACGTAACCACGTGGAGCAACTCATGAACAGAGAGGGCTACAGGGCCGGCCCCAGTCAGAGACAAACTGACCCCATCCCCCATCCCCATCCCCAGAAGGATGTGATAACGAGGACAACACTAAACCTACAGGTTGGGGAGAGGGGCCGGCATGCTATGCCCACACAGAAGAAAACCAAGAAGGAAAAAGAGAAAGGGAGGGTCTGGACCCCCATCAGCACACCAATCCTGGGGGCAACGTCCCTCCGTGGAGCTGCTGAGTCACAGAGAGGACTGTAGGGAGGCATGATGTCCCCCAGCTGGAGCATTCCAGGACAGAGGACAATACTGGGGACACAAGGTGGGGAGTGAGTCTGGCCTGACCACCCCCACAGTGGGGTGAACCAAGAAGGGAACATAACAGATCAGCAATGGGAGCAAAGCCACAAAACCCCTGAGGAGCCCCTAAAATAGACTTCAGGCTAGGTGGGCAGTTCCCAGAATTTCCCAGGACCCATGGGGAGAGAGTCATAAAGATCAGTGGACAGACACGGAATTATGTATGGTTTCTCTGTTCTTTGGAGTATTTTTTTTATTTTTGTTAGTTTTTTTTCTTTTTATCTTCTTTTTTATTTTTGCTTTTTCTTTTTATTCAATCTTTTATTTTCTCTGTTATTGTTTTGCCTTCCTATATAAGATAAGCATGGGACCCAAGCCCAATGAAAAAGCAACTAGCTTGATGGTCCCAGAGGGAGATGGAGGAGGAAGAGGCAGGGAAAGGAGCAGTGAGCAAACAGCACCATGGACAGGGGAACAACTAGGGAATTAAAAGCAACAATGAGGAGGATCTAGAGATAACTGTGGGTACTGGAGCAACAGCAGTCTAGCTGAGAGGAATTACTAAGAAGCAGAAGCTAGGTGAGCATGATGGTGGGAAAGGAGGAAGGTAAAAGGAAACAGAGGAAAGATCTGGATAGATCCGAAGCAAAGCTATGGATAGAGGTATAAACATAGGTGTGCACTCATGTAAATATATTAATTCATAAAATACAGGTATTGGCCTATGCACATATATTTATATGGCAATACATTGAGGAAGTGGGCAGACTTTGTTCAAGCCCTGCCTCCACACAAGAATACTTTGTTGTAACAACCTGGCATTCTGTGATGCTCACCCTCCCAACATGATCAATGAAGAAGAAATGGGTGTGCAAGCAAATGGGTGAAGAAAGCTGATGGTGCCCAACTATCAAAAGATATAGTGTCTGGGGTCGTAAAGGCTTAAATTTAAACAAGAGCCCATCCGGCAGAGAAACAAGCGCACATGGAAGAAGCACACCACCCTGTGTGATCATGAGGTGTCGATGGAATCAAGTAACAAGCACCAAAACCCCAAAAAAAGAACAACAAAAAATATTGTTGAGAATGAAAGGGGTTGGAGCAGAGACCCAAAACCCATCTGTAGACAATCAGGCCCACACAGAAGGGTCACAAGGAAGGGGTGAGTCAACCAAGGTGCAGTATAACACCAATGAAACACACAATATCCTGCTAGTTCTTTGAGGCTTCCTCAGCCCCCACTATCATGACCCCAGTCGTGTCTTTCAGTTCTGGCTAGACTGGAGCATGCACACACTAGTACAGATAAGAGCTCACAACACATGGAATCCAGGTCAGATAATCTTCTCAGCAACAGAAATAGGAATAGCGATACCAAGAGGGTAGGGAGAAGGTAGGGGGAAGAGGGGAGGAAGGGGGAACTGATCACAATGACAGATGCATAATCCCTCCCCCCAGAGAGATGAATAATAGAAACATGGGTGAAGGGAGATGGTGGTCGGTGTAAGACATGAAAACAACAGTATTTGTTTACACTGTTTTAGAATTTATCAAGGTGTCACGATGGTGGAAGGGGGAGGAGGGTGGGGTGAAAAGAGAAGCTGATACCAAATAGAAAGTAAATGTTTAGGAAATTATTATGCAATATATGTGCAAATATGCTTGATATAATGGATGTATAGAATGTTATAAGACCTATAAGAGCCCCCAATAAAATGATTTTTTAAAATCATGGACAAAACATTCAGCACTGCGTTGTAACTGATTTTAAATAACTAGAATCAGCAAGACTAGCATGTAGAGAGTAGCTGCTACAAGAATGAATTCGCCCCAAGTGGAAATTCAGTCCCCCTTCAACAATGACTACTGCTTCCTCCTCTCCCCAGTCCCCACGCATTGGTCTCCACGCACTGGCCTATTCTAGACAGCTCACACACCTGGGGGAGTATAATATCTGTTCCTTTCTGCCTTTGTTATTTCACTTAACACAATGTTTTCGAGGTTTATCCATATGGCAGCATGTATCAGGACTCCATTTTTCTTTCTAGCTGGATAATATGCCAAAGGCGCCGCAGTTTGTTTATACGCTCATCTGTTGATGGCCACGTAGGCTGTGTCCGCCTTCTAGCTCTTGCGGACAATGCTGCAGTGAACACTGATATACACAGTGAACTTTTATAGTGCCATCTTACAAAGAGCTTAAAATCATCTCCCAGGAAATCCCATTTCAGTAACAACATAGATACATTAGCGATAGAAGTAGGTACCCTGTCTCCACTTTTTATACACTAGAAACAGACACAGAAAGTGGAAGAACATTCACAGACAAAATTAAACCCAAGTTCATTGGGTATCAAGCCAGACTTATTTCCAAAAACTTTTAAAGCACTTATTTTAGGAAAGAATTCCATGAGGTGATTGGATCACTCACAGCACAATATGCATACAGGCAGATAGGTCTCAATTTACAAAGTCATTGCATGTTAAGAAATACATACATCAAAATAGACACTTGTAATAATATGTTTGGAGTCAGTGGGCGTCTGCAATGAAGTGAGTGGAAAGCATTCTGGTTTTGCTTCCTAAATACAGGGTTTTTCCTGATTTCACCTTCTCTGAACTAAACTGGCCTACCTCTTTTCAGCTTGCATTCCTATTGCTATTGGTTCTACATCTTATACTACACTTTGATGAATGACAAAAATTGCTACTTGACATGGGAAACTCACAGTCCAGAGTTTTGGCTGGGATAAATTATGTAAAATGTAGTTGTTATACAAAATTAAAATTTAATGACTCTGTTTGTTTCTACACACACACACCCCCGCCCATCCCCACCCCACAAGGTGGCAATCTAAGTAAAAATTAACACTATTGAGCCAAATTAACCACAATTGCTGTAAAACATCATGGACAAAACATTCAGCACTGCTATGTAACTGAAGTTAAATAACTAGAATCATCAAGGCTAGCATGGTTGGAGTAGTCACTACAAGAATGAATTCTGAAACCTGACTGCCTCTAATCTCAGCTCTGTCATTCACTATCTGTGTGACCCTGAAGTGGTTATTTAACCTCTCTTTCAAATCTTTAAAAATGGGATATTTTAAAAAAAAAAGAGGACCTGATGCAAAGGGCTTAAATGGAGAGCGAATGCTTTGAGAATGATTGGGGCGGGGAATGTATGGATGTGCTTTATACAATTGATGTATGTATATGTATGGATTGTGATAAGAATTGTATGAGCCCCTAATAAAAAATGTGCTGAAAAAATGGGATATTAAGGACCCAGTAAATTAATATGTACAAAGATGTATTTTAGGCAGTGCTTAGCCCATACGTGCTTAATAAGAGCTGTATTTTTACAAAGAAAGAAGTTCATTGTTTTTAAATCTATTTTGTCTAGCCGGTAGCCACAATTTCAAAATCTCTTTTGCCTAACCCCATATATTTCAGAGCAGAAAGGCTCTATGAGGTTTTCAAAGCTATGATCTTTTGGAAGTCAATTTCCAGGACATTATAAGCCATTGTGCTTTTGGGTCTCTATTACAGAGAAGTATGCCCTAAATAGAGCACCCTATATACACTAACAAGAATACACAGAGGAGGAAATGGAACATGTCTCTCAAACATGGAAGGTATATCACATTTTCATGAAAACCAGAGAAAGAATAATGAGTAGCAAATTCAATCAGCATCAACTTCAAATTAAAACTGAGCAATTATTTCCTTCCTTCTTTCTATTCCTCTTCTTTCTTCCTTTGCTGAATAATTAAATTCAAAAGCCATTAGCTCTGGGAGAATAGGAATCTGATGCAGAGCATCGAGAGGGGACAGCTCCCTTGGGTGTCAGGGCCTCTCCTCTGGAAATGACCAGGAGCGCTGTCCCCAGTTGGCCCAAGACCAGCTGCCAGCTCCCCGAAGGGTCAGGAGACCCTGCGCATGGCGACAGTGCGGAGAGGTCTGTTACATGGAGGTGGGAGTGAGTGACAAAATAAATTACATGCATATTATGCAGGCCGGTGAATTGAGGGCAATAGTTGCAAGGAAGGAAAGTAGGATGGACTCTGTTGCTAGATTAGAAATTTAGTGTTGATGGGACATTATGGTTTTTAATGTGGATAGATCAAATACTAATCATAAGCTGTTGTGACAAATAAATGGGCTAATGTATAAAATTTTAAGCACAATGCCTCCTGCCTAGTAAGAACTTTAAAAACACAACATGTCTCATGTCACAGCATCAAGTCACTGCATACACATGCATCCTGACCCCAGCCCCCCCTCCCCCCACTGGCAAGAAACTGTGAGTAGAGAGAATTCAGTTGGTAGTTAGAATTGTTACTACCCTGAAGCAAATGTCAGGACCACATGACCTTGAGGCACCATTTGTACTTCATTATGGCTGGTCCCATAGTGTTAATTACCACAGTTCCTCGGCTCTTTCATAAGCAGCCTCCTGATTAAAACTCATTTATTAGGCGCAGTGCTTTGTGTGCCACACCACCAAAGCGTTATAAATGCTTAATTAAACGTGGTACTTCTTCAGTTCCTCTTGTGCTCTCGCCCACTCTCATACAGCAAACGAAGATTCGGGCTCAGAGCACCCCACTGAAGACCCCAGAACAGGGCGATGGCAGCGTCACACGAAACACCTCGCTTCCCTTCTCTCAAAAACCTTCAGCTGAACGCACCGCCTGTGAGGCCATGCCTTTAACGCCGCCAGGTTTTTAGTGTAAGTGTAAGCGGACCTCCATTTGTCCCTTTTCAACTTCAACCTTGACCTTAATTCCAGATCCAAAACTGTGGACCCTGGGGGCTTAACTCGGCGTCTGATAAATCATTGTCTGAGGCGTATTCTGTACAAACAGGGTAGGGTTGCGCTATTGTGAATATTGTTGCCATCAAAAAGCAAAAGAAGAAGAAAAGAAAGCAAAATGCAAACAGCCCAGACCCAGTATCGCATTCTCCTCACACTGCCTCATTGCTGGCGCACACAGCTCGCTTTGACATCCAGGGGCGCTCTGCCAGGAGAGAGCCACATGGACCGCCGAAGGGAATAAGAAGCTGACCCTCTCATCTCCCACCGCCCCCCTCTCCAGGGCCCCACTGCCAGCTTCCCAAACAGTTAATTGCCTTTTCAGACAAAGAGTTTGACAGCTACTCTGCCACAAACCACATTAAATCTTACCCCCTGAATGGTTTGCGGGGCGGTGGGGAAAAGAAAAAAAAGAAGCTGTTTCCATTTTTAGGAGAGCATAAGACCTGGCCTATTTTATTTAGGAATTAATACTAACGCTGGGCGCTCTCTTTTCTCTGTTCTGGACGACCAGTGAAGCAGCTCGGCGATGAAGAATGTACTACTGTGCGTGCCAGGACAAAAACAGATGGACCAAAAAAGTTTAGATGGATGAATCTGAAAAATTGGATGACCTTTATTATACCCCAAAAGTTACACACACCAAAAAAATTAGAAGAGTAGAACTTCCACTTGCCAGCAAATCTCTCCAATGTACAAATTTCATAGTGTGGACTCAGTCACTGGAGCGAGCACTCACACCACCCTCTGGACAGTCCAGCGTCTCGTCTTCACTATCAGGAGAGAAGTCCCCTCCACGTCCTCAACGGCAAAGTCTACAACTCTGCTCTCTGTCCATAATATGTTACCTCCGCACGCCAGCACAACGTGGGGAAAGGCGAGGACGGGTCAGGGTCACACCACGTCCTGAGATTCCGGAGGCTGTGCTACGGCAAAGGGATGGGGGCCATTTCACGAGAGCACAGTTCAAAGGAGATTCAAAAGTGGATCTACTTTTAAGTGGGCCAGCGAACGGCATGCTGCTGCCTGCTCCCAATTCACTGGGCTCGCTTCAAAGATTTACCCCTGACCGGAAGTAATGTAAGAAATTAGGGATTAACAGAACATAATTAGACCCAGGCAAAAGCAGCACCATTACAAAAACCGACTTAAACAATGCTGTGGCGAACATAAGTAGCATGTAGCTGTGGGTATATTTGGGGCAAAGGTGTTTTACAGAAAATGTTTACAGCACAGAAATGCTAAATAATACCAAGGCAATGTACACATGGGAATCGATCATATTACTTCTGAAATAAGAACATTCACCCCAGCTCAGCTCTCTTCAGCTTTGTGAATAAGGGTGATTTGCCCTTTTCCTTTGGCACAGGGGCTTCGACACCGGGCTCACACATGAGCACAATTGTGATGATGGGGAAGAACTAAGCAGTGCTTCCTCCTGGTGTGCTTAGCGTCAGTGTGGGTCGGAACCAGCTCAATGGCACCTAACAACAACAACAGCAGCAGCACTACCCTTGTGTCCCTGGTTGATACAAATGATTGCCCTCAGCTGCGAACCCAAAATTTGAAGGTCAAGTCTACGCAGAGGTCCTTCAGGAGGAAAAGCTTGATGATCTACTTTCTGAAAATCAGCCATTAAAACCCCTATGGAGCCAGGGAAGAGTGACCAGACTTCAACCTGGTGCTCCAAGTTGTGAATGCAACATACCGGCATGGAGTAGGGAACCAGTAGAGAGGTCTGAGAGGCCGGCCCCAATCCCAACTACCTGGACAGCTGCCGCTCCCCCGAGAAGAATTTACTTCAGAGCACAGCACTGAAGCTACAGCTCAAGGAGAGGGACATGTCTGATGGAGAACACGGGAGCAAATGAAAAGGGAGGAAGAGAGAGTGGAGCACACCCTGGCCCACCAAGCCTTGAGGACAATATCCTTGCTCAGAACAGCCACTGCACAGAGAGGACCATATGATCACCCACAAGATGAGACACAACATCCCTCACTGACCCCAGGGTGCAGGGTAGCAATGATGAAACATATAACTTTCCTCTAGTTCTTAAAATGTTTCTCCCCCCCATCGTGGTTCCAATTCTACCTTACAAATCTGGCTAGACTAGAGGATGTACATTGGTACAGATAGCAACTGGAAACACAGGAAATCCAGGACAGATGACTCCTTCAGGACCAGTGGTGAGAGTGGTGATGCCTGGAGAGTGGAGGGAATGTGAAGTAGAAAGGGGTAAACCAATTACAAAAGTCTACATATAGCCTCCTCCCTGGGAAATGGGCAGCAGAGAAGAGGGCGGGGGAGATGTCGGACAGTGTAACATGACAAAATAATAATAATTTATGAATTATAAAGGATTCATGAGTGAGGGGGAAATAAGCAGCTGATATTAAGAGCTCAAGTAGAAGGCAATTGTCTTGAGAATTATGATGGCAATAAATATACAAATGTGCTTGACACAATGGATGGATGGATTGTGATGAGAGTTGTATGAGCCCCAATAAAATGATTGTTTTACAAGAACCCTTTGGAGCACAGTTCTACTCTTGACAAACATGGGGTCACCATGAGTTAGGGTCATCCTGGTGGGAGCTGTTTGGTTTTTTGGTGTAAACACCCAGGTAAGGGGCAATGTGAATGGCTCTAACCAATGAACCAGCTGTAAGAATGTGTCGTTTCTGAATCAGAGCAATTAATTGCCAGTGTAACACCTCAGATCAGCTTCGTCTCAGTCGTGATAAGCTTTAAAGGATCGTGCTAAATTGTACATCATAGGATAGGTGCGGTGCAACCGGGAGCAGAACCCTTTCCCAGCCGCACACCCGACCTGAATCACCACCGCCAACTCAGTCTTGACTGACAGTGAGCCTGGCAGAGCAGAACAGCCCTCGGGATTTCTGAGGTTGTAAATCTTTATAGGGGCAGAAAGCTTCATCTTTCTCTCCTGGAGAAGCTGGTGGGTTTGAACTGCTGACTTGGTGGTTAGCAGCCCAATGCATAACCCATCAAGCATAAAAGTTTCCTCTTGCTGTTTTAAGCCACTGAAGTTTTGAGAATATCTGTATTGTGACCTAGCATGTTCTTACTGCCTGCATCACACACTTGATCTCTAGCCAGCTCAAGTCTGACAGCACTTAGAAATAATGATGAAGGGGAAGTCAGGTCCCTATCAGAAGTAAAAGGTGTGTATCAGGCTTTGGAAGAGCCCTGAGTGACATCACCATGAAAGGAAAGTCGGGTCATTTATATGAGCTCATGAGATGAAGCTTCAGAAGCCCGGGGCACAGCTGAGCCTAGCGCTACACTCAGACATTTCAAAGTCCAGAGAGGAAAACTGAGCCTTAAATAAAGAATTACCACTGTGGTTAGACCCCAAATGTTTCTATGAATTTCTGTTAGAGTTTCCCACTGCTATGGGTGACTTCTAGTGATCTCTCTTTGTTAATGTGCGATCTCAAAAAACATCATATGAATTATGACAGAAGCAGGAGCTCCCCAACTTTCTTTGAAATACTTTGGTATTCTAACATAAAATAATACATTTTAATCTCTATTTTAAAAATATACCACCGTTGGGGGGGAAACCCCTTAACACTCTTCACACTCTGTTTTTCCCTCACTCCCCAAATAATTGATGCAAACACAAATCATTAGCCCAATATCATTTACTTTTCCCTCCTGAGTCTAACAGACATCTTCAAAAAAGAAGAAGAAGAAAGTGACTCCATCGAGTCACTTCCACGGCATGGTAGACCCGTTGTGTCTGAGTGGAAATACGCTCTAACGGGTTTTCAATGACTGATTTTTAGAAGTCAATAGTAGGTAGATATACAGCCCATGAATGAGGAAAACAGAATCACGATTTCTTTTCATCCTAAAAGAGCCTTAAATATAATCACTCATCATTATTAACCTTTCCTTCCAGAAGCATTGGTCAAGAAATAACAGACATATTTGAAAATAAATAAATCACGTTCCAAATCTGTGGCTTTGGTCTGCTTCCACACAATCAGAATATGCTACATTATGAATAAAATGAAGAACTACACAGGCCACTGTACATTAATATAAACATATCAGAAAAATAACCTGCACATAGTTCAATCAAAATGCAAGCTACTGGTATCAATTAGCATGTTTTTTGTTGTTGTTATTAATAGCAAGATGTTATAATTTGCTCACATTCTTCAGCTTATTAGAAAATTTGGACTGTAGTTGTGGATCCTGAGTCAAAAGAACTAATTAAATGATAAATGTCACTTTTCTCTCCATTTATGCAACCAGAATTTTTAATAGCACATTTTCCTTTTGTGCCAAAGTGAGAGCGAAAATATTATTCCTTTGGTCTTCAGAGGATCAAAGAGGACTTGCAAAAAGTGATCAGCTTATAAATAAGTGAGACTTCTTTATATTTGCTATTTTGTTTTTCTTTTATACAAGGAATATTTTAAAGAAACCATTGCACTATTTTAATATATTCCTTAACGGCTTTAAAATTATCATTATCATTCTTTCCATTTACAAATAAACTCCACGGGTCAAATTAATGGATAGCAATCTTGTACAGCGAGAGTGTCCCTTAGAGGTAAGGGTGTTGTCAGGCGAGACCATTCCCTGGAGATGATGCTTGGTAAAGTAGAAGGGCAGTAAAAAAGAAGAAAAGTGATGCAGTAACTGTAACAATGGACTCAAGCACAGGAACAGTTGTGAACATGGCACAGAGCCAGGCAGTGGCTTGTTCTGTTGTGCATAGGGTCAGAACTGACTCTATGGTACCTAACGACAATGTGTTAGTCTGGGTAGATTAGAGAAACACATTCATAGATACTCACATGTATATAAGAAAGAGGTTTATATACAATAGCAATTGAATATTGAGAAAACATCCTAGCCCAGTTCAGTTCATGGTAATCTGCATGTACTGAGTAGAACTGCACCTTAGGTCTTTAAAATTGTTACCTTTGGGGAGAAGATTTTCAGACTTGTATTCCAAGGTGGCTCTGGGTGGATTTGAAATGCCAATGTTACCTTTTATAACAATTTCTAAAAGTTTGTCACAAATCACTTTAATTACTAAAGTATTTGTACTTACCCATGTATAGATATTTACATTTCAAAGATGTTTTATTATCTCCAGATCTAACTAGATTTCATTCAAAATTGTTGTTAAAACTTGAACTCTACTTCTGCAGCCACTAGTCTCCATCAAGGTGTAAATAATCAATCAAATAGAATGAAACTTAAATTCCTCTGTGATATGTATAAGCAGGCTGATTGTGTAATTCAAATTTTTGAGTATGAATATTCTCCTAGATCAAAGCCAAGAAAAGCAAATCTACTGCCATTAAGTCGATGCTGACTCAGAACAGTCCTATCTAGGGTTTCCTAGACTGTGTATCTCTATGGGGACAGACGTCTCATCATTCTCTGGAGCAGAGGTTCTCAAGCTCGGGGTCAAGACCCCTCTGGGGGTCGAATGACCCTTGCACAGGGGTCGCCTAATACATCCTGCATTTCAGATATTTACATTATAATTCATAACAGAAGCAAACTTACAGTTATGAAGTAGCAACAAAAATAATTTTATGGTTGGGGTGGTGGTCACCACAACATGAGGTGTTACAGGGTTGCGGCGTTAGGAAGGTTGACAACCACTGCTCTAGAGGAATCAATACTAATAACATTCTACCTGGCGCGCCATTCCCCTTGCTACAAGGTCAAGTCCTATCGCTTGTTTAGACTGAACCCAGTATTATTGAGGCAGGATGAAGATCAGGGGAAAAAATACCCTTTATTTCTCTAACAAAACTTACCTCATGCAGTATAGCACCAATGAAACATACAACATGCTTCCCCGCCCCCACTATCATGACCCCAGTTCTGTCTTATACATCCAGATAAACCAAAGCATGTACACTGGTACAGATAAGAGCTCTTGACACATAGAATCTAGGACAAATAAACCCTGCAGAGACAATAATGAGAGTATCAATACCATGGGGGTAAAGGGAAGGTAGGGGGAGAAATAGGGAATGGATCACATGATCAATTTATAACACCCACACACATACCCAGAGTGAAGAACAACATAAACATGGTAGAAAGGAGACAGCAGACGGTGTAAGATGAAAATAATAATAATTTATAACTTACCAAGGGTTCGTGAGGGTGGGAGGGTGTGGGAAAGGAGGGAAAATTGAGGAGCTGATACCAAGGCCTCAAGTAGAAAAAAAAAAAGGTTTGAAAGGCTGATGGCAACATATGTACAAGGTGTTTGACACAAATGAATGTATGCATTGTTGTACAAGCTGTAAAAGCCCCCAATAAAATGATTTTTAAAACAACTTATTCCTTAGAGAGGGAATCTGACAAGAGTATATAGTGAATATTCACTTTGAATATGAGTCACCACTCATCCTAGGAAGTGTGCAGCAAGGACGCAGGAACTTGACCGATCATGGATAAGTAGAGGAGTCCTTGAAGGCCTGTAATTTCTTGACAAACTTCTCTCTCTAGGTCTCAGGGAGTCAATTTGCTTTATTAGAATGGAACACTTCATGAACCACCCTGGAAAGTGTTTGCATGGAAACTACCACCAGCTGATCAGTGTAGAACAGAGTTAAATAAGTAATATATTAAATACATTCATTGAATGACATCTTGCATTCGTTTTCTTCCGTTTTTTAAGGATATCTTTCATAGAGTAATACAGCACTTAAGTGTGAAGTCAATTCTACACATAGGAACCTCAATTAAGATATAAGGCACTTCTCATATCTCATAACACTTTCAATCCCTATTTTAGATCAGTTTTTGAAGTATTGGTTGGATCAAAGATCTAAATGTGAAATCTAGGACTATAGAGACCATCCATGAAAAATAGGCACCAATTTAGGGGTCCTAGAACATGGCATAAATGCACTAGCAGATAGAAACAAAAACAGCAGAAGGCTGAGACTTCCTAAGATGTAGATATGTAGATGCATCTAAAAGTCCACCAAAAGAGTAAAAAGAAAACACAGCAATTGGGAAATATGTCTGGCCTTCATATTTAACAAGGCACTAATCTAGTATTTATAGAAAATATTATTACCCAGGTCTGTCTAAATAAGATAAGCTGGATGAACAAGTGGAGGATAAAACAACGGGACCGATAGTTCCGTAGGGATATGGGAGACAGGGAGGTGGAGGGAAAGGTAGTGGTGTTAATAAACCCAGGGACAAGGGAACAGCAAGCGATCCAAATTGGTAGTGAGAGGGTGTGGGAGGCCTGGTTTGGCATGATCAAGGGCAACGTAACTAAGAGGAATTGCTGAAACCCTGGTGGGGACTGAGCATGATAGTGGGACAGGAAGGAAGTCAAAGGAAATAGAGGAAAGAGAGGGGAGGCAGAGGGCATTTATAGAGATATAGATAAAGACATACATATGCAAATATATTTATACATGTGGATGAGGAAATAGATCTATGTGCATATATTTATAAGGTTAGTATTAAGGCAGCAAAGGGACTTGGACCTCCACTCAAGTACTCCCTCAATGCAAAATTACTTTCTTCTATTAAATTGGCATTCTATGATGCTCACCTTCCCAACACAACTGCTGAAGATAAAGTGGGTGAACAACTAAATGTGGTGAAGAAAGCTGATGGTGCCCAGCTATCAAAAGAGATAGCGTCTGGGGTCTTAAAGGCTTGAAGGTAAACAAGCGGCCATCTGGCTCAGAAGCAATAAAGCCCCCATGGAAGAAGCACACCAGCCTGTGTGGCCAAGAGGTGATGAAGGGATCAGTTATCAGGCATCAAAGAACAAAAAAAAATCATATCATTTTGTGCTCACCTCCATGATATGATCGCTGAAGACAAATGGGTGAATAAGCAAATGTGGCGAAAAAAGCTGATGGTGCCTGGCTATCAAAAGATATAGTGTCTGGGGTTTTAAAGGCTTGAAGGGAAACAAGCGGCCATCTACCTCAGAAGCAACAAAGTCCATGTGGAAGAAGCACACCAGCCTGTGCGATCACAAGGTGTCAAGGGATCAGGTTTCAGGCATCATCAGAACAAAAATCTTACCATAGTGAATGAGTGGGGAAATGCAGAGTGGATACCCAAAACCCATTTGTAGGCCACTGGACATCCCCTTACAGAAGGGTCTTGGGGAGGAGACGAGACAGTCAGGGTGCAATGTAGCAACGACAATAAATACAACTTTCCTCTAGTTTCTAAATGCTTCTTCCCCTTCCCCTCCCACTGTCATGATCCGAATCCTACCTTGCAAGCCTGACTAGACCAGAGGAGGTACACTGGTACAGATGAGAACTGGAAACACAGGGAAGCCAGGGTGGATGATTCCCTCAGGACCAGTGGAGTGAGTGGCGATACTGTGGGGTGGGAGGGGGGGCATAGGGAGGGTGGGTTGGAAAGGGGGAACTTATTTCAAGGACCTGCATTTGACCTCCTCCCTGGGGGACATACAACAGAAAAGTGAGGGAAGGGAGATGTGGGACAGAGCCAGATATGACAAAATTATAATTTATAAATTATCAGGGGCTCATGAGGGAAGGGGGAGGGGGAAATATGAGGACCTGATTCCAGGGGCTTGGGTGGAGAGCAAAAGTTTTGAGAATGATGAAGGCAACGAATGTACAAATGTGCTTTACACAATTGATGTATGTATGGATCGAGATGGGTGGTGTATGAGTCCCTAATAAAATGATCTTTTTTAAAAAAAAGAAGGAAGAAGAAGTGGGGGAAAGTGGGAAGATGCCATTATATTTTAATTCATTTTTATACACTTTAAAAAATCCCCTCATATTATACTTAACCTTAAATAATACATTGTTTAATGGTATTTTTAAATATTATATGCCATCTATGGAAAAAAAAGAAAGAAAAGTTTGCAACCAACTGTGGTAGCAATTGTACAGTACTGTTTTATGTGACTGATGGAACGTTATGATATATGTAAGAGCTCCCAATAAAATATTTTTTAAAATATTATCACCACAAAAAGACAAATAATCCCATTTTAAAATGAGCAGAGGACATGAACCAACAGTACACCAAAGAGGATATTCAGGCAGCCCACAAACATGAAAAAAATGCTTGCTGGTCATCAGCCAATAGAGAGATCCACATCAAATATATATATATAACTTGATATAATCTTAGCCCAGCAATGACATCAAAGTTCAAAAACATAACAATAAATAATGGCCAGGGGACGGCAAGACTGGTGCGCTCATCCGCTCCTGATGGGACTAAGGCAACTGTTAAGAGCCATGGTAGGTGTGCCGTCTTTGCCCACTGGGTTCTGGAGTGGAACCGCAGTCTCTTCATTTGTCTACACTTCCCTCTCTTGCCTCAACTCGGAGCTCTTCCTGACCGTCCTTCAAAGCCTTGATCCATCTAAAAACTGTTATTCTATGTAGGTGGCACAGCATTCCTGTGAATTCATTGCAAACCTTCAATGATTTTGGAAGAATGAGCTTTGTTAAAATTGGAAGTTTAAATTTTAAAAATTGGAAATTAACCCTGACCTCAAAATCACTTTTTCCATGACACATACACATAAATATCTTTTTTTTTTTAGGGTGACCTAACAAGACTAGGACAAGTGTTTTACTGAGAGAACTTGTGTTCAGCCATTCGTGGATCACAGACACGTTTCAACGCATTTGGAATAAACTTGTGCATGTACTGCAACCCTCACAGCGATATTTTACGACTGAGCCACATATCTGAGATTAGGCGTCAATGAGAAAGAGGCACCATTTTGAATCTCTTTATTTCAAGAAAAAGAAACACCCTTGGAGGATCACATCTCCCACGGGGCAATTCAGGATCTTTTTCTACCTGGTTATTACACTCAACAGTATATATGAGTTTATTACATTCCCACCTGATTATTACATTCAACAGTATATATTAGTTTCTATTTCAGGTGGAAGATGTAGGCCCTTTCAGGGTAGGCCCAGTGTTTTTGCACTTTAGTATCTGAAATTAGATTAAAAGACTAAGACAATTTGAGGGTGAGAAAAATGCAACTCTCCTTGCTCATCCCCTCAAATAATTCCAAATTCATGAGGTCTGATGAGTGTGAGGGGTGAGAAAGACTGACAGTAATTCCGTATGTGTTGCTCAAGCATAGGTTCCCAAACTTATTTAGCCGATGGCCTCCTTTCAGAAAAAATTACTTAGAGCCCCTCTTGACATTAAATAATAATAATAAAGTGTAGATACTGCTTTTGAAGGTACCCTAGAACATTACATCACTACACAGCGTTGCCCACTTTAGGAAACAGTGCTGGGTAGCTAAACTTTTAAGGCTGTTGGTGCACCATTCAACCAGGTGTTCAGAAAGTCCAGTCAGTTGTCCCAAACTGAAGACCAGTGATGTGGTCACATATGACTCTCCCATCTGAGAGGTCTGTAGTGTGCGAACAGAACCTGAGCAGTCACGTGAGGACAGGGTGGGGTCTAGTATGGTTTTGCCTGGGCTCTTATTTTTTTATCCCAAACAGCTTTCCAAATTGAATTAAGTTCAGGTTACATAAAGCAATTTTGGTTTAGCTTGGCGGCTTAAGTAAGGAGTTTGAAAGTATGTTCAGTAAAGGAGTTTGACTCATTCTACTGAGAAAATTACACTTCATTGGATGTATATTTTCAAGCATCTAACAGAATTCGAGCCTTGCTAGGGGATTCTGTAGCTTAAATTTGATCTATTATTCTAGGTGGAAGGGTCATAATGCATTCCGAAGACTCAGGCACTCTTACATCACTCTTGAAAGGTGTTAATTTGGTTATCAGGCTTTGATTTGTTTAGTTGAACATATTAATTGCTTGGTGGACAGAATTAAACTATTTTGGGCTTCAATAAATTGGAAGTTCAAAATAAATAGCTTGGCCATTGGAGAACGCTCATTCTGACTACAGCAACTTAGTTGATCTAGGACAGTAAAAGTTCACTCTCTCAGAATGTTTAACAATTGCTTTTAAAATGAGATTTGATAACTCATCTCTGTTCAAATGAAATAATTATTTTCTTCAACGACTAAACCAACGGAATGAAAACATATCAATACTATAACATGAAAGTGTAACAGAGGAAGAAGGAAGGTGTTTTGTTCTGAATTGTGCAGTAGCTGAACATCCCGAATACTAATTCTTCATCCTGATAGTTGTTGAGTTTTTACCTGGAGTCACTCTTCATTATTTATATATCATGTATTTGCAAATTTGAGCACTCATTAATAACCAATGTCTTTGCAACTCCCACATCTATGCTCCTGGTGCTTTTGTGGGCATTGGCAGACACATGCAGAGTGGTGCAATTTTGAGGTGCCTGCCACATGTGTCCCCAACTGAGGTTGAACGTGATGACACCTGCTTCTTGTTTTTAATCTTGTACTGTAAGTGCTCCTTACATGCTCTATCGAGTGCCCCCTTCTTCGTTTGCATTTTTTTATTTTCAGTGGTGATTTTGCTGTCTACAGTAGCTCCCCAGTGTAGTGATAAAGCATTGTTTAGTGTTGCCAAGTACAAGAAAACTGCAGTGACATTTTTATGGAGGGAATATGTATTAGATAAAGTTTGTAAGTTATAATGCTGTTGGCCATGAGTTTGATGTTCATGAATCATCAATCCATATTACATAACTGACCCTCTACTTTACCAAACAATATGCCATTCTCTAGGGAGTTGATTCTCATAATAACATCCAAAATAAGATCCTCTTCAGCCTGCGTGTTAGTCTAAGTATCTTGACCTTGTGAGCTTACTAAAATTACTAATTCTTCATACTGACTTGTTATTACCATTACTGCAGGACTGATCATGTAATAGTTATAGCAGAATTCTCAGTATAGCAGTGTTTGTATCTGTTGGCTTTAATTCTTGCTAATGTCCAAATATCTCCCCTTGTTTCCATCATGTTTGCCACCCCACCCCTTCTTACTATGTATGATATTCTTGACTTCATCTTTACTTCCATTTGCTTTAGCTGCTCTATGATTAAAAGCAAGTTTCAGCCTCTTCTGAGATCCATGCTGATCTTTTCTTTCTTCCCTATCTTTTTAATGACCTTTTGCTTTTTTCGTCAGTGATGTTCTTAATGTCTTCCCATAGCTCATCTGCTCTTTTGTCATTAGTGTTCAGTGCATTAAATCTGTTCTTGAGATGGTCTCAAGGTGGTCAAAATTCAGATGGGATGTATTCAAGATCATATTTTGGCTCTTGCTGAATTACTGTAATTTTCTTCAGCTTCAATCTGAACTTTCATAAGGAGCAATTGATGCTCTGTTCTAGTCAGCCCTGATCTTGTTTTGGCTATTAATATTGAGCTTCTCCATCATCTCTTCCCACAGTTGTAGTCAAGTTGGTTGCTGTGTATTCCATCTGGAAAGGTCCACAGGTATGCTATGTCACTGGGAAAAGGTGTTTGCAATGAAGATGTCATTCATCATGCAAAGCTCTACCATGCCATCTCCAGCTTTATTTCTATCACCAAGTTCATATTTTCCAACTACTGATCATTTCTCTTGAGTGTAACTTCCATTCCAATCATCAGTAATTATCAATTCATCTTGTCTGCACATTTGATCAGTTTCTTCATTACTGTCTTTAGTGGTTGGTTTAGTAACTTTGAATAATAGTTGTATTAATGTTTTTTTCTTGCAGATGTATGGTTATTACCCTGTCATAGTTAGCACTGTACTTCAAGGTAGATTGTGAAATGTTCTGATGAATGTGAAACCATCCTCTTGATTTGGTCATTCCCAGCTCTGTACATCGTATGATTCAACCTGGCAAGTAACATTTCACTCTCTAACGACTAGAATAGGAGAAAGGCAGCTTTTTAGTGCCATAAGAGTTACAGCCTTGTGGAGTGACATCAAGGGCATGAAGAAATCAACGCTTGATAAAAAGACAAGAAAGAAAGAAAATCTAAATGGATGTCCAAAGATACTTTGCAATGTGTTCTAGAATGCAAAGAAGCTAAAACAATGGGAAGTAAGTATGAAGGAAAAAGGATAAATGGAAAACTTCAAAGTGAATCTTTTAATAAAACATACCAAAAAGCTGGAATACCAAGGCAAAAGGAGGAACACACTAGACCCTTCTTCAGCTGAAAAAAAACTAAACAAGAAATCCAAGCCTCAGGTATAAGGCATCATAAATTTTTTTTTAATCTTACCATAGTGAATGAAAGGGGAAGTGCAAAGTGGAGACCCAAAGCCCATTTGTCGGCCACTGGAGATCCCTCACAGTGGGGTCTAGAGGAGATGAGTCAGTCAGGGTGTGATGTAGCACCGATGAAGAATACAGCTTCCCTCCAGTTCCCAAATGCTTCCTCCCCCACCCCCACTTCCATGATCCGAATTCTACCTTGCAAGTCTGGATAGAGCAGAGGTTGTACACTGGTGCAGATAGGAGCTGAAGGCACAGGGAATACAGGGTGAATGATTCCTTCAGTACCAGGGGTGTGAGGGACGATACTGGGAGGGTAGAGGGAGAGTGGGTTGGAAAGAGGGAACCAATTATGAGGATCTACATGTGACCGCCTCTCTGGGGGGACAGACAACAGAAAAGGGGGTGAAGGGAGATACCGGATAGGGCAAGATATGACAAAATAATAATTTATAAATTATCAAGGGCTCATGAGGGAGGGAGAGAGGGGGGAAAAAAGAGGACTTGATGCAAAGGGCTTAAGTGGAGAGCAAATGCTTTGAAAATGATGAGGGCAAAGAATGTACAGATGTGCTTTATACAATTGATGTATGTATATGTATGGATTGTGATAAGAGTTGTATGAGTCCCTAATAAAATGTTAAAAAAGAAAGAAAGAAAGAAATCCAAGCCTCAAATTTCCAACATGAAGGATTCTAAGGGAAAGAACTGAGTGATTCAATATGCATTGAA
Source organism: Tenrec ecaudatus (assembly GCF_050624435.1). Taxonomy (NCBI): domain Eukaryota; kingdom Metazoa; phylum Chordata; class Mammalia; order Afrosoricida; family Tenrecidae; genus Tenrec; species Tenrec ecaudatus. The sequence continues at coordinate 73,748,787 of NC_134534.1, read as the reverse complement.
CAGGATGAAAGGAATATACAAAGTCACTGCACCAAAAAGAACCGACCAGCATTCAGTCATTTTCAGAGGTAGGATGTGATCAAGAACCGAGTACTGAGGGAAGAAATCCAAGCTACATTGAAGGCATTAGTGAAAAATAGGGCTCGAGGAATTGAAGATATTTCCACAAACAGATCCAAACCTGAAAGCCCTCGCTTGTCCAGGTCTGAAAATGTGAAAGACAGCTTCTTGGCCAACCAACTGGAAGAGTTCCATATCTGTACTCATTTCAAAGAAAAGTGATCCAATTGATAATGGAGATTATCAAATAATATCATGAATGTAACATGCAAGTAATTTTTTTCTAAAGGGTAGTTCAAAAATGTTTGTAGCAGTGCATTAACAGGCATTTCCAGATTATCAAGCTGGATTTAGAAAGGGGATCGAATGAAAGATATCATTGCTGATGTTAGATGGATTTTAGGATAGGAGCAGAGAACACCAGAATTATATTTCCATGTATTTCATTGACTGTACATGGGAATTTGACTGTACGGATGGTAACAAATTGTGGATACTACTGGGAACCATAGGAATCCTGAACACTTGCCGGTGATCATGCAGAAACTGGAGCTAACCCAAGAGTCAGTTCTTTGAAGAGAACGAAGGAATACTTCAAGGTTTACAATCAGAAATGATGTGTAATGGTTATATAATTTTATATAATTACTCAATATGTGTGCTGAGCAAATAATCTGGGATCTAGACTACATAAAGAAGAAGGTAGTGTCAAAATCAGAGGAAGATTCACTACCAACCTCTGATATCTGGATGACACAAATTGTTTACTGAAAGCAAAGAAGACCTGAAGTGCCCTTCCGATGGAATTGAAGACCACAGTGTCTGCTATGGATTACAACTCAACATTTAAAAGAAAAGCCAAAACACCTCACAACTGAACCCACAGCAACAAACAGAAATAGAGAGAATTTTGAAGTTCTCAAACTTTTCATTTTGCTTGGACCCACAACTCAACTCCATCAAAGCAGGAGTCAAGAAATCGGATGATGTATTACATGGAGAACATTTGTAAAAACGGTATTTTCAAAGTGTTAAGAAACAAAAATGTCACCATAGCAGGTGTCACTAAACCTGCCTGACCCAAGCCAGGATGTTTTCAATCGTCTCATATGCATATGAGACCTGGACAATGAATGAGGAAGACCAAAGAAAGAATGATGTCTTTGAATTATAGTGTTAGAGAAAAATTTGAATACCAGAAGGAAAAACAAGTCTGTCCTGGAAGAAGTACAGCCAGAATGCTCCTTAGGAGCCAGGATGGTGAAACTGCATCTCATGTTATCAGGAGGGAACAGGCCCTGGAGAAGTATCCCCTGCCTGCCTGAGTAGAGGGTCAGTGAAATGAAGGAAGACCCTCGATGATATGGGATGGCATAGAGTAAGCTCAAACATAAAATGATGTGAGGATGGCTTAGGACTAGGCAATATTTTGTTCTGTTGTGCATGGGATATTTATTATTCAGAACCCACTGTAGGGCACTTCACAGCAACAATACGGAAATGTGTTCAGCCTTGAATATAAAACACAATGTTAATCTGATCTAGTTACTATGCTTTGTATAAATATTTTCTAGCATAAAGTACACATCACAATGAGTCAAGTTGAGCTCTAAGAAAAACTTTTAAATTTCATTTAGTCTATAAAGCACACCAAGATGATTTCACCAGCAATGTATCTTGGTAAGCCTGTCTTGATTAAGTCCTCAGAAGTGCCAACTTGCTATTCGCATGCCCTGTGGTTTTTAATATTTTTCCACTTTGAGTTTCCAAACCTAGTTGGACTTAGTCATCCACCTTCCAGTTGGGGAGGAAGGTTATCACCTGGTCATTTATACTGCTCTCTTCTCAATATAATAGAGACATATGGCTAATGTGTCCATAATTGTGTTATGTTTTTGTGCTCCGTTGCTATCACATCTCCTGAATTTCCTTCAGCCAATTACTGTCAAGTGCGTTCAATTTCTTCTATTTCATGTTAGTCCATTGCCAATATGCTCATCCCCAGAGAGGATGTCTTCTGCTCTCAAAATGCTGGGTTTTTATTTTACCCTGACAGAGCAGCCAGGTGACTCAGGAAGAGTAGCATTCTTGAAAGTGAAGCTATCACTTCTGGAAGGTCTAGAGAGCTATGGGAAAACTGGCTTGCTTTTACCCTCTAGTGTATGTTCACGTTCTTTATACAGTTTGTCACTCTTCTCCTGGCATGATTACAAGATGACCCAGAGTGCCAGAGCATTCTGGGGAAATAGGCTGAATTACTTTCTATCAACCCACATATAACGTCATGTATTCACCCTCTACTCAAAGGAAAACACACGTAAAATTTCAACCCCACTGCCCTGTGTTGATTCCAACTCAGAGTCCCTATATGAGGTTCCAAAGGTGTGCATCTTTACAAGAGCAGAGAGCCTTGTCTTTCCTCTGCAGAGGAGCTAGGGTTGCAAGTTCAGCAGTTCAAAACCAGAAACCACCAACTGCTCTGAGGGAGAAAGTTAGGGCTTCTACTTCCATAAAAAGTCACAGTCAGAAACTCACAGGGGCAGTTCTACTCCATTTTATTTTTTTTTAAATATGCTGCCATTGAGTTGATGCCAACTCACGGTGGTCCTATAGAACAGAATAGTTCTGTCCCTGTGAGTTTCTGGGACTGTAACCCTTTACAGGAGTAGAAAGACCTATCTTTCTCCCACAAAGGAGCTGGTGATTTTGAACTGCAGACCTTGTGGATCACAGCCCAACATGTAACCACAATAACACCAGGGCTCCTTCGGGTTGTTGAAAGTCAGCATTGATGTGGAAGCAGTGAGTACTTTGGGGTTAGCACTTAAGGACAAGGCCACCAGGCCTCTTGAAATCTTAGTGGAAAAGTCCAAAGATGAAAGATCCAAAATCTCTATATTCCTATAAAATAAACAGGCTTTCCCCCTTAATTTACTATAGTTACTACGGTTTTAACAATTTCCTATTCCTCTTCAAAAAATGGTGTAGAGATTCACTTTTGTACTATCTTAGATCTACAAAACATAAAAATACTTCAGAGAGAAATCTCAACAAAACACTGTGGTGTGCTTAGTTTATAGGATGTTTCACTTACAGTATAGGGTTTGGGTTGGCTTGTTTGCTTTGTTTGGGGTTTTTGGTTTGGTCTGGTTTTTGTTTTCCTATAAAAACTGAGTGGGTTGCTTCCCATTTCCAGGTGACTCCTCAAGTTTGTGTTCTTTTAACTTTTTTAGGTGCATTGTTTTCACCAATTTCAGGAGTTGATTGCAAGATGGTATTTGCAATTTGCATCTTTTAGGTTAGATTACATATGTAGGTTTTAGTGTCTATCCTAAATGTACTAAAAGGGAGAACTTTTAAAAGACCTCAATATAGTCATTTACTCAGATCATGATTTTCATAAATTTAGCTATAGAGAAAGCATTCACATTCCTTTAATCAGCACAACATTTTATCATGAAATTTGCAGGGCATGGATACCAAATTTTTCCACAAAGATTTGTTAAAGGTGTGTTGCACAGAATAGCTCAACAAAGATTGAAAGAGGATGTTAGAAGTGGGCTTGGAATGCTGGGTGGCAGCTGGTCTGACATGACAGACATGAATAGATGTGCCAACAAAGCCCTTATGGTTTATTGGGTAATTATGGGAAGTGTCGGGGGTGCCAACCAATCAGATTCCAGCACAGCTACTTCGAAACCCACTTACTCTTAAAGTAGATCATTAAAAATGCACTTTGGTGGAGAAGCTTTGCTCCGACTCGACATAAATAGTCTATTTGCAAAGTTAGTCATTTGGTCAAAATGCAGCACATCAGTGATGGTACAGTGAACAACCACCTCTATATTGCACAAGCATCTTTCCATTAAAAGCATTTTGGAGAAAAGCTTTCAAACATGAGAGGAATGAATGGCCCAACCATGGGCATGTGCCCATCCAGTCTCATCCATAAGGCCACATATTGACACACAAAAGCAAGTTCATTCCATTTGTTTGCAGGTCTTTGAAAATTTAACTCTATAGCTTATGTGTACAGTACACATTGAATCACATTTTTAAATGCCAAACAGCGGACATTTTTATTATTATTGCAGCAGACAAATAATTCTTACATAAATCATATCTTTCCTATCTAACAGGAAGTTAAAAAAAAACCTTATCCCCCCCCCCAAAAAAAATCTCTAAGGTGAATACATTTTCATAGATAGCATAGGGAAGACAATTCTTAAATATGTAATTACTCATTATTTAAAACTTCAAAAGCCATATTGACTCCAGGTACTATGCTGGGGAAAGAGTGTTGAAATAATATCAAGAAAACAATGAGCTCTTTACCTTAAGTCTAGAATGTGGTTTTAAATTTTCTGTGGTAATGACCAGTGTAGGAAGTTTATTTTCTAATGTGACACTCACTTTTATTCTCATTCACTGTTTTATTATTGATATGCATGGCTAATCTTAAAAGTCAAGCTTCTCGATCAATCTATAGCCCCATAAAGAAGCACAGATGTTTGGGTCTAAAAAGTATTGCCAATGAGTTCTGTTTGACTCCTAACTGAAGACACTGTTCTAAACTCTTCATAATTGGTTGGCAGGGCACCAGCCAGTCACAATGAACTCCTGAATGCCAGTGCACTGGACCCCACAAGTCCATGGTTGGGAGGGTCCATGGAATGAGTCCCTAGAGAGTGGACCCGGAACCAAAGTACAGCACCGCAGTGCTGAGACTCAAGACCAGGGCCTTTTACACACATGAAAAAGTATTCACTGATATTTCAAGCATATTGATGTATGCCAACAGTTTAACTTCGGGTTTAGCCATCCCCTTTGTAATGGCAGCACATCCACCTTACTCCTAAGTCTATGAAAACATCTATTCTATTGAGGCTAGACTCAAACTGAAAGCATTTTTAAATGGAGACTGATGACTTGTATTTAAAATATAGTTGTTGGTCAACTGCACGGTAAGTCTCCTTTTCAGAACCTAACAGGAAAGGTGAAAGAAGAGAGAAGAAATCAAGGAAGGTGAAAGAAACTCTGAGGTAGGGATTACCTATCACAGTGACTAGGGTTGAGTGGCCCTATGGAAAGGGAAGCAATGCTGATAAAAAGCATCTCTTAAGCAAAAAGAAAATGAAGGAATTAAAAAAGAAGTAACCTTTTCTCTAGCTGAAAAGAACACAATTGTAAAGACTGCGTGGAGCAATGAGGTAGGTGCTGGTTTCCATTAGAATCCTAAATCACTTCGAAGGCATTCTTCCACCTGCAAAGTAATAGATGGAAAAGTTTACACTGAAGACAAAGCACCTGAAGTTGAATCACATCATCAACCTGGGGCTGATGAGACACTGAATGGATTTTCTATTACATTTCTGCAGACTGAACATCTGTCTTAGAGGGGGTCATTCAGCCTCAGCCAGGGGTTTCCATTTCAGGAACACTCATCACAATCTGAGGGCAGTGAACTGAAAGGGACTCTGAGAAGACAAGACAGGCCAAAGGGAAAGAGCTCTCACTGATGAAAGCTGACCCAGAACAAGAAAGGACACGGGAGTCTAAGCAGCATGAGAAAACATCTATGGTCTAGTAACCAGAGACTTAAAAGATGAGTCCTCACTGTGTCGCTGTGAGGAAAGTGACCTTCCACTTTCTAAAGAGGAGCCACATATCAAAAGGTGTGTGACTTATCCCAGGCACAAAGCATGTTGTCACTGAGGTCGAAGAAAAGTCATGGACTTCTAGTTTCACCCTCTGTTGTTATTAGGTGCCTGTGAGTTGGCTCTGACTCATAGTGACCTTTTGCACAACAGAATAAACGCGACCTGGTCCTGTATCACCCTCCTAAATGTTGCTATGTCTGCACCCACTGTTGATGCACTGTGACAATCCATTTCCTTCAGGGTGCTCTTTTTTGCGGACCCTCTACTTTACCAAGCTTGTTGTCCTGTGCCAGGACTCGATTTCTCCCTAATAGCATAGGTCTGAAGCATGTGAGATGAAGTCCCACTCGCTGAATTGGTTAGTTTATTGTGCCAACCTGGCCGATAAACACATGTGGGGCTAATTGAGGGGAGAGGGATAAATGGCTCGATGAGCCTCACCTTCCTAGTTCTCGGGTATCTTGCTTTGTGATGGCCAGACCAGGGCGCAGTTGCCTTAGCCAGTTCCCTGCTTTAGCTGCCAAGGCTCACTTCCTGCAAGACATCCCTGAGGAGAAGTCGCATGGACCTACCCCGATGCAGCCCTGGGTGCTGGAGCAGCCGTGTGGAGACCCCTGCCAGCGCTGAGATGCTGACACATTCACTGACTCGGCTTTCCTCCTGCCGTTGGCATCAGTACGTGTGTTTTGTGAGATGAAGGAGGACTTTGTGGATTAGTGTCGGACACATGGGTTAATATTGGACATGTGGGCTTGGGTAGCACTGGGTTGGGATGTTTTCTTGATGTGCATTTAAACTTTACATAAAAACTCTCTCTTATACATGAGTTTCTGTGGATTTGTTTCTCTAAAGTACCCAGACTAATACACTAGCCTTGCTTCTAAGGAGTGCTCAGGAGCTCTGGTGGTGTAGTGGATACACATCGGGCTGCTAATTGCAAGGTCAGCAGTTCAAAACCACCAGCCATCTCTGAGTGAGAAAGATGAGGCTTTCTACTCCCATAAAGAATTACAGTCTGGGGAAACTCCCAAGGGCAGTTCAACACAGTCCTATAGGGTTGTTACGATTTGGAATTGACTGAATGATAGTGAGTTTGGTTTAGAGCGAGCACTCTGGTTGTTGTACTTCCTTTTAGACAGATGTATTTGTTCTTCAGGCAGTCCATGGTACTTGCAGTATTGGGTACTGGCACCATAATTCAAATGCATCAATTCTTCTGCAGTCTTCCATATGAATTTTCCAGATCTCATATATAAACTCAAAATCAAACTCGCTGCTATAAAGTTGATTCCAACTCATCGTGAAATTATACTACAGTGTAGAACTGCCCTTTTGGGTTGCCAAGACTTTAAATCTTTGTAGGAGTAGACAGCCTCATCTGTAGGAGCCACTGTTGGTTTCAAACTGCCGACCTTGCAGTTAGCAATTCAATTCATAGCTCACTGGGCCGCCAGCACTCCTACATGAATATAAGTTGATTGAAAATATCATGATTTGAGTGAGATGCATCTTTGTCCTCAAAGGTTCACACAATAGTCATCAGTAAAGGTTGATGAACAGAACAAGGGGATGAATACAATCTTGATTCATTGTGTTACCCAGTTCCAACACAAAATAGTGAAGGAGGTGAGAGGTAAAGATCAGAGACTGAATATCAGCCATGGGCAACCTTCCTTCAAGAAATTTTTTAGGGATACTTCATAAGATTCTGCAACTCTTTTGGAAGCCATGACCACATGCCAGAGCATGTATCTGCTTCTTCCATGTCAATGTATCAGCCTTTTATTAAGCTCTTCAAGAAGGAGGTAACAATTTGCAAAATATGGTGAAAGTAAGCAAGTTTAATTTATTCCTAGGTTCTCCTCTAATGAGTTCTAGCAGAAGACCTTGCATCAAAGAAATAAACACAATTTAAAGCTGTGTCTTCTTTCTCTAAGAAAAAATAATTCACAAGCTGCCAGTTTTGAATGTATCTCCAAAGGGGGGTATAGAAGAAGATCAGCTGCAATTTATGACCTTAAAGCTCTGCTTCCAGCCACTTGATCACAATCAGCTTCTTAAGATGCTGAGAGTAATCTCTCAAAACAGTGACATGGTGCTTAACAGAAAAGCTCTTCTTCAAAGGCAAAGCTCCCTGGAATGATATCACATTGGCGAGAGACCTTCATTTCTTACAGTACGGCATCCATCCAAGAAATAGTCTCTCCAAGATTAACATTGCCAAGAATAATACAGGCAAACATGTTGGCATTCATGAAGTTTAAAGGTAACCCAGAAACTGAAAACCTCCAGCCACTCACTGTAAAGGAAGACACACAACCCCATTTCTTTTTTTTAAATCATTGAATTAGGGGCTCATACAATTCTTATCACAAGCCATACACCCATCAATTGTGCAAAGCACATTTGTACATTCAATGCCCTCATCATTCTCGAAACATTTCCTCTCCACCTAAGCCCCTGGCATCACCTCCTCATTTTTCCCCTCCCTCCCTGCTCCCCCTTCTTCATGAACCATTGATAATTTACAAATTATTATTTTGTCATATCTTGCACTGTCCAACATCTCCCTTCACCCACTTTTCTGTTATCCATCCCCCAGGAAGGAGGATATATGTAGATCCTTGTAATTGATTCCCTGTTTTCAACCCACCCTTCTCCACCCTCAGTATCACCACTCACACCACTGGTCCTGAAGGGATCATCCACCCTAGATTCCCTGTGTTTCCAGTTCCTATCTGTACCAGTGTACATTCTCTGGTCTAGCCTAATTTGTAAGGTAGAATTGGGATCATGATAGTGGGGGGAGCATTTAGGAACTAGTGGAAAGTTGTATGTTTCATTGTTGATACATCACACCTTGACTGACTTGTCTCCTCCCTGAGACACTTCTGTAAGGGGATATCCAGTGGCCTACAAATGGGCTTTGAGTCTCCACTCCGCACTCCCCCGATTCACAATGATATGATTTTTTGTTTGGACGATGCCTGATACCTGATGACTTCTACACCTCGTAATCATACAAGCTGGTATGCTTCTTCCATGTGGGCTTTATTGCTTCTGAGCTAGATGGCCGCTTGTTTACCTTCAAGCCTTTAAGACCCCATATAATATATCTTTTGATAGCCGGTCACCATCAGCTTTCTTTGCCACATTTGCTTATGCACCCATTTGTCTTCAGCTATCGTATCAGGGAGGTGAGCCCACAATGATATGATTTTTTGTTCTTTGATACCTGATAACTGATCCCTTAGGCACCTCGTGATTGTACAGGCTAGTGTGCTTCTTCCATGTGGGCTTTGTTGCTTCTGAGCTAGATGGTCACTTGTTTACCCTCAAGCTTTTAAGACCCCAGATGCTATATCTTTTGATAGCTGGACACCATCAGCTTTCTGCACCACATTTACTTATTCACCAGCTTTGTGTTCAGTGATTGTGTCGGGAAGGTGAGCATCATGGAATGCCATTTTAATAGAACAGGGTGTTCTTGCATTGAGGAGTACTTGAGTGGAGGCCCAATGTCCATCTGCTACCTTAATACTAAACCTATAAATATATACACATAGATCTATTTCCCCATCCTCATATAAATATATTTACATATGTGCATACCTTTATTTAGGCCTCTATAAATGTCCTTTGCCTCCTAGCTCTTTACTCTATTTTTCTTTGAGTTTCTTCTTCTACCACTATCATGCTCAGTCTGTATTTAGGTTTCAGTAATTCCTCTTGGTTACATTACCCTTGATCATGCCCTACCAGGCCTCCTACACCATCCTCACCACCAATTTGGATCATTTGTTGTTCCCTTGTCCCTGGGTTTGTTAACCAGGCATCATCAAACTATGACCCATGGACAACATGTGGCCCACTGAGGACATTTATCCATCCCTCCGTGTGTTTTTGACCCATTAGGTTTTTTACTTCAAAATAAGATATGTGCAGTGTGCATAGGAATTTGTTCACAGTTTTTTAAAACCATAGTCTGGCCCTCCAATGGGTCTGAAGGACAGTGAACTAGCCCCCTGTTTAAAAAGTTTGAGGACCCCTGGTTAACACAATACCTTTCCCCCCACCTCCCCCTCTCCCATGTCCCCCAGAACTGTCAGTCCCATTGTTTTCTCCTCCATATTGTTCATCCAGCTTATCTTATTTAGACAGACCTGCAGAGATAATAACATACACAAAAACAAGACAGAGCAAAACCAAGCAACAATATACCACAAAACAACAACAACAACCAATGACCAAAAAAAAACAGCAAGAAAAAAAAGCTTGTAGTCAGTGCAAGGACTGTTTTTTGGCCTTTAGGAGTATTTTCCAGTACAGTCTGTTGGGGCACCAAACCATGGCCCCAAAGTCCACCTTCAGCATTCCCTGGGTACCTTGCCATTCCGTTCCCTTGCTGTTCTGTTGCACCCCCTTAGTGTTTTGCCTCAGTGTGGCGGGATCCAATCAGGTGCCATCCCCACACTGTGTCTCCAATGTTGTCCCCTGTAGGGCTATAGGTCAGTGAGGGACGTCGTGTCTCATAGTGGGGCTGGCCATGTGGTCCTCTCTGTGGACTGGCTGCTCTGAGCAGGACCATCATCCTCAAAGTCTGATGGGTCAGGATGTGCTCCACTCTTTCCTCCTCCCCCTTCATCTGCTCCCATGTGCTCCGATCAGATATGTCCCTCTCCCGGAGCTGCATATTCAGTGCCATCCTCTGAAATAAATTCTTCTGGGGGGAGGAGCAGGTATCCACGTAGTTGGGGTTAGGGCCGGCCCCTCAACCTCTCCACTGGTTCCCTACTCCATGGCGGCATATTGCATTCACATTTTGGAGCACTGGCACAACCCCATTTTTCATCTGGACCATGTATCAGCTACCCATAGGTTTATCTAGCTCATTACTGATGAGTGAAAACTATCTTTGAGTATGTTAGATGTGTCGAAGAAAGTATACACATCAGTTGGGGACTGGGTGAAATCTGGTTCTCTTTAGAACAGTACATTCCAATGATGTTGGATTAGATCCTGCAAGGTCTCTATGCTACTTTATGACTGAAGATAGAACCTAAGCACAAAAGTCCCCTACAGGCCAATCAACCTGAATTAACTGATTTTGGCCCCAATCCAGTAGAACGACACATGATAAAGTTTATTTAAAATGTCTTTTATCAACCTTTCAAATGTCCTTAGGATAGGGAGTGTGGGGACTGACCAGAGGTTACTATCACGGACTATTTCCTAAAGCCATTTTAACAAGAACAGGGTAATGTGGCCGGTATTAAGAGATTTAGATATAGACTAGGCATTGTTATACTACACTCCCTTCAATTTGATGATAAAAATATCCTAACTCATAGAAATTAATGTGATGATAGTGCAGGACTGGGCAATATTTTATGCTACTGTACATAGTGACTCTGTGAGTTGGAACTCAATAACAACTAGCAACACCAATATATCTTAGCTAAAATTTTCTAAACTCATTTTCCATAACATCCTCACAATTTCATTAATACCCAAAATCTCCCCTAGCTAGAATAGTTCCTTGCTTTAAAAAATAAATAAATAAGGCTTACTCTCTTAAAAAGTAATTTTAGTTTAAGACACATTTGTGGGGATACCCAAAAAAAACACCTGTAATTGTACTGGGTGAACCTGAGCTTTCTTAGTACATTTTTCCCTAAGCGAGCATCAAGAAACTCACTCTCAGTCAGTGCATCCAGTGGTATCACCTGGGGAGGTTCTCTCTGTACACAGTGAATTTTCTTGTAAAGGCCATTTCACTCAAACCTCATTTTTTTGTGATGGCTGATTTAATCGAACAGCATGTGGCTGCAAAATTGTGTTTCCTGTTTCGGGAAAATTCCACAGAAAGTGTTGTAATGTTGAACATAGCTTACAAGGACAGCGCTAGGAGGGAAACTCAAGTGTATGAGTGGTTTTCTTACTTCAAAAAAAGTGAAATGTCGATTGATGATAAACCTTGTCAACTTCCCAAAAGGATGAAAATGTCAACTCCTAGTGTATTTGGAGTTTGTCCCACCAGGTCAGACTGTTAACCATGCTTTATATTTAGAGGTTCTGAAAAGAGTGTATAACAGTGTGTGATCCCAAAAAAGGCCTGATTTGTGGCAGATGGGGGACTGATTTTGCCACCACGACAATGCACCTACTCATGTAGTCATCTCAGAGTGCCAGTTTTTGGCAAAAACAGCATGCTTCTCTTGCTCCCCGCACCTGACTCATCTGACCTTGCTCTGAGCAAGTCCTTTTTGTTTCCACGAATGAAGAGAGACCTGAAAGGTCAGCAATTTGACAATGTAAAAAGAGGTGAAGAAAACAACAAGGAAGGTGCTGCCAGCCATCCAAATAGATGAGTTTGAAAAATGTTTCCAAGAATCAAATCACAGATTTGACAAATATATTAAGTGTAACAGAGAATATTTTGAAGGTGATAAGGTTGTTTTGTAAAAAATTTTAGCTACATAGCTTTGAAAACAAATTCCGGGTTTTTTCATGGGGGGAGTACTCCCTCACATAGTCTACCATTGTTCCCTAAATAATGTGTTTTAGCACACTGGACTAATTCGTAATTTAGATTTTAAACAAAACTCACTGCCATCAAGTCCATTCTCACTCATGGTGACAGTATAGGACAGTATTGCCCAGAGTGTTACTCTTTACAGGAATAGAAAGCTGCATTTTTCCCCAGCAGATCAACTGGTGGTTTTCAAACTGCGAACCTCTTGGTTAGCAGGCCAACAGAACACTCACTATACTACCAGAGCTCGTCAGTAATTTAAGCTATGAGCCTATTAATGACTGAGTTAATACAATTTTTAGGTGGACAATTTAAATTCTAGGAAGAGTTTACTGCCCTAGCCTAATATTGACACCTCTATTTGCATGTTCTAGGCTGCGTTTCAAAAGCCAAGTTTGCAGCCATTTTATAGCAAGGTTTGTGTTAAAGATGATGATTGACAAAACTGTAAAAAATAAGGTTGTACATTTCAATCACAAGATCATCAGGAAAGACAAAGGGAAAATAAGGGGAAATGGGCAAGGAGAAAATATCTAAATACTTTTTTTAAAAGATGAAAGACCGTTGAGGTATAAAGATAAACCAAAGGCAAACTTTCTGATGTCCACATATGTAAATAAGCAATCATCATTCACACCCAGTATCTATGGCACCGAGACACCCTCAAGCCTCACAAGAAGCACTGATCCCACCTCATATGTTAATTATAAGATTAAGTCTAGTTCTTGCCTAGTATATAGCTAGTTAGATTTCCAGTTTTCCATGTCACTGCTCAAAGGAATCATTTATGCTGGCTCAAGTCACCAGAGACTAATGGATATCCCCACTCCATAAACAAGAAGCCACATTCATGTGTTTTGATGGAGAGGCTGGGCAGGGTAACATTTACATAAGGTTTTCTACATACTGAAATCTATTATTCACCACCACCACTGATTGAAATACACTCCCACGTGTAACGTAAGTGGGCCTGTATGGATTTTTAAGTACTGGTCACCTTAGTACTTAGGAAAATGCAAATGGATCTGGTACAAAGCAGCATCAAATCAAATAAAGAAACCTCAAGCTGCAGTGACACTAATCCCTGTGTGAAAATACATGTGAGCAAATAACTTGGAATTCTCAGTCTGCTCAGATTCCCAGGGCAAAGCTGTAATGACCAGCTTCTCTGAACTCGGGTCTGATTGTTGTTGTTGTTAGTTTCCAGCTCATAACGACCCTGTGTACATACAATAGTACAAAGCACTGCCCAGTCTTGCCCCATCCTCACAATTGTTATGCTTGAGCCCATTGTTGCAGCTACTGGGTCAATCCATGTCATCGAGGGTCTTCTTTTTATGTTGCCCCTTCATTTACCAAGCCTGATGTCCTTTCCAGGGTCTTATCTCTTCTGATAACATTCTCAAAGTATGTGAGACGGAGTCTCCCCATACTTGTTTCTAAAGAACATTCTGCCTATACTTCTTCCAAGACATATTTGTTTGTTCTTTTGGTCATCCAAAGCGCTTTCAATATTCTTCACCAGCACCATCATTCAAATGCACTGATTCTTCTTCAGTCTACCTTATTCATCGTCCAACTTTCACGTGCATATGAGGTAACTGAAAATACCATTGCTTGGGTCAGATGCACCTGAGTCCTCAAAGAAGCAACCTTGATTTTTAACATTTTAAAGAGGTCTCTTGCAGCAAATTTACCCAATGCAATGCACCATTTGCTCTCTTGCTGTATCCAGGTCTGATTAAATAATTGCAGCTTAGTTTCATCAGATCTTTTCTATATTGTGGAAAAGAGATGGGAGTCACCATTACATCAAAGTTGGTTCTTATGAAGTAGAGGTCAGACATACCTCCACTCTTCAATTCTTTCACCATTTCTGACACCAACCATCCTCCCCACACCACTTTTCATTTTTCTACTGCATTAGAAAATTCAGTGCAGTGGCCACACAAACCTCATATACCATATTCGCTATTGTAGGGTGAATATGATCCAAAAGTAAATAAGCTACAATTCAGGACCAGGATTGTTAGGAAAAGTAAGATACAACTCAGAAGGCAAGATACCGTTCTTCCATCAGGACAACTTCCAACTAATGTGCCTTCTCAACAGTTTCCATGGACATATAGGCTTCCTCCTGGCTGTGCCCTGCTCCATCCAAGGAAGTGTTACAGCTTTTGGTTCCACTGATACCCATCTCCCCTAGCACGCATCCTGCCCAAATGTACTCAGCTCTCTCTTATTCATGAACGAGCAAGTCCAGTGCAGCTGCCTCACACCAGTCCTCTGGTCTTGCTGCTTGTACTGTTGCCGCCCTTTCTCTGTCTTGTGACTCTACTGCAGTTGGCACCCTTTCTCACCATCTCATTCCATTGGCAGTGTTATAATTCTCTTTCCTGCTTCTAGGAAGTTCTCAACGCAGGAACCCCATTTCCAAAGAACATGCTCTGCTCTATACTCTTCTTGATAGTAATAAGCTTCCCTTTGACTTCAGTGAGATTGGCCTTTGTGTAAGTCAATTTGAAGGCATGGCCCTCCCTCTGTAACTGATCAATGACTTCAGTAGAGTATCATCACTTAATTTGCATAATTCTAGACCAATTTCCACAATATCATATAATCCTATTAAATGGCTTTTGAACATCCTATTTGTATAGTCGATTGACCAATCTCTTTCAAGACTCTGACCTAGATAGTTATCTTGGGAATGCACAAATGCTGGAGAACATATAGAGAGACTGGAACCCTCATATATTGCTGGGGCTCTATAAACCATTGTTGAAAGGTATATGGTGCTCCGTGAAATAACTGGGACTAGAAATTTCATATGATCTAGCTAAACCTCTGATGGGTGTATACCCTAAAGAAAGTAAGAGATAGAGCATGCACAGATGTATGCACTTCCATGCTTATCACAGATCTGTTTACAATAGCAAGATACTGAAAACAGCCCTAAAATCCATGAATGGATACAGAAACTTTGGAACATACGCTGAATGGAATATTATGGATCACTAAAATCCAATGATTAAACCATGAAGAATTTCACAACATGGATGAATTTGCAGAGTATTATGCTAAGTGAAGTTAGTCAATCACAAAAGGACACATATCATATGAATTATTACCATAAAGGCTAACACCAAGACAAAGACTGCTAGACGTACAGGAACAAACTTCGGCAGGTCCCAGGTGAGGGAAAACAAGCGTAGGAAGATTGACCAACGGAGTGGAAAGTTGACAAGTATAGGATCAGGAGTAAAGGAAGAAAAGGACTGGAGATCTCAGGGGACAGAACATGAGGCTGGGGTTGTGATGAGTGGTTTGAACTGTTGAATTCAGAGTTCACAGTCTAAAATGTAAGCCCCTTCTCCCTACTTAATTTACAATCATTCATTCATTCTAAAAAGATTATCATTTTTGGAGAAATAAAATTTAAGACAAGTAAAAGAAACACATTGCACTGGCATAGTTGAGAACATTATCTTTGGCCCCTAGTTTCTACCAAAAATACCAAATTTGCACTACAATGAATTCATTTTTGATGAAGGCCTGCACAATTTTTAAAAAATAAATACACAAGCTTTATCCTACAAATGTTTAAAATATCACCAAAATTACAAATGGAGAAGAGGGAAGAGAATCAAACAATCATTTAATTTTTCTCAGGTTTAAAAATGGCTAAATATTGACATTATGGAAAAAAACTATTTGCTTAATATCAAAATTGTGAATAACTTTTCATTTGTCTGACTAATAACTTTACTCACTGATCTTCTTCTGGATGCAAGGCTAATCATATACAATTCAGCCAGGATACTGTGCACTAAATAACACCATCATCTACCCCCTCTGAGCAGTACAGTTATATTTTAAGAAAAAGAAAATTCCAATCATACTAATGTGGATTAATATTTAAGTACGATCAAACCAGCACAAAAAGAAAAAGAAGAATTACTAATCCTAAATTAATACTTTTTTCATCTTCTTATTGGGTGCTTATACAACTCTTATGACAAATCACACACCTATCCATTGTGTCAAGCACATTTGTACATTTGTTGCCATCATCATTCTCAAAACATTTGCTTTCTACTTGAGCCTTTGTTATCGGCTCCTCATTTTTCCCCTCCCTCCCCCCCCAACCTTCCCTCCATCACAAACCCTTTCATAATTTATAAATTATTTTTTAATCGTTTAATTAGGGGCTCATACAACTCTTATCACAATCCATACATACATCAATTGTGTAAAAGCACATCTGTACATTCCTGCCCTCATCATTAATTTGGGATTAGGGCTGGCCCCTCAGATCTCTCCACTGGTTCCCTACTCCCCTTGGGCATGCTGCATTCACATCATGGAGCACTGGGTTGAAGTCTAGTCCCTCTTTCCCTGTGGAGATCAAAACAATACCATCCCCTTGGGTGGGTGAGTGCCCTGTGCCCCCACTACCACTTTTTTATTTTTTTTTCCTTTTCCCCCACCTCCTTTTTAGTTGTCTATGATATGTATCCCTTTATTTGGTCTGGTCCCTGTCGTATTACCTGGTCCTCACCCCAGAAATGTTTTTATATAGTAGCTTTTTCCCTATTTCCCTTTTGCATTTTTTTAAACATTTTATTAGGAACTCATACAACTCTTATCACAATCCATACATACACCAATTGTGTAAAGCGCACCTGTACATTCATTGCCCTCATCCTTTTTAAAGCAATTTGCTCTCCACTTGGCATCAGGTCCTCTTTTTTCCCCCTCCCTCCGTGCTCCCCCATCCCTAATGAGCCATTGATGATTTATAAATTATTATTTTGTCATATCTTGCCCTGTCGGCATCTCCCTTCACCCCCTTTTCTGTTGTCCGTCCCCCAGGGAGGAGGTCACATGTAGATCCTTGTAATCGGTTCCCTCTTTCAAAGCCACTCTCCCTCTACCCTCCCAGTATCACCACTCACAACCCTGGTCCTGAGGTATCATCTGCCCTGATTCCCTGTACTTCCAGCTCCTATCTGCACCAGTGTACATCCTCTGGTCTATCCAGGCTTGCAAGGTAGAATTCGGATCATGAGAGTGGGGTGGGGGGAACATTTAGGAACTAGAGGAAATCTGTATTCTTCATCGGTGCTACGTTGCACCCTGAATGACTCACCTCCACCCCTAGCCCCCTCTGCAAGGGGATCTCCAGTGGCCGACAAATGGGCTTTGGGTCTCCACTCTGCACTTCCCCCTTCATTTACTATGGTAAGATTTTTTTGTTCGAATGATGCCTTATACCCGACCCCTTCAACACTTTGTGATCGCACAGGCTGGTGTGCTTCTTCCATGTGGGCTTTGTTGCTTCAGAGCTAGATGGCTGTTTGTTTACCTTCAAGCCTTTAAGACCCCAGACGCTATACCTTTTGATAGCTGGGCACCATCAGCTTCCTTTTCCACATTTGCTTATGCACCCATTTGTCCTCGGCGATTGTATCATGGAAGTGTGCACCTAATGATATGATTTTTGTTCTTTGATGCCTGATAACTGATCCCTTTGGAAACTCGTGATCACACCGGCTGGTGTGTTCTTCTATATGAGCTTTGTTGCTTCTGAATTAGATGGCCTCTTGTTTATCTTCAAGCCTTTAAGACCCCAGACACTATATCTTTTGATAGTCGGGCACCATCAGTTTTCTTCACCACATTTGCTTATTCACCCGCTTTGGCTTCAGCAGTTGTGTCAGGAAGCTGAGCATCATAGAATGCCAATTTAATAGAAGAAAGTATTCTTGCATTGAGGGAGTATTTGAGTAGAAGCCCAATGTCCTTCCACCACCTTAATACTAAACCTATAAATATAGGCACAATAGATCTATTTACCCATCCTCATATATAAATATATTTGCATGTGTACATGCCTTATCTAGACCTCTATAAATGCCCTTTGCCTCCCAGCTCTTTCCTCTATTCCCCTTGACTTTCATCCTGTCCCACCATCATGCTCCATCCTGATAGCCTGTGTAGTTCCTGTGCCAAAGTTCTCAAGTTGGTCCTAAGTCCCTCACTGATGACCCTAATAGTTTGGGGTTCAACTTCCAGGTCTGTGATCCACCTTGAGCTTATTCTTGTGCATGGAGTGAGGTAAGGGTCTTGCTTCATTTTTTTCTGCAGATAAATATCCATTTTGCCACTTGTGAAAGAGGGCATCTGCTTCCCTTCGAATGTTTTTGGAGCCCTTATCAAAGATCAGTTGTCTGTATGCTGATGATTTTATTTCTAGGTTTTCAGTTCTTTTCCATTGGTCTGAGTATCTGTCATTGTACCAACACCAGTGGTTTTGACAATTTTAGCTGTATAGTATGTTCTAAAGTCAGGTAAAGCAAACCCTCCCACTGTGTCCTTCTTCTTGAGGAGTTCTCTGCTAATTATGGGCTTCTTCCCTCTCCATATGAAGGTGGTAATCAGTTTTTCCATTTCTTTGAAGAAAGATGAGGGTAATTTAATTGGGATTGCATTAAATTTATATAGTGCCTTTGGCAGAACTGACATCTTGACTATATTTAATCTTCCAATCCACGAGCATGGGATATTCTTCCATTTGTTGAGGTCACTCTTGGTTTCTTATAATAGTGTTCTGTAGTTTTCCCCATATAGATTTTTTATTCTTTTAGTCAGGTATATCCCTACATATTTCAATTTGTGTTTGGCTATTGTGAAGGGTACCACCTTTTTGAGCTCTTCTGTGGTCTTATCTGATGTGTATAACTGTCCAATGAACTTCTGTTTGTTGATCTTGTAACCAGCCACTCTGCCAAACTCCTCTATTGCTTCCAGTACTCCCCTTGTGGAGCTTTTGGGATTTTCCATATGTAAAATCATATCATCTGCATATAATGATAGTTTCACCTCTTCCTTCCCCAGACAAATACCTATAATGTCTTTTCTTTGCTTTATGATGTTAGTTAAATGCTCCAGCACAATATTAAATAAGAGTGGTGGCAAGGGGCATCTATGGTCCCCATTTACAGTGGGATTGTGTTAGTCTTTTCTCCATTGACTACCACATTGGCTGTTGGTTTTTTATATATAGCTAGTATTGTCATGAGGAATTTTCCTTCCATTCATATCTTCTCAAGTGTCTTAAACAGAAATTAGTGTTGGATGTTGTCGAATGCTTTTTCTGCATCTATCGATATTATCATGTGGTTCTTATAGTATGTCATGTCAATGTGACGAACAATACTAATGGTCTTTCATATGTTGAACCATCCCTGCATCCCTGGTATAAATCTCACTTGGTCATGATGAATTATTGGTTTTATATACTTTTGTATTCCATTGGCTAGTATTTTGTTAAGGAATTTTACATTGATGTTCATTAAGGATATTGGTCTGTAGTTCTCAATTCTTGTGGGATCCTTGCCCAGTTTTGGTATCAGAGTAATACTAGCTTCAGAGAAGGACTTCGGGAGTCTGCCTTCTTTAACTGTGTCCTGGAAGAGTTTGTGAAGGTTCTGGAAGAGTTTGTGAAGGATTAGCGTTAGTTCTTCCCTAAATGCGTGTTAGAATTCTCCAGTGAAGCCATCTGGTCTAGGGGGGTTTTTTGTAGGTAGTCCCTTGATAACCTTGTCTATTTCTTCTATTGTTCTGGGTAGATCTGTTGAGATTCTAGACATCCATCGGGAAGAGTCTAGGGAGGGATTGTTTTTCTAAGAATGTGTCCATGTCTTCCAAATTTTTGAATTCATTGGAGTACAATCCTTCATAGTCTGTAATTACTCTTTTTGATTTCATTAGGGTCTGTTGTAATATGCCCTCTTTCATCCCTTATTCTTGCTATTGAAATTTGATCCCTCCTTTCTTTAGTTAGGTTAGCCAGCAGCCTGTCGATTCTATTTATCCTTTTAAGGAAACAACTTTTAGCAGCACTAATTTTTTCCATAGTTTTCTTATTTTCCCTCTCCTGAATCTAATCCGTGATTTTTATAATTTCTTTTCTTTTGCTATTAGTAGGATTTTCCTGCTGACTCTGCTCTAGTTGTTGTAAATTTTATGCCAGTATATCAATCATGAGTCTTTCTTCCTTTTCATGTGTGCATGTATTGCTATGAAACTCCCTCTGATAACTGCCTTTTGCTGTGTCCCATCAGTTTTGGTACGCTGTGTGCTCATTCTCATTAGTTTCTAGAAATTTCCTAATTTCATCTCTGATCTGTGCCGGTATGCACTCCTTTTGCAGTAAAGAGTTATCCATCCTCCAATTGTTTGCTCTTCTTTTCTTCATCTTCCTTTTGTTGATTTCCAGTTTTATGTCACAGTGGTCAGAGAGAGACATCTGTATGATATAGATGTCCGTAAATTTATGTAGATTCACCTTATGCCCGTGTATGTGGTCTATCTTCAAATATGTGCCGTGTGGGCTTGAAAAGAATGTGAATTTATTTGGTATTTGGATGAAAAGCTCTGTAAGCTCTATCAGGTCAAATGGTACTGTTTAGATCTCTAGCGTTGTTGTTGAGTTTCATTTCCTATGATCTATCTTTCTCAGAGAGCAGTGTATTGAAGTGACCCACTATAATTGTTGAGGCTGTGATTCCTGTTTTTATCTTTTGGAGTGTTTGGTTGACATATTCAGCGGGTCTCTCATTCGGAGAATATATGTTTACAATGCTTAGTGGTTCTTTGTCTACTATTTCCTCAAGCATTATATAGTGTCCCTCCTTATCTTTTTTTTATGGTTTCAACTTTGAGGTCAATTTTATCCAAGATTAGGATTGCAACCCCTGTTGTTTTGAATTGCTGTTTGCTTGGTATGGCTTTCTCCAGCCTTTGATTCTCAGTCCATTTTTGTCTGTAGCCTTGAGATTTGTCTCCTGTAGGCAACAGATTGATTAGTTGTGTTTTCTAAACCAGTCTTCTATTCTCATCCCTTTTAATACCTAAGTTCAAGCCATTGATATTCAAGCTTATTATCTCCATCTGTGAACTCTATGTCATCTTATACCTTTTGTGTTGGGTGTTTTTGTACTTTCCTTTCTCATTAGTGTGTTGTACGTGTGTGTGTGTGTGTGTGTGTGTGTGTGTGTGTGTGTCATTCTTGACTTCTTTCCATCCTTAAGCCAGTGCTATTTTGAGGTCTGTTTTTTCTTTGTTGCCCTCTAGGTAAGGTTGTTCTATGTTGCGGTCTCTTATTTATGCTTGGTGAGTGTTGTTCTTCTGCCCATCCTGGGTCAGCAAGGATCTTTGTAGGGCTGGGTTTCTTCTAACATACTCTTTGAGTTTTTCCTTATCTGGGAAGACTCACTTCTCCATCTATCTTGGTTGAGAATTTGGCTGGGTAGAGTATTCTTGGATTTGCATTGTTTTCCTCAAATTTTTGAAATATGTTACTCCACTCTCTCCTTTTCTTCAAAGTTTCTGCTGATAGGTCTGAGTATATTCTTGTTTGGGAACCTTTATATGTTGTTGTTTGTTTTCCCCTAGCTGTTCTCATGATTTTCTCCTTTCCCTCAAAGTTGGATTGTTTAACTATTATGTGCCTTGGAGAATTCTTCTTGGGATTCAATCTAGCTGGTGTTCTTTCAGCCTCTTGAATGGTTGCCTGGCTTTCATTCATTAAGATAGTGAAGTTTTCCTCCAAGAATTCTCTCACAATTGTTGCAGATGACTTCTTTGTTGTGTCTTCCTCCAGTAAGCCAATAATACTAATGTTGTTCCTCTTCTTAGAATCAGACATAGCTCTTAGGTTTCCTTCAGCTTCTCTGATATCTTATTAGATTTTTGTTCGTGTTTGTTAAAGTATGCTTGGCTATCCTCCAAGTCACTAACACAGTTCTCTACTTCCTCCAGTCGATTCTTGGGGTCCGTGTATCTCCTACAGGTTTTGGTATCTCCTCCCTAACCTCCTGTATTTCTTTTTGGCATATGGCCTTTATCGCCTCTATCACTTCATCCTTTGCTTATGTACCTGCTTTGTCTTCAGCGATCGTGTCAGGAAGGTGAGCATCATGGAATTCCAGTTTAATGGAACAAAATGTTCTTGCATTGAGGGAGTACTTGAGTGGAGACCCAATGTCCATCTGCGACCTTAATACTAAACCTATAAATATATGTACATAGGTCTATTTCCCCCCATCATCATATATTAATATATTTACATATGTACATGCCTGTATTTAAAACTCTATAAATGCCCTTTGTCTCCTCTTTCTCTACTCTATTTGCATTTATTGTCCTCTTGTCCCACTATCATGTTCAGCCTTCATTTGGGTTTCAGTAATTCCTTTAGGTTACATTGCCCTTGATCAAGCCCTACCAGGCCTCCTACACCCTCCTCACCACCAATTTTGGATCACTTCTTCTTCCCTTTTCCCTGGGTTTGTTAATACCACTTCCTTTCCCCGGCCTCCCCCTCTCCCATTTACCAACCTCCCACCCTCCACAATCGCTGGTCCCATTGTTTTCTCCTCCAAATTGTTTATTCCACCTATCTTATCTACATAGACCAGCAGAGATAATAATATGTATAAAAACAAGACAGAGATAAACAAAGCAGAAAAAGAAAAGAAAACAACAACAATAAGCCAATGATGAAAAAGAAAAGTCTGTAAATAGTTCCAGGTCTTCTTGTTGACCTTTGGGAGTGTTTTCCAGTGGAGTCTGATGAAGTACCACCCTCTGACCCCAAAGTCTATTTTTAATACTCCTTGAGGACTTCTTTGCTCTGCTGCCCTTGCTGTTTGGTTGCACACCCTTAATGTTTTGCCTCGGTGTGGCAGGGTCAGATTGGGCACAATTCCCACACTATGTCTCCAATCTTGTCTGAGGGATGCCAAGTCTCATAGTGGGGTCAGCCATATGTTAAGAAACTCCAAATTTATATACTTGTGGATTTTTTAGTTTCTTTGTTGTCTGCTGAGTTTTTAAATTCTAAGATGGCATTGACCAGAAATTTAACTCTATTGCCTATATTGTTGGAAATAACACCAGAATCCCAGCTATTGGTACCCTCTAACACCAGCAGGCTATCCAATTTAAGAAAAGGAATTAATCACGAGAGACTCTATTTAATTCATCTATTGTACAGTGGTCCTATGAAGTGGTGCTAAATCTAGGCTTTTTCTGTGACTGAGTCAGCATTGAGGAAGTTAGATCTACCTGAAGAAAGATTGAGCCTCTGCAATTTTGGGAGAGTCATTTACCCAGTACTATGGAGACACTGTCTTTGTTTTGGTGGTGGGTGTAAGTGGCAGATGGTACTCAACTTTTTTTTAATAAATGTTATGTGAACGAGGGTAGTCATCATTTTTAAAAAGATATTATTGTTATATTTTTCATTATAATAAATGACAATTTTGCTTTTTATCTTCTCTCTAGTTCTGAAATAAATCTTCACTATGGAAACCAAAGAATTAAAGTTCTATGAGAGAACGAATTGTCTGGTTCATTGCTAAAATCACCATCCTTTGAACTATAAATTTCACTGAATGAAAAAAATTTTTGATTACACAATTTTTTTACACATCTTTTATAACCCAGGTTAATAATTACCATATGGTCCTTGTCCATCCCACTAAGGCCAAAGACTCAAAACACAAAATTGATATCCTTTAATCATTTTAATTTTTTTCTATCAGACATTTATATGGAAATATGTGAAAGTAGAGAGGTAGCAAACGAGGAAGGCCCTCAAGAAGATGGATTGACACTGGGGCTACAACAGGGAGCTCAAGCACAAGAATACGTGTGAGACTGGCCAAACCCAGGCAGTGTTTCATGCTGTTGTGTTTAGGGTCGCTCTGGGTCAGTACTGACTTTATGGCACCTATAAGGTGACCAGATTTTAACATTGGTAAAGCGGGGGACCATTGATAAAACTCATATCCTGGCAAAATAGCCACATGGCAGCCGAAAATCATACACTCTAGCTTGTCGTTCATTCTTTCCAAACAATCAGAACTTTTCTAAACGCCGCAGGACACGGGAAAAATTGTTAAAAATCTGGACTGTCCCGCCAAAAGCGTGATGTCTGGTGACCTTAAAACAGCAAGAACATGTGAAACTTGTTTTCGGCACTGTTAAGGTGTCATTTCTGAAAGCTGACACATTGTGAAAATTATAACCCATATCACTGAACAATGTGTATAAAATTGTTAAATGAGAACCCTGTCTAACACACTTATCCAATGGACACATGTCCACGTGGGTTCATACCCCACTCCTGGTACCAAAATATGTTAGACAGGGTTCTCTAGAAAGAGAAAATCAGATTGCTCATACTTTTCTATATATTTTTATAGAATATAGATAGATATATAACACAAGAAATGAACTGCTGTTAAACTATATCCAGATAGATAGATATATAATATAAGAAATGAACAGTTAAATTATAAAGCAGTACAAATGGCTCAGTGCAACTCACTCCTGTGAGAGAGTTGTGAGACACTGACAGTCCTTCAAGTCTTGAGAGCAGCCAGGTAGCCCTCTGTAGAGAGAGCTAGGCTATTCCAGCACAGGCAGCAAAGAGCAAGGCAGGTCACCAACTGTCAGTCAGGTCACCAACAGTCAGTCCCCAGCTCAAGAGATGTAAATTTCAATCATGTGGTCTTAAAGGGACCTCAACTTACAGCCACACAGTCCACAGGCTAGGCCTCCCACAGGTAGTGTACCCTTTAAATTGAGGCACAGAACAAACAAGGGAGCCGCACACTTGTCCGATGATCAAAGAGTGAGAGACAAGAAGGTTGAGGCTCACCAAGCCATTTATCTCTCTGCCCTTCAATTAATTAATCCTACTTGTGTTTATCAGCCTGGCAGGCAGAATAAACTATCTCATGTACATATGCAAATATATTTATATCTGAGGATGGGGAAATAGATCTATGTGCATATATTTATAGGTTTAGTACTAAGGTAGCACAAGGACATTGGGCCTCCACTGAAGTACTCCCTCAATGTAAGAATAATTCCTTCTAATATATTGACATTCTATGATGCTCACCTTCCCAACACAACCCCTGAAGACAAAGCGAGTGAATAAGCAAATGAGGTGAAGAAAGCTGATGGTGCCCGGCTATCAAAAGAGATAGCATCTGAGGTCTTAAAGGCTTGAAGGTAAACAAGTGCCATCTAGCTCAGAAGCAACAAAGCCCACATGGAAGAAGTACACCAGTCTGTGTGATCACAAGGTACTGAAGGGATCTTTTATCACGTATCAAAGAACGAAAAATCATATCATTGTGTGCTCATCTCCATGATAAGATTGCTGAAGACATTTGGGTGCATAAACAAATGTGAAGAAAGCTAATGGTGCCCAGCTATCAAAAGATATATCATCTGGAGTCTTAAAGGCTTGAAGGTAAACAAGTGGCCATCTAGCACAGAAGCAACAAAGCCCACATGGAAAAAGCACACCAGCCTGTCGAAGGAATCAAGTATCAGGCATCATCAGAACAAAAAATTTTACCATAGTGAATTAGAGGAGAAGTACGGAGTGGAGACCCAAAGCCCAGTTGTAGGCCACTGGATATCCCCTTACAGAAGGGTCTCAGGGAGGAACCGAGTCAGGTTGCAATGTAGAAACAATGAAAAACACAACTTTCCTCTAGTTGCTAGATGCTCCCCACCACCACCACCCGCCCACTATCATGATCCCAATTCTACCTTGCAAGTCTGGCTAGACCAGAGGATGTACACTGGTACAGATAGGAATTGGAAACACAGGGAATCCAGGGTGGATGATCCCCAGTGGTGTGAGTGGTGATACTGGGGGGAGGGGGGGAGGTAAAGGGAGGGTGGGTTGGAAAAGGGGAACCAATGACAAGGTTCTACATGTGACCTCCTCCCTGGGGGGCTGACAACAGAAAAGTGGGTGAAGGGAGAGGTCGGACAGGTCAAGATATGACAAAATAATAACATAAATTATCAAGGGTTCATGACGAAGGGGGTAGCAGGGAGGGAGGGGGAAATATGAGGACCTGATGCCAGGGGCTTAAGTGAAGAGCAAATGTTTTGAGAATAATGAGGGCAATGAATGTACAAATGTGCTTGACACAATTGATGTATGTATGGATTGTGATAAGAGTTGTATGAGCCCCTAATAAAATGATTTTTTTAAGGGAAGCTTTTGGAGACTGCCAAATGTGAAAGGGCAAGGGAGAGAAGAAACAGTAATGGGCTATACAGGGTCCGGGTCATGGATAATGGTAAAGAGACTTGGCAAAGGAGCAAAGGTGGAGATTGAGACAGCGCATGTGCAGAGTCCATAACAACCTTTCCCAGAACCCCTTGCTACTCTGATGAACAAAGCTCCCATCTGTGCAAGAACCCTTTTAAAAATACATGGTATACTCGCGGGGTACAAGAAATGCCCAGGGTACCATGTTGGTCTGTAAGGTTTCATCCAGAAGTCTCTAAATAAATTTCTCTTTTGATGCCCTATGTCTGCCAAAAGCAAATCTCCCTCTTGCTAAGACAAGAAACTGAATTCATTTTATTCTCATGGGGGTGTAATGTTCATTCATTGTATGTTTGATTTGCGTCTCTCTGGAAGCTAATGACATTAAGAATCATGACTTGTGTTTGGTAGCCATTTGAAGGCCACCCTTGGTGAAATGGACTGGACTCGATGCCTCCAGTCATTTAAGGAAGATCCCTGTCTTGTTGATCCCACTGTAGATGTGCCTTCTTGTTAGATTTGCATTTGCTGATTATATGATAGGGCCACAGTGAATCAGGACCAACTCTCTTATGTGCTCATCCAATGCAAAAGCTGGGCAATTTCAGTAGGGGCCTGGGGCAACAGGCAGTTGCTTTTGCCGCAGCAGCAGCAGCAGCTTCCAAAGCAGGCATGCTGCCCCATGGGCCTTCTTCACACAGCCTCAGGAGCATCTGTGGCTCTGGGATATGTTATCACTGTCCCTGACTCCAGGTAGGGCCCAGTGGCTCAGATTCCTCCAGAGGTTCCCTTGCAGTGACCCTCAGGTTGGCACTCCATTGCCGTGGAAGCCAATGCTCAGCAGCTCACTGATTCCATTTGTACTAAATGTCGAGGGCATGCAAGTCCAGAAAGACAAAAAGTAGATTTGTCAGGGGCTGGAGAGAGAATATAATTGATACTGAGTATAAAGTTTTCTTTTGCAGGGATAAAAACATTCTGGAATTAGATAGCAGTGATGGATGCACAATGCTGAATATTCTTTTAAAAAAGAAATAGACATTGAATTGTACACTTTCAACAGATGAATTTGATGGCATGTGTGATAGGTAGGCTTATTGTGCCAACCTGGTCAATGAACACATGTGGGTTTAATAAGGTCGCAGTTTAATTGAAGGGCAAAGAAATAAATGGCTCAGCAAGCCTTGCCTCTCTGTCTCTTGCTCTCTGTTGATCGGACCAGCGTGCAGCTGCCTTAACTAATTCTCTGCCTCAACTTGCAAGCTATACTACCTGTGGAACATCCAACCCATGGACCATGTCTGTACAGTTTGAGATTCCTTCAAGACCTGCTTTGCCACACTACTGGTGTATACATCACTTGAGCTGGGGACTGTTGGACCGTGTCATCTGGCTGACTGCTGGTTACCCACCCTGCTGTTTGTTGCCTGTGTCCAGACTTGCGGTATTGCTCTACAGAAGACTCGGCTGTCTGCTTCCTTGACTTGTACCCAGCAGCCATCGTGAGTTGAAGGACTGCCAGTATAATAACTGTCTCACGGAAGTGAGTTGAACTGAGCTGTGGACTGCTCTGTGAACTCATTAGCTGTTTATTTCTTCATGTTGTCTCTCTCTCTCTTTCTCTTTCTCTCTCTCTCTCTCTCTCTCTCTCTCTCTCTGTGTGTGTGTGTGTGTGTGTATATATATATATATGTATTCATAAGTGTCCTGGTTTTGTTTCTCTAGAGAACCCTGTCTAAGACAGTATGTGAATCACATCTCAATGAAGCTGCTATTTTTAAATGAATTTCTTATCAAAATCTCCTTAGATAATAATCATGAAAACCAATCTTACCTCTGAAACGATAACTGCTATGTTAGGCTGGGTACATTAGAGAAACAAATCCACAGAAACTCATATGTATAAGAGAGAGTTTTATATAAAGGTTAAGTGCGCATAAAGAAAACATCCCAACTCAGTGCTGCCCAAGCCCACACGTCCAATATTAACCCATATGTCCAACACCAATCCACAAAGTTCTCCTTTATCTCACAAAATAGATGCAATGATGCCAACTGCAGGAGGAAAGCTGAATCCATGAACATGTAAGCATTTCAGCACTGGCAGGGGTCTCCACACGGCTGCTCCTGCATCCAGGGCTGCATGGGATAGGTCCATGTGGCTTCTCCTCAGGGATGTCTTGCAGGAAATGAGCCTTGCCAGCTGAAGCAGGGAAGTGGCTAAGGCAGCTTCATCCTGCTCCGACTATCAGAAAGCAAGAGACTCAAGAACTCGAAAGGTGAGGCTCACCAAACCATTTCTCTCTCCACCCTTCAATTAACACCACATGTGTTTATCAGCCAGGTTGGCACAATAATCTTCAACTATCTCAACTGCCTAACCTTCTCAGAGAAATACATAAATGAATAACTAAATAACAGTTACCAATTTATTTGTTTCTTGTGATATTTAAAATCTAGTTTTGACTTTATGCACATTGAAATTTTAAAGGTTTTTTTTTTCATTTTCATTCCCTTATGTGAGAAATACTTGAGTGACTATATATGTTAAGTATGGGGCCATACAGCCTGACACAAAAAAAACAAAAGTTTTTGTCATCCAGGAGGTTCACAAGTAAGCCAAATAAATTAACAGTAAGTTCTGCTGACAAATTGCAGGCATGTGTTTGCATATATTCTACTTCTCTCAGTTCAATTAGGTTATGATAACTTTTCCCTACATTCAACCTCTTATTCCATACAGGGATATTTCTCAAACATTTACCCCCTGTTTCTTCTGCATTGTAGATTTTTCCTTTCTCTGCTCTATTGTTACCATTGGCATGAAAATCTGCAAAACCCCTTTGGATTTTTTAAGCTTTCCTTAATTTCACCTCTCTACTCCGGCTACTGCTCTCTGTTCTTGCCTTGCCTTCACATCAACACTCCTTGAAACAGTGTTTGGTATCCTGCTGACTCAAGTTACCCACTGCTGCATTCTCCTGAACACAGAGGAAGTAGGTTTTCAACCTCCCTGATTCCCCAAAGCTACTCTTCTCAGTGTCACCAGCAATCCAACCACCACACACTGCAGGTTTCATTACTTTCCCTCTACTCCTTTTCTAAGCCTCTTGTGCTTATTTTTCTTCTTTCTAATCTCAAATGTTACAAAAGTCTGCCTTTCCTTATGTGGTCTCAGGATTCCTGATGGCAAAGTGGGTTATGCATTGGACTGCTAACTGCAGGGTCAAACGTTCAAAACCACCATCTGCTTCTTGAGGGAAAAAGGAAGCTTTCTCATACCAAAACAATTTAGTCTTGAGGACCCACAGGGGATATTCTCTCTGTCCTGTAAGGTGACTGAGTTAGTTAGCTTATTGTGCCAACCTGGCTGATAAACACATGTGGGATTAATTGAAGGGTGGAGGGATAAATAGCTTGGTGAGCCTCGCCTTTCTAGTTCTCGGGTCTTTTGCTTTCTGATGGCCAGACCAGGGTGCAGCTGCTTTAGCCAGTTCCTGCTTCAGCTTGCAAGGCTGACTTCCTGCAAGACATCCCCAAGAAGAAACCACATGGACCTACCCTGATACAGCCCTGGGTGCTGGAGCAGCCGTGTGGAGACCCCTGCCAGTGCTGAGATGCTTACATATTCACTGACTCAGCTTTCCTCCTGCAGTCGGCATCGTTGTGTCTGTTTTGTGAGATGGAGGAGGACTTTGTACATTGGTGTTGGACATATGGGTTAATGTTGGAATTATCGGCTTGGGCAGCACTGGGTTGATATGTGTTCTTGATTTGCACTGACCCTTTATATAAAACTCGCTCTTATACATGAATTTCTGTGGATTTGTTTCTCTAAAGTACCCAGACTAATACAGTGACTAAGGGTCAGCCTTGACTACAAGGCAGTGAGTTGGTTTCATTTTTGTTTTTAATGTGACCTCCCTCAGTCACATGAATTAAAAACATCCTTAGGCCTCACATTTATATATATAACCTGGATCTCTCCTCTAAACTCTCAAATCGCCTACTTAAAAGCACTTCATTACTATCTAAGAGGTATCTCACAGGGAAAGAGGGACCAGACTTAAAGCCAGTGCCAGACAAATGCAGCATGTCAGCAAGGAGTGCAGAGCCAGTGGATGGGCCTGAGCTCTCGGCCCCCTTACCAGCTACGTGGACAAATGTCCCTACCCCCAGAAGAACTGACTTTAGAGGACAGCACTGAAGCTGCAGCTAGGGGAGAGGGGCATGTCTGATCAGAGCAAATGGGAGCAAATGAAGGGGGAGGAAGAGAGTGGAGCACATCCTGGCCCATCAGGCCTGGAGGATGAAATCCCGGCTCTGAACAGTCAATGGACAGAGTGGACAATATGGCTGATCCATTCCACTACGAGACACGCCATCCCTTGCCAGCCCAGGGCCCTAGGGGGGACAACACTGGAGACTCAGTGTCGGGACTGGCCCAGACTGACCCTGTGACACCGAGGCAACCACTAAAAGCGTGCGGCAGAGCAACCATGGGGGCAGCGTAGGGAGTCCCCGAGGGAGTACAAAGGACAGACTCTGGGGCCAGAACATGATACTCCATTGGACCTGACTGAAGGACACACCTAGTGATCAAAAATCAGGCCTTGATCTATTTACAGGTTTTTCATTCTTTTAAAAAATTATTTCTTTTAATGAATTTATTCATCTATGAGTAATTGGTTTTCTTTTTTGTTGTCATCACTGTGTTCTCATTCATCACCTATCTTGCTATGGCTTGATTTTTCATTATCTCTACAGATCTATCTAGATAAGATCAACTGGATGAATAGTCTGGAGGAGAAAACAATAGGACCAATGGTTCCGGGGGAACATGGGAGAGGGGGAGGAGGGGGTAAAGAGGTGGTGCTGACCAACCCAGGGACAGGGGAGCAATAAGTGATCCAAAATCGGTGGCAAGGAGGGTGTGAGAGGACTGGTAGGGATTCAGCAAGGGCAATGTAACCGAGAGAAATTACTGAAACCCAAATGAAGGCTGAGCATGATAGTAGGACAAGAGGAAAGTAAAAGAAAATGGAAGAAAGAACTAGGTGACAAAGGGTATTTATAGAGGTATAAATACTGGAATGTACCTATGTCAATATATTTATATAAGAGTGTGGGAAAATAGATCTACATGCATATATTTATAGGTTTAGTATTAAGGCAGCAGATGGACATTGGGCCTCCAATCAATAACTTACTCAATGCAAGAACACATTGTTCTATTAAATTGGCGTTCCAGGATGCACACCTTCCCGACACGATTGCTGAAGACAAATGTGTGCATAAGCAAGTGTGGTGAAGAAAGCTGATGGTGCCCGGTTATCAGAGGATATAGCAGCTAGGGTCTTGAAGGCTTGGGGATGAACAGGCAGCCATCTAGCTGAGAAGCATCAGGGCCCACATGGAAGAAGCACACCAGTCTGTCTGACCGCAAGGTGTAGAAGGGACCAGTTATCAGACATCAAAGAACTAAGAATCATTTCAGTGGGTGTCCACCTTCCCAATACGATCACTGAAGACAAATGTGTGCATAGCAAATGTGGTAAAGAAAGCTGATGGTGTCTGGCTATCAAAAGATATAGCGTCTGGGGTCTTAAAGGCTTGAAGATAAACAAGTGGCCATCTGGCACAGAGGCAACAAGGCCCACATGGAAGAAGCACACTAGCCTGTGGGACCACCAGCTGTCGACGGGATCAGGTATCAAGCATCAAAAAACAAAGAATCATATCATTGCAAATGTGGGTGAGGGCAGAGTAGAGACTCGGGGCCCATAGGTGGGCAACTGGACACCCTTACTGAAGGGTTGTGGGGAGGAGATGAGCCATTCAGGGTTCAGGGTACCAATGATGAAACATATAACTTTCCTCTAGTCCTTAAATGCTTCCTCCCCCCCACCCCCCGACCCCCACACATTGTCATGATCCCAATTCTACCTTAAAAATCTGGCTAGACCAGAGGATGTACATTGGTACAGATAGCAACTGGAGAAACAGGGAATCCAGGACAGATGACTCCTTCGGGACCAGTGGTGAGAGTGCCGATGCCTGGAGGGTGGAGGGAATCTGGGGTAGAAAGGGGGAACCGATTGCAAGAGTCTACATATGGTCTCCTCCCTGGGGGATGGACAGCAGAGAAGAGGGCGGGGGGAGATGTCATGGGGTGACATATGACAAAATAATGATAATTTGTGAATTATGAAGGGTTCGTGAGGGAGGGAGAGTAGCGAGGGAGGGAGAAAATGAGCAGCCGTTATTAAGGGCTCAAGTAGAAGGCAAATGTTTGGGGAATGATGATGGGAACAAATGTACATATGTGCTTGGCACAATGGATGGATGTATGGATTGTGATTGGAGTTGTACAAGCCCCCAATAAAAAGAATTTTTTTTAAAGAAGACAAAGAATCCTGCACCCTTTAACCTTTTTAACCCATTCTAACACCAACTGTTCCTCCCAACATGCTCTGCTTCTCTACTGGGTTTAAAAATTCACTGCAATAGCAACACAGAACTCATTGACAATGCTCATGATTGTGAGGTTAACAAGCTACAATTCAGAAGCAGAGATGCTGAGACTATAACTCTTCTAGTCAGGTACGTACACCTCTCTCAGGTCCTTGGCTTCTCCGCCCTGAGGTCCCTTTCCCTGTTCGGGTAATGGTATAAATTTCATTTAGTACTGACAGATACCCAAAGGACACACCATTCTACTAAAAGCCTCAGTTCATAAGAATTCACTTCTAGTTCCATAAGTCAGCAAAACCTAGCTCTCATAATTAAGGATCCTTGAGAATTACTGCACTCCACAAACAAGCTTCCAGCTTAGAGACCCTCAGCTCTATTTGCTCCATGGGCAAGGTGTCCACTGCTCTGACTTGTGGTATGGCTCTTTGTTTTCTGTCTCTATGGGCGCTGCTTTTCAGCATGTCCCCAGCTCACAGCCTCTGCCTCCTGGAATGTGGAGATTCAGTGTGCAAATATCCCAGGCTCCACAGGATGTGCTTCAGCAGTGACTCCTCATTCTTGATGGCAGTGTGTTTCCTCATTTCTGCTTCTGTGAGGCTCATTTTAAATGGAGCAGCCTGGCAAACCTGACCAGGCTCATTATGAATCTCGCATGCCTTATTTACATGGTGGTACTAAGTGATTTGGTGGGAATTGCAAACCTATAGCTAGAAGAGCCATGCCCTTACCTTCCTGATATTGCTACTCACATTATTGGTCCTGAGAGGTTTATCTGTCCTGGATTCCTTGTGGTTCCAGTTCTTATATGTACCTGTGTACATGCTTTGGTCTAGCTGGATTTGTAAGGTAAAATTGGGATCATGATAGTTGGGGGAGGAAGCATTAAATAACTAGAGGAAAGTTGTATGTTTCATCGGTGCTAAACTGCACCCTGATTGGCTCGTCTCTTCCCTGTGGCCCTTCTGTAAGGGGATTCCAATTGTCTGCAGAGGGGCTGTGGATCTCCACTCTGCACTCTCCCTCATTCACATTGATATGATATTTTGTTCTGGGTCTTTGATGCCTGATATCTGATCCCATTGACACCTCGTGATCACACAGGGTGGTGTGCTTCTTTCATGTGGACTTTGGTGTTTCCCTACTAGATGACCACTTGTTTTTCTTCAAGCCTTTAAGACCCCAGATGCTATGTCTTTTGATAGCTAGGCATCATCAGCTTTCTTCACCACATTTGCTTATGCACCCACTTTGTCTTCAGCAATCGTGTCAGGAAGGTGAGCATCACGAAATGCCAGGTTATTAGAATAAAGTGTTCTTGCTTTGAGGGAGGACTTGACTAGAGGGGCCAATGTCTGCCTGATACCTTGATACTTAATATATAAATATATGTATATACATATATTTCTCTATCATTATATATAAATATTTTACATATTTACATGCCTGCATTTATACCCCTATAAATTCCCTTTGCCGCCTAGTTCTTTCCTGTGTTTAATTTTACTTTCCTCTTGTCCCACTATCATGTTTGACCTTCATTCGGGTTTTAGTAATTCTTCTTGGTTACATTGCCTTTGATCAAGGCCTACCAAGCATCCTATACCCTCCTTGCTATGGATTTTAGATCACTTGTTGTTCCCTTGTCCCTGGGTTTGTTAACATCTACTTCCTTCCCCCCTCCTCCCCCTCTCCCATTTACCACCACCCTCCACACACATTGGTCCCATTGTTTTATCCTCTGGATTGTTTATCCCACCTCTCTTATCTATATAGACAGGCAAAGACACTAATAAGCATAAAAACAAAGCAGAGAAAAACAAAACAAAAAAGGAAAACAAACAAACTAAAAAAGAAAAACCTATAAATAGTTCCAGGTCTGTTTGTTGACCTTTAGGAGTGCTTTCCGGTCAAGACTGCTGGGTTGCCATGCCCTGACCCCAAAGTCTATTTTTGGTATTCCCTGGGAACTTCATTGCTTTGCTGTCCTTGCTGTTCTTTTGCATAGCCTTAGCGTTTTGCCCCAACAACACACCATCTTAATTCAAAAGTTACCTCCATTCTAGATTGTTCAAGTAACCTCCTGATTAGCCCTCTTCATCATCCACTTTTAAATTCATCGATTTTCAGGTTACATGATGCTCAAATCCCATGAATGTAACCCATCTCACTTGAAGTCTTTACGATGACCTAATTGGGTTCTCCATTATCTCATGCATCTCTTCTTCTAAATCTCTCCCCTCTCGGCACCCAGACACACTGTCTTCTCCCAGTCCTCGGACACATCAGACACACTTCCACATCACAACCTGGACATTTGTTGGGCCCTCTATGCAGGATACTTCCCCCAACCCAGGTACATCTCTCATTGGTTCAAATAGTTATTCAAGATACACCTTCTCTGTAAGGCCTTCCCTAGCCACTCTGTGACATCTGATCATCCCCCAACATTTGACATCCTGTTTCCTCATGCATTTTGGCTGAAATTATAATCATATTCTCATTCATGCATTATCATCTGTCTTCTTCATAGAGTATAAGCCCCTTGGGGGCTGAGTTTTTTTTGTTTGTTTGGTTGGTTTGGGGTAGTTTTGTTTTTGTTTTGTTTTTTGTTTCTTGGGTTCACAGTGCACCCCAATGCATAGACAGGAGTCAGGCTGCGTGCCAAGCACAGAGTGCTCAACAGATCTGTCATCTATTATCAGTGAAGGCACACAGGAGGTACTATTAAAAATAAGGGGGGGCAGGCTTGTGGGGGGGATGGAGTTATCCTTAAGGGGAAAATGATCATTTTTCCTTAGATACAATAATAATGTGCCCGTCATATTGTGAAGGTTTCTACAGCAATCTAATTCTTACTCATCCTCCAAGCTCCAAGTCATGTCTCACCCTCTTCATAAATCTTTCCTGATACACCTAGTCTTCAGGCATTCTCTTGTGTGCTTCCTCACTTATCTCCTAAACCTTTACAATCAATATTAATCACTTAGTCCATAAAGGCTGAGTATAGTTAATTAGCTGTGTGTGTGGGGGGGGGCTCATAGATATATTCTTTCTACAGTCTAATTGTCATCTTTTTGAGAACATGACCCTCCCTCATCGGATACCTCTCTGTATGCTCACCTCCCCCTACTGAGAATTCATCTGGCTCTGTATATATCTGGTCAATTTTTGCTGGCTGTGGGGAGACCTAAACATAAAGATGTCTAAAAAAGCCAAGATCATCCGCGCTCAGAGATCTGGGCACTCCAGGGGATCCTCCGGGAGACACTCCCCTGAACAGAAAACAGAGGCCACAGTGGCAAGATTAGGAATGGAGAATTTCTCTTTCTTATAAAAGCTGTTCTCAGTGCCCGCTCCAAATGAAGATAAAAGATGCTCACAGTCTGCTTTCATGGCACCGTTACTTTAGCTGCATCCCCCAAACTCCTGGGTTGTCCATAGATCTTTTAAGCTATCCCTGGTAAAAATTTAAAAACCGAACTCACTGCCATTGGATCAATTCCAGTTCGTAGCAGCCCTATAGGACAGAGCAGAACTGACCCCTTGAGTGTCTGACACTATAACTCTTGTCAGGAACAGCAGTCTCATTTTTCTTCTGCAGAGCAGCTAGTGGGTTCGAACTACAGATCTTATGGTTCACAGCTCAGTGTGTAGCCCACTCTGCCACCATTCTAATAGGAGTCTAGTACAGTGCGTAGCATTGAAACCTTGACTGTTGTGGTTAGCTGTCATTGAGTTAAACCTGACTCCTAGTGATCTCATGCTTCCTGATCCTGGTGCCATCTCTATGGGCAGTTCTAATTCAAAGTATTGAGATCCACAGGAATTTCACTGATTTGCTGAAATAGGTCACCAGGCTTTTCTTCCTAGTATCTTGGAATGTCAGAGGAAACCAGCCTCCAACAACTGAAGCATCAGAAGGCACAACGGTACGGCAATAATGTAAATATAGTAAAGTCATAGAGGATAAAAAAGATAGGAGAGAAAGTAAAATAAAGGAGTCAGATACATTTTATGGTTGCATGTTCACCTCAGCTCCTTTTGATGGACCATGCGGAACTGAGAGAGGGCCTTTATTATCTTGGGACATTTATGGGTAGCCTTGAGACGTGCAAATACAGTAGTCACCAGGTGAGTGGTATCTACATTCAGGTGCCTGAGATCACAGGTGAGGAAACCTAATACCTGCACTGGGGGAAGACACAAGGGGGGTTGGAGGTCATGACGGGAAGAGAGAGAACAAAGGATAATGTCTGCTTCTATAGGGAGATATAATCAACCATGTACTCACTTTAAGGCAGCATATCTGTTAGGGGAGAATTAGTGAGAATGATATGTAAAGCAGGATAATGTACTTGGACTATACCTCTAATTACAAAAATAGAGGCTTTCCTACCATGGAACACCAGCTTTCCAGATTCCCTCTGTTATAAGTTAAGGAATATAGTCCCTCTCAGTGCTAGTTTCCCATATTGGAAGCTCCGTTGAAACCTATTCAGCATCATAGCAATGTGCAATCCTCCACTGACAGACAGAAGATGGCTGTGCATTGATCAGGAATTGAACTCAGCTCTCCAGAAAGGAAGGCAGGAATTTTGCCACTATCCTCAAGACTATAGCCCTTACCTTTTAGGTGAGGATCTAAACTCACCTCCACATTATAACAGTCAACCACTTCAGGTGAAAAAGGCAGTATGTACCCAAGGATCCAGTTCAGAGGCTTAGGAAAGAAAGTGGCAGGACACCCAGGGAGGAAGCAGGATAAGTCATGCTACATTGAACAGATTACAATAGATGGGTTCAATCAGAATGTGTATGGATGGTTGAATGTAAAACTATGACCTGCTCTTCACCTAACTCATAAACTTTTTTTTAAGTTAAAAGAAGAAGAACTTTACCACTAAACCATGACAACCCTCAAAAGCTAGACTGGAAGGAGAAAATACAGGAAAACAGAAAAGTAATCCAGTAACAGCAAATTTGAGAGATAACTCTTTTCTATGCTTCTAAATAAAGCTAAAGATAACTTTCGGTGACTTTATATTACAAAAGAAAAACTTCCTTGCAATCACGTTTGTTTTCATTAGCCAAAGCTTACATTATATTTCTACTTATTACAACTACTTCACCACAAATAATGTTGTACAACAGATGTTTCCCCCTCGTCCTTGTTCATTTCACAGCCTCCCTCAACAAGAAGCCACCTAATGATGTGTCCCTGGTATTTGCGTGCCAGATGAATGGACAGAGTCAATTGAACCTCACTGTAACCAAGCTCTTTGCAGGGCAACAAGCAAGCAGGGTTTTCCCATTAATCATGCTCTTATCCCTCTGCCCTAAACCATCTATTAACTGCACACCTATTAAAGACACCACTAAATCATCTAAACACACACACACACACATAGGTTCAGAAGAGGATAACAAGGGAAGATGCTCTCTGCATGGTAGGAAAGGGCAGTATGCGGCACCCTTGCCCAGGAGGTCATATAATTGAGCGATTAAAATCCGAGATGTTGAAGTCACACAATCATGAAGCGTTCAGGTCTGAGCTGCCCAACACAGACAAGTCCTTGAACGCCTCAGCTTCTGCTCTGGTCTCTGGAAAATATCTACATCAACCAGCTCCCATAACAACTTCCAGTCTTGGAAACCCAACAGAGCATTTCTACTCTGTCTATAAGGTCACTATGGATTAGAAACAACTCAGTGACAGTGAGCTTGATATTTTTGTTTGAATTTCACATGAGGCATCTCTGAGGGTTGTACTGTTGATCAAAAGGTGTACAGTTCAAGACTACCCAGAGATACCTCAGGAAAAAAGGCCTGGCCATGTACTGTTGAAAAGCCAGCCACTGAAAACCTGATGGAGTGAGGTTCTTCTCTGACTCACACACGTGGTCATGTGAATCAAAACTGACAACTTGCTGGCAACTGATTAACTTCACATGGCTTTTGTAAGGCTAAAATGTACGGACTGTATCCATAGCACATAGCACTATGCCTGACACAAAAGTTTGTAGTTTGATAAATATGATAAAAGACATGTAGCAGAAAGAGAAGCAAAAACAACACAGTCTATCACTGCTCCTAAAAGAGAGTAAGCTTAATATTGGACCCTTCACTTAGTGGATTGTGACTGGAAGGATCCATTCCAAAGGAAGGTGGTCCGACAGAATACAGAAGTTATTGAAAAGTAGCATGTGCAAATAACATTTTACATGGGAGAGGAGAGGGCGAGGGGAAGGGCACGGCAAGCCGACAAAGTCAGGGACAGAGGGACAACCGGAATCTCAAATCGACAGTGAGGAGGGTGCAGAGTGCCTGGTGGTATCTTATCAATTGTAAGGTAGCTAAGAAGAATTACCAAGAGTGAAATGAAGGGTGAACATGATAGAGGGGCAAGAGGACTTTAAAAGGAAATAGAGGAAAGAACTAGGAGGTAAATGCTATATGGAGATGTATAACTATAGGTATGTATATATGTAAATGTTTATAAAGATGGAAGTATAGGTCTATATGTGTGTATATATATAATGTATGTTAAAGCACTAAGGTAGCACATGGGCTTTGGGTTTCCACTTAAGTCTTCCCTCAACATAAGAACATCGTGTTCTAATAACATGGTACTGTATGATACTCACCTTCCTAACACCAATGCTGAAGACAAATGAGTGCATAAGCAAATGTGGTAAAGAAAGCTGATGGTGCCTGGCTATTAAATGATACAGCGTCTGGGATCTTAAAGTCTTGAAGTTAAACAAGCAGTCCTCTAGCAGAGAAGTAATAAAATCCACATGGAAGAAACACATCAGCCAGTGTGATCATGAGGTGTCAATGGGATCGGGTATCGGATCAAAACCAAACAATTATATCAATTCAAAGGGGAGGGGTCAGAGTGGAAACCTAAAGCCCACCTGATGATAATTGGACATCCCCTCATAAAAGGGCCACATGGTAGGGACCATTCATCCAGGGTGCAGTGTAACACTGACAAAACACACAACATTCCTCTAGTTCTTTAATGCTTCCTTCCCCTCCCCCCACTAACATGGCCCCAGTTTGAACTCAAAAATTCTGTTAGACTGATATATGTACACTGATGAGCTGTCGACACACAGAATCCAGGATAGACAAACCTCTCTTTAACAATAATGGGAGCAATGATTCCATGAGCATATGGGAAGGTTGGGGTCGGGAGGACTAATAGCAAGAATGAATGCATACCCTTCCTTGAGGGGGACAAATAACAGAACTGTGGGTATGTGGATAAAGGGATACATTGGACCGGTGTAAGATATGAAAAAATAATAAGAATAGTATCTCATTTATTAAGGAATCACTAGAGTGGGAGGATGGGGGTAGGGAATAAAGAGGAGCTGATATCAAAGGGCTCAAGTAGAAAGAAAATGTTTATTAAATGATGATGGAAGCATCTGTACAAGTTTGCTTGATATAAATGATTTATGCATTCTTATAATACCTGTAAGAGCCCTCAATAAAATTATTAATAAAAATAAACATAAAAATACATATTTTAGTTAGGCTCCCCTTTACTTGATGCTGTCTATTCTATGACCTCTTGGGCTTGGGAAACCCTCTTAAGTGGCCTGCTGGCCTTTGAGGATGTTAAACGTTTTGAACTGGTTTACTCATTTAGCTTAAATAGCATCTTCACTCTGCCCTCCCCTGCCTTGGATGTGAACCCTCTCTCTAGCCGCCACCTCCATCGCTGCAACCACGTGTGCCCAAGAGGAGCACGTGAGGCAATTCACAGAATAACAACCCCGGCTACTATCTCATGGCATCGTGTCTACCAATGGTCTCAACAAACACAAGACATTAGCATCCAATTTGCTGTTAGGAGTCTCAGAAAAATGCCCAAGTAACCCAAACCTTTGTGTTAAATTAAGACTTGCCAACTTGTAACTTTTCAATTTTTTTTTAATTAAAAGATCATTTTATTGGGAGCTCTTCCAGCTCTTTTTTTTCTAATGGTTTTATTAAGGACTCATACAACTCTTATCACAATTCATACATACATCAATTGTGTAAAGCACATCTGTACATTGGTTGCCCTCGTCATTCTCAAAACATTTGCTCTCCACTTAAGCCCCTGGCATCAGTTCCTCATTTTCCCCCTCCTTCCCCACTCCCCCCCCATTAACCCTTGATAATTTATAAATTATTATTTTATCATATCTTGCTCTGTCAGACGTCTCCCTTCACCACTTCTCTGTTGTCTGTCCCCCAGGGAGGAGGTTGTTTGTAAATCCTTGTAATTGGTTCCCCCTTTCCACCCTACCCTCCCGGTATCACCACTCTCACCACTGGTCCTGAAGGGATCATCTGTCCTGGATTCCCTGTGTTTCCAGTTTCTAGCTGTGCCAGTGTACATCCTCTGGTCTAGCCAGACTTGCAAGGAAGAATTGGGACCATGATAGTGGGGGGAGGATGCATTTAAGAACTAGAGGAAACATGTATGTTTCATCATTGATACCCTGCACTCTAACAGGCTCTTCTCCTCCCACAACCCTTCTGTAAGGGGGTGTCCAGTTGCCTACAGATGGGCTTTGGGTCTCCACTTTGCACTCACCCTCATTTACAATATGATTTTTTTGTTCTTTGATGCCTGATACCTGATCCCTTCAACAACTCGTGGTCACACAGGCTGGTGTACTTCTTCCATGTGGACTTTGTTGCTTCTTAGCTAGATGGCCACAAGTTTACCTTTAAGCCTTTAAGACCCCAGACACTATATCTTTTGATAGCTGGGCACCATCAGCTTTCTTCACCACATTTGCTTATGCACTCAGTTTGTCTTCAGCGATCATATCTGGGAGGTGAGCGCACAATAAGGTTTTTTGTTCTTTGATGCCTGATAACTGATCCCTTCAGCACCTCGTAATCACACACTGCAAGCCTGTAAACTTTATGGCAGTAGAAAACCTTGTCTTTCCCTTGTGGCGCTGCTAGTGGCTTGGAACTGCTGCCTTGCAGTTTGCAGTCCAACAAGTAACCACTACACTACCAGGGCCCCTCCTCCCAAGGAGAGAGGATTACAATTCTAAGGCCCTGGGGACAACTTGCCTTAGCTACTTTTATCCTTCCCAAGGTGAAAGTCACCTGGACGTCATTCATTCCCACTCCTCCTCCACCCACCCCTTTCTTTTCCTACCCCCAATTCAACTTTTCAATAATTACCCTCAACAGAAGTCTTCTTAGCTAAGCTTTTAACACCTTAGCACAAGACATTAAATTCTAGTAGGTGATTCTAACCAGCCCAGTGGCCATCAAGTCAGTCAGCTCCACCTCATGGCAGCCCCATGTCAGAGTAGATTACGGTCCATACAGTGTTCACTGGCCTGACTTTTTGGAAAGAGATCACCAAACCTTTCTTCTAAGGCACTTCTAGGTGGACTCAGACTGCCAACTTTTTTTTTTTTTATTTAAACAATTTATTAGGGGCTCATACAACTCTTATCACAGTCCATACATATACATACATCAATTGTATAAAGCACATCTGTACATTCTTTGCCCTAATCATTTTTTTCTCCTCTTTTCTTTTTTCACATTTTATTAGGGACTCATACAACTCTTATCACAATCCATACATATACATACATCAATTGTATAAAGCACATCCATACATTCCCTGCCCCAATCATTCTCAAAGCATTTGCTCTCCACTTAAGCCCTTTGCATCAGGTCCTTTTTTTTTTCCCCCTCTCTCCCCTCTCCCTGCTCCCTCATGTGCCCTTGGTAATTTATACATCGTTATTTTGTCATATCTTGCCCTATCCGGAGTCTCCCTTCCCCCCCTTCTCTGCTGTCCCTCTCCCAGGGAAGAGGTCACATGT
Source organism: Tenrec ecaudatus (assembly GCF_050624435.1). Lineage (NCBI taxonomy): Eukaryota > Metazoa > Chordata > Mammalia > Afrosoricida > Tenrecidae > Tenrec > Tenrec ecaudatus. Next base: position 73,706,040 of record NC_134534.1, on the reverse strand, counting down.
GGATCCTTGTAATCAGTTCCCCCTTTCCAACCCACTCACCCTCCACTCTCCCAGCATCGCCCCTCACACCCTTGGTCCTGAAGGTATCATCCACCCTGGATTCCCTGTGCCTCCAGCCCTCATATGTACCAGTGTACAGCCTCTGCCCTATCCAGCCCTGCAAGGTAGAATTCGGATAATGGTAGTTGGGGGGAGGAAGCATCCAGGATCTGGGGGAAAGCTGTGTTCTTCATCGGTACTACCTTGCACCCTAATTAACCCATCTCCTCTCCTAAACCCCTCTATGAGGGGATCTCCATTGACTGCCAACTTTTCAGTTAGCAGTCCAGCTTGTTAACCATGCCGACACCAGAGACTCCTCTAGACTTGTGGCAAAGGTTCCAGTAAATGGATAGCTGTCGCTGAACAGCCTATCTTCCATGAGATTTATGTAAATGTGATGTACTGAGATGCTGAAAAAAGCAAGAACACAACATCAGGATGCTATTTAGCCACAGTCAAACCATCATGTGAAAACCAATTACAAACGTAAGCACTAGAATACGAAACAGTCAACATAGCAACTGTAAAAGAAAATTGCAAACCCTCTTATTGACTCTGGGTAGCCAGTTTCTTCAAAACTGTCTTTCATATTCAAACATTGTCATGTTTGTCCATCACAGTCACTTTCTGGCTCAGTCACAAAAGCACCTGTCATCTTGGGACAGAATTCTGACAGGTTACAGAGCGTCGGTTCTGACACAAACACCTACTTCTTTCAACCTATATTATATTAACTTAGCCAGGCTAGAGACATTATTTTTCTGTTGAAATCAACCTTTAGGCCAAGCCTGTCCTCATTCTGAGTTTTCCTGCAGGGTTAATTTCACGGGCTCTCCTCCATCTCCCCTGGAGTAGCCTTAGTCAGTGACGGCGCACAGTAGCCAGGTTCAAGAACACAAAAATTGTTTCCCTCAGTTAATACTCCATTAACTTCAGAGGCAAATGGCTTTAGAGGTGTGCTTCTGCTAAATTATAGCTGGCACATTCAGGTCAATTATCTCCTCACATTCTCTCTGACATATTTCTCTCTCAGGCAGTGAGAATTGCCGCCTCTCTTGGGGCAGTGGCATCTCAAAGAACACCTCTGACAGGTGAGCACCTGAACTGTCCAGGTGTTGGGGAGGAAGGCGGGGGGAGCTATCTCCCTTTAAAAAATCTCTGCATGTTCTTTGTTCCTGAATTTGTTTATTAAAAAAGAACTCACCCAACAGTGAAGGGGTTGCATAGTTACCTTCCACACTTAAGATACGATGGACGTTTTCATTTATTTTTAAAGAAATGGTGCAACACGCTGGCAATATCCAAGCTCATTGACCAGTCCATGTAGGATACCACCTAAAATGGATGGACCTTGGTGACCATTGTGGATTGAATTTTATCTCCCCCAAATAGGCCGCACCTATGAATGTGACCCTGTTTAGAAAAAGCATTTTCTTTTGTTTTGTGATAGTTCATACTCCAGTTTGGGGTGCTTCCTAATGCAATCCCTTCTGAACGCGCTTACAAAAAGGTAAAGAGACACTCAGAGACACCCACAGGGGAGCAGGCCATGGAGCAGTAGAGGCAGTTGCACCGACAAGTCCAAGAACACTGAGGATTGGCAGTAGCTTCGAGAGCTGAATGAAACCCGGAAGGGCCTTTCCTTACAGCGGATACCTGAGCTCAGACCTGTAGCTCTGGGACTGTGATCGTTGGCTCAGTCCAAAATTGACTCATCTCCCAGCAACTGCAAAAAGTCTCAGCAACAGTGCTTGCCTCTTCAGTGGGGTAAATTAATCTGTCCTGGGTGTTTTACATTCAGGACTGTGTTGCTGGATAACCCACAAACTCTTCGTCCACTTCACAAGCATGTATTAAACATGTGCCATGTGCTACACGGATGGTCAGCACTGCATTGGAATGACATGATAATAGATAGAGGCCTGGCCATGCGGGATTCCCAGAGATGGGGGTGACACACCCCACAGCAAGAGACACACACCTGAAGCCATGATTGTCAACTCTGGTGAAGGTTATGGGGTATGCTTAAAAGGTTTGATATTCATTTTTACAGGGGAAGCATTTAGATTGAGAAAGATATTTCCATTCAAACGGGATAGGAATGAGCCTATAAAATGAGAAATGGTAAGATTGGTGAAGGGGTATAGATGGTAAGATTGGTGAAGGGGTATGGATGGTAAGATTGGTGAAGGGGTACTGATGATAAGATTGGTAAAGAGGTATTGACTGCAGATGAGGATGAGATTTGATGGCCACATCCAAAGCAGAGGGATGGTACTCTTGGGAAAGCAAGACCAGTGAGTTTCCTGCGTGCGCTTTCATACTGGGTGGTATAAACACTTAGCTCATGCAGCTGCTAACTGAAAAGTTGTCAGTTATGTCCACCCAGGAAACCTTAGAAAAAAGACCAGTCAATCTCTTTCTAAAAAGTCAGCTAATGAAAGTCCTATCATTCTGGTCTGGCACACCTGGGGTTACCATGAATCAGAATGGACTCAGATGCAACTCTGGTTGGTGGTGGCAGTAGCCACACCTCCCTGAGGTACGGCCAGGCAAAAAGGTCAGAAAACCTCTCTACCCCAAGGCCTCTCGGTTTTCACTCGTAGGCTGTTCTCTTGTCTTCAGTTTAAATTTTGACTGCTTTAAGTCTTGTCTTTAAGCCAATCCTTGCATTTCCCAGGTACAACTAAGCACTAAGTACTTTCAGTCCACATACCACTTAGACCACAACTTCATGTGTCACTGCTGTCCTATTATAGTTGGAGCTTTATAGATTTTTCTCCTCTTCTAACTTTTGGGGCTATTAAATATAGGAAGGTTATATTTTTTCTGTATGTTTCTGAAGTCTTACACTTAGCTTAAAACAGTGTCTACTTCATATACATATGATAATAAATCAATTAATCAGTTATTAGATTCTATAGAATTCTCCCACAGTTCAAGTACATTTGGGTTTACATACATAGCAGTTTCACATACATACATTCTACTATTCAACTGGATAATTTTCAAAATATTTTAATTTTTTATAGTTTTATTGCTGGAGTTGTTTACCCTTTTGTTGTGGATTGGGTGATCATAGTTTTACGTTCAACAATTCATACACATTCTGATTCAACTCACCTATTGAACACCCTCCATATCATTTATCCCACTTCCTCCTTGTGTTTCCAATTTCTATTCTTCCTTCTTTCCTAAAGTTCTGAACTTTGTCCCTGAGTAAATGCTGCCCTTTTGATCTTAGATGGCTGATTATTCTAACACGGAGATGAGTGATCACGGGGTGTCCATAGGATCAGGTATCAGGCATCAAAGACCCAGAACAAAAAGTCATATCATTGTGAATGAGGGGAGTGTGGAGTACAGACCCAAAGCCCCTCTGTAGGCCATTGGACATCCCCTTACAGAAGGGTCGTGGAGAGATGAGCCAGTCAGGGTGCAGTGTAGCACCGATGAAACATACAACTTTCCTCCAGTCTTTAATGCCTCCTCCACCCACCCCTTATCATCACCCCAATTCTACCTTACAAATTTGGCTCCAGATAAGAGCTGGAAAGACAGGGTATCCAGGACAGATAAACCCTTCTGGACCAATATTGAGAGTAGCCATTCCAGGAGTAGGGGAAGGAGAAGGTGGAGGGAGATAGGGAGAACTGATCACAATGACCTACCTATAACCCCTCCCTGGGGGATAGACAACAGAAAAGTATCTCTGCATGTCTACAGAGATAAGATAGGTGGGATAAACAATACAGAGGAGACAACAATGGGACCCAAGGGGAGAACATGGGATGGGGGAGATGGAGGAAAGAAAAGTGTTAAACCCAGGGAGAAAGGAACAACAAGCTATCTAAAATCCAAAGCAAGGAGGGCATAAGATGCCTGGTAGGGCATGATCAAGGACAATGTAACCAAGAGGGATTGCTGAAACCTGAATGAAGGCCAAACATGATAGAGGGACAAGAGGAAAGTAAAAGGAAATAGAGAAAAGAACTAGGAGGCAAAGGGCATTTATAGAGGTCTAAATACAGGCATGTACATATATAACTATATTTATATATGTATAGGGAAATAGATCTGTATACATATATTTATAGGTTAAGTATCAAGATGGCAGATGGACATTGGGCCTCTACTCAAGTACTCCTTCAAAGCAAGAATACTTTGTTCTAATAACCTAGCATTCCGTGATGTTCACCTTCCTGACACGATCACTGATGGTGCCCGGCTATCAAAAGACAGCATCTGGGGTCTTAAAGACTTGAAGATAAACAAGTAGCCATCTAGATGAGAAGCAACAAAGTCAACAAGGAAGAAGTGCACAAGCCTGGGTGATCATGAGGTGTCAATGGGATCAGGGATCAGGTATCAAAGACCCAGAACAAAATATCAATGTGAATGAGGGGGAGTGCAGAGTGGAGACCCAAGGCCCATCTGTAAACAACTGGACATCCACCCACAGAAAGGTCACAAGCAAGAGATGAGCCAGACAAGGTACAGTATAGCACCGATGAAACATACAACTTTCCTCTAGTTCTTTAATGCTTCTTCTTCCCCGCCCCCCTCTATAATAATCCCAATTCTACTTTACAAATCCGGCTAGTCCAAAGCATGTACACTGGTACATAAAGAGCTAGAAACACAGGGAATTCAGGACGGGTAGATCTTTCAGGACCAATCATGGGAGTAGCAATATCAGAAGGGGGAGCTGAAGGTAGGAGGAGAAAGGGGAAACCGATCACAATGATCTACATATAACCCCTCCGTGGGGGACAGACAACAGAAAAGTGGGTGAAGGGAGACATCGGTTAGTGTAAGATATGAAAAAAAATAATTTATAAATTATCAAGAGTTCTTGAGGAAGGGAGAGAAAAAAATGAGAAGCTGATACCAAAGGCTCCAGTAGAAAGAAAGTGTTTTAAGAATGATGATGGCAACAAATGTGCTTGGCACAATGCATGGATGTATGGATTGTGATAAGAGTGGTACAAGCCCCCAATAAAATGATTTTTAAAAATTCATCCTGCCTCAAAAATACAAGTCAGCATTAGGAGCATTTGCACACATGAAAAATTCAAATAAAAAAGAGACTTATACTCTACACTAATATCATATGAATGCTATTATTCTCAAAAATGTCCTATTTGGAATCATTACATTTTGCACAACAATGCCAGCCACCCACAATTTCAGAAACCCTATCACTTCCAACAATGGCTGAATATCACGTGTAATAGGACCAGACGCAGCAAACAAATTAAAATGTGTGTCTTTGTCGGATGATACTGTTTCAAGGAGTGTAAGTGACATGGCAATTGATGTCTGTGAACAGCTGGTTTTAAAGATTAAAGAAAGTGATTATTTTGCCCTGCCAATGGACAAATCCACCTGAATGCACTGGGATTTGGGCACTTCAAGGTCCATTTCAACAAAAGGTGTGTGTGGGGGGGGGGGTATCTTTCAACAAATTACTATGAATAAGAGCATACTCTTTTGAAAACTACTGCCTGTTATTACAATAGGAGAAAAACATTGTGAAATATGTCAAAAGGCAACCGAAAACGTCAATGTACGAAGCAGTGAATTTTATCTTGCTGTTTACACCGTCAGAGCTGAGCCTCTGATTTATCCAAGCAGGAAATCATTTGATTACAGTGTGAGTCTTCCTGGAAATGCTTCTTCCTTTATGCCTAAATTACTGATAGGTTTTACAAGGCAAAGACAGAGATAAAAGAAAAGTGAGAGGGACTTTTCACAAGTCTTTGGAGCACACAGCAAAAACACACCATTTGAAGTTGCTGTGTGTACAATTCAGTGACATGTATTACATTCTTCAAATCGAGCCTCCCTTCTCACCTGCCTTTTCTGAGTTGTACCCTCCATTCAAACAAATGCACTGACTCCCAAGGGTCCTGTGTAATCTGTCAATTTGACCCCATAGCTGGAGCTACGGTGCTTCTCTGGGTTAGGTGTCGGGCTACTAACCACAAGATCAGTGATTCAAACCTACCAGTCACTCCACAGAAAAAAGATGAGGCTGTCTCCTCCTATAAAGGATCAGAGCTTCAGAAGCCCTACACAGGGCCCTGTGAGTAGGAATCAACTTGATAGCAGTGGGTGGAGGTGTCTTAAATGAACACAATGCTCAAGGTAGACATCTTTTATTAGCTAAGTTAATTTTATAGTTTAAGTTTATTAGTTAAGTTAATTAAGAACACTTCAGAAAAAATGAAATAAATAAAATAAAAGGACTTTAGAAAAAATTAATTTAAATTTTTTTTAAAAAAAGAAGACTTCAGGAGATATATTTTTGGCTTGAAGTTTAAAGGATTGTCTCACAGCAATCACTTTAGGGACTGATCATTCCTCCACGGCTCACGAAGTCTGGATTTTGAAACCCTTAAGATTTTTAAGCTCTGGTGTGCACGTTCTGCTTTTTGATCATGATCCTTGTATGGAATCTTCAATAGCTCAAAATGTTCAGTAATGAACAGTAAGTAGCCAGGTAGCACCCAGTTCTTCTAGTCCCAAAGCCAAGGAAGCAATTGTTCACTGAGGCAATTAGCCACACATTCCATTTCCTCCTCCTGTTTCTATCTTTCTTCCTCCATTGCTCCAGGTATGTGCCTTAGAAGGTCATTTGAAAGCTTATAAAACCCCTTGCAATGTGTGCGGCATACTAGGATCACTTTATTAGGCTAATTAATTGGGATGTCCTATGAAATCATGACCTTAAACCTCCAAACCAAGCAGCAGGTGAGGTGAGGTGTTTGGTGGCATTGTAAATATATCTATTGCACAACTTTTTTTTTCATCATCTATTGTGGGCTCATACAACTCTTATCACAATCCAACCATCCATCCATTGTATCAAGCACATGTGTACATTTGATATCATCATTCTCAAAACATATTCTTTCTACTTGAGCCCTTGGTATCAGCTCCTCAATTTTCCCTGCCTCCCCCACCCTCCCTCCCTCACATACCCTTGATAATTTATAAATCATTATTTCATGTCTTACACTGTCCAATGTCTCTCTTCACCCACTTTTCTGTTGTCCTTCCCCCAGGGAGGGGGTTATATATAGATCCTTGTGATCGGTTCCCCCTATCTATCCCACCCTCTCCTTACCCTCCTGGTATTGCTACTTTCATTATTGGTTCTGAGGGGTTTATCTGTCCTGGATTCACTGTTTCCAGTTCTTATCTATACCAGTGTACACCCTCTGGTCTAGCCGGATTTGTAAGGTAGAATTGGAATGATAGTGGGCGGCGGGGAGCATTAAAGAACTAAGGGAAAGTTGTTTGTTTCATTGGTGCTATACTGCACCCTGACTGGTTTGTCTCCTCCCTGTGACCAGGGGATGTCCAGTTACCTACAGATGGGCTTTGGGTCTCTACCCCACACTCCCCCTAATTCACAATGATATGATTTTTTTGTTCTTTGATTCCTGTTACCTGATCCCTTCGACACCTCAGGATCACACAGGCTGGTGTGCTTCTTCTATGTGAGCTTTGTTGCTTCTGAGATAGATGGCCGCTTGTTTATCTTCAAGCCTTTAAGATCCCAGATGCTATTTCTTTTGATAGCCAGGCACCACCAGCTTTCTTCACCCACATTTGCTTATGCACCCTCTTTGTCTTCAGCAATCATGTCAGAAAGGTGAGCATCATGAAATGCTAGTTTAATATAACAAAGTGTTCTTGCATTGAGGGAGTACTTCAGTAGAGGCCCAATGTTCATCTGCTATCTTAATACTAAACCTATAAATATAGGCACATAGATCTCTTTCCCCATCATATATAAATACATTTACATATGTATGTGCATGTACTTAGAACTCTAAAAAGGCCCTTTGCCTCCTAATTCTTTCCTCTTTTTCCCTTTACTTTCCTCTTGTCCCACTATCATGTTTGTCCTTCATTTGGGTTTCAGTAACTCCTCTCGGTTACACTGTCCTTGATCAAGCTCTCCCAGGCCTCCTATATGCTCCTTGCTGTCAATTTTGGATCACTTATTGTTCCCTTGTCCCTGGGTTTATTAAAACCCACTTCCTTTCTCCGACCTCCCTCTCTCCCAGGTCCTCCCAGAACTGTCAGTCCTGTTGTTTTCTCCTCCAGATTTTTTATCCCTCCTATCTTATCTAGATAGACCTGCAGAGATAATAATATGCACAGAAAACAAGACAGAGAAAAAAAACGCAACAAAAGAAAACAGAGCAACAACAAGACCAACAATAACAACCAAAGAAAAGCCTATAAATAGTTGGAGGTCTGTTTGTTGACTTTTAGGAGTGTTTTCCGGGACTTTGATGGGGTGCCACACCCTGGCCCCAAGGTCTGTTTTTGGTGATTGTGGTAGTTATATAATTTTCAATTTGAGGATTATGAGTGAAGGGGTGGAGTCTAGTCCGTCAATTGGATCATAACCAATGAGGCCTCTGTGAGGGCATGGCCTTCTCCTGAGAATTCTGGTAATTTCTCCTTGGAGGTAGGAGAGACTCTATGGTCACACCCTGGGAGACATAACAGCTGACAAGACACATGGGACCACCCTGATACAGAGACCTCTATCAATGCTGAGATGTTTCCAATGACACAGATCCAAAGACTTTCTACCCACTGGCATATGATCTTCTACATTTGGTGTCATTACATGTGATTCATTAGTCTGAAGAGGACTTTATAGATCGGTATCAGACATATGGGCTATTATCATACTTATGGACTTGATCTGGACTGGGTTGGGATGTTTTCTCAATGTTCAATTGCTCTTGTATATAAATCTCTTTCTTATACACATATGTGTGTTTATGGATTTGTTTCTCTAGTCTACCCAGACTAACACAGTATTCCCTGGAGACTTAGTTGCTCTGTTCCCCTTGATATTCTGCTGCATGCCCTTAGTGTTTCCCCTGTGTGTGTTGGGGTCAGATCGGGTGCAACTCCTGCACGGTGTCTCCAGTGCTGTCCCCCGTAGCACTATGGGTCAGTGAGCGACATTGGGTCTCGGAGTGGGGCCAGCCATATGGTCCTTTCTGTGCTTTGGCTGCTCTAAGCAGGAATATCATCCTCATGGCTTGGTGAGCCAGGACGTGTTCCACTCTCTTCCTCTACCTTCATTTGCTCCTGTGTGCTCTGATCAGACATGTCCCTCTCCCTGAGCTCTAGCTTAAGTGCTGTCCTCTGAAGTTAATTCTTCTGTGGGAAGGGGTGCTGTCCACGTACTTGGGATGGGGGCTGGCTCCTCAGATCTCTCTACTAGTGCCCTGCTTCATGTTGGTGTGTTTCATTCACATCTGGAGCACTGGGTTGAAGTCTGGTCCCTATTTCTCTGTGGATATATAAACAATACCCTCCCCTTGGAGAGGTAAGTGCCCTGTTGTTTCGCTACCCATGTCTTTTTTTTTCTTTTGCCCCCCTCCTTTTTAGTTGGATACCATATGTATCCCTGTATTTGGCTGGCCCCTGACATACTACCTGGACCTCACTCCAGGAATGTTTGTATACAGTAGCTTTTTCCCTATGGCCCATTTTGCATTTTTAAGCTCACCTCAGTGGACTCATGCTGTACTTGTCCCTTTGTGCTTGGCTTATTTCACTTAGCATAATTTCTTCCAGTTCTTCCCATGTGGCAATGTGCTTCATGCATTCATCACTGCTTTTTAGGGATGCATAGTACTCCATTGTATGTATGTACCACGGTTTTTTAATACATTTGTCTGTTGATGGAAATTTGGGTTGTTTCCAATTCTTTGCAATTCTATCACACAACTTTTATCAATCCAGCTCTTTCAGCTGAAACTATGGACAGTGATTAAATCAATTGGTTGTGCGATCTTACCCTTCATCGATGTGATTTTTTTCAGTCACCATAAACTTAAATTCAGTACTCCTTAAACAGTAGATGCCCATCCACCCATCCCTCGTGCCCTTGGTAACTACTAATAAACTGTGGTCCCTGTACATGATGTGCCTGTTCTTATCTTTTATATACTAAATAAAGCATACATTTTAAAATACTTCTCCTTTCATGGCTGCGTAACATCAGTTTTAAGGAAAGTTATCCTCAAAATGGTTTAAAAATAATGAAGTTTCATAACTTCTGTGTTAGTCTGGGTAAACTAGGGAAACAATTCCACAGAAACTCATATATGTAGATGAGAGAGTTGTATATATAGGGTAAGTGTACATTCAGAAAGCATCCCAACCCCATCCAGTCCAAGCCCATAAGTCTGACTTAGCCCATTTAACCAACTCCAATCTACAAAGTTCTCCTCAAACTCACAAATCACACACAATGATGTCAAATGCAGGAGAATTACAGGGCAGTGGGTAGAAAGTCTTTGAATCCAGTGGCCGTGTAAGCATCTCAGTGCTGGCAGGAGTCTCCATGTGACTTCTCCATGACCCACGGCTGTATCAGGGTAAGTCAGTGTGGCTTCTCCTCAGGGGTGTCTTGCAGGAAGTGAGCCTTGCCAGCTAAACAGACACACACTGGTCCCACCATCAGAGAACAAGAGACCAGAGAACTTGAAAGGGGAGGCTCGCCGAGCCATTTATCTCTCCACCCTTCAATTAATCCCACATGTGTTTATTGGCTATCTTAGTACAATAAACCTTAACTATCTCAACCACCCCTACAGAGTATGTCCAAAGTCATAATATCAATTCCTTCCTTAACAAAAAATATCTCTGCTAGCAAATTGTCACGGTGGCCTCTGGTGAGGAAATCCATCGTAGCAAAGATTTGGCGTCCATTCCAGTTCGTGGACCGTTCAGAAGCCATAGCACAACATAGGCAATGGGCTGCGTGGGAATCAGAAAGAAAATACTGCTTCTAGGGCTCCAGTTCAGGCAGGCCAAGGTTTAGCCCAAATACATGTTTCAACATGCCCACGATAACAGTGGATGGCTCAAATGAGTCTTGTACGTAATATGCTTTGTCTCCTTAGGGTGCCTACCAAAAAAGTTCCAATCTAAACAGTGGCTTCTCAGGGAATCTGAGAGACCAACTAAATTTCAGGCAGAGGAGTGAGCTCAGAAGGTTACGGGGACTGTCTGGGGAGGTTTCACAGAAGTAATCTTGACAGATTTTTCTCAAAGCACACAGGACAGTTGCAGGGGGTTATGATGAAGAAGTTTAAGAAAGTTGAAAACTCAGTGGATGAGAAAAAGGCAAGGAAAGCCGCACCAAGGCATTTCTTTTCAATCATGACAATAAGCCAGTTCCTTATTCAGGGCAGCAAGGCCTGTCCTATAGCGTGTCACCGGGAAGACTAGCCCCAGCTACTCTCCAGCTCACACCTTGCCCTTCAGAGTTTTTTGTTCCAAAAGTTTAAAAATATATATTTAAAAGGAACGCTATTTTTTCTAAATCATGTTATTGAGGGGCTCTTACAAATCTTGTAACAATCCATCATTCAACACTATTGAGCACACTTGGACATATGTCACCATCAACATTTCCAAAATATTTTCTTTCTACCTGAGTCCTTGGTATCAGCTTCTCTTTTCTTCCCCCCCCCCCCCATCTTCCTACCCTCTCGAATCCTTGATCAATGATATATTATTATAGGTATTTCATGCCTCGCGCTGTCCGTTGTCTCCCTTTCTGTTATTTGTCCCCCTGGGGGGGGGTCTATATATTCAACCTCATGGTGGGTTCCATCTTTCTCCCCCTTCCCACCAACACCCTGCTCCCACCTTCCCTCTACCCTCATGAGGTCGATACTCCGACTACAGAAAAAGGAACTCAATTTTAGTCCCTGGAGAGTGCCTACACTACCATTTTGGTGTGGTGTAAACAGAATTCTGTACAGAAGCGTTAGACAACAACACTGCCTTCAAACGTGCACAGACCTAGTTGGGAGAATTTGCCAAGAACAATGGTTTCGCATATTGGTATGTACATTTAATAAAAGGCTCTTGATTTTTTCTATCAGTATTTTTTGACTTGCCCTTATTTTTGGAACATGGTCTTCGCATGTTAGCAACACTCTAATCCATGCAAGAGATTTTCTACTTAGGAAATGAGGCCAATCCGTTCGTATAACACACATTTCATTCAGACTGCAAATGCGCACCTCCAGACTATGGTTTGTTACAAGGCCCTTGCCTCCAGTCAACACATCAGCCAGCCTACAAAATGCTGAGTGGCTTTAACATAGCGCCGTGAAAATAGCAACTCTGACAGTGCTGATCTTATATCCTACTGAACACACAAAATCTCTCAGTGCCAATATTGTACTTGATTTAATACACAAAATGATTAGTAGAAAAATTTTATTTACAAAAAGAGATCATAAGCCATGCTAAGCTCTCCTTACTTTTATCCCTTATTTGGGAAAATATGAAAAAGGGCCTCTACCTGGAGTCAATCAAGCCTAATTTAAGATGGTACACCACATCTAAACAAGGCCCCTTTTGCTAGGAAACTTCCTCTGGAAAAGAAAGAAGGAAGGGGGCGGGGGGAGAGCAATCTTTCATCTCGCCTTTATACACATCACCCTCAAGTTGATTCTGACTCACAATGACTCTAGACAGGGCTTTGGCTCAGAGCGCCTTTACTGGAGTAGACAGTCATCTTTTAGCTGTCATCAGCCCCAGTGCCCCCAGAGCTTCTTTCTCCACTGAATAGAGATAGGTGAGGGGGTACCCTCAAAACACGGGAATGTGTGTGTGTGCATGTGTAAGTGTAAGAGAGAACTTTATATCAAAGAGCAATTGTATATTATTAAAACTCCCCAGCCCCATCCAGTTCAAGCCCATAAGTCCGATATTAGCCCATATGTCCAATATCAGTCTATAAATTCCTCTTCAGACTCATGCAACACATGCAATGATGCCAAATGCAGGAAGATTACAGGCCAGTGGGTAGAAGGACTTGTGGAACCAGTGGTGGTGGAAGTATCTCAGTGCCTGTGTGAGTCTCCATGTGGCTCCTCCAGCTCCAGGTTCCGCCTCTACCAACACTGGAATTCCCCACCCCCAAAGCGATGTATTTAATTTGTTTTACAACACAACCTTATCACCTGCAAAGTACTCTCCACTATACTATATACATTTGTCAAATCTGCTATTCCATTCTTGGAAACATTTTTCAAGCACCTCGTTCATTTTTTTTCTTCACCTCTTCTATATTGCCAAATCACTGTCCTTTCACGCCTTCTACATTCAAAGAAACAAAAAGAAGGCAGCACAGAGTGAGGTCAGGTGAATGAGAGGCATATTGGGATTTTTTGCCAAGAATTGGTGCACTGAGACGGCTGCGTGTGCAGGTGCATGGTCGTGGTGGCAAACCAGTCGCCAGTCTGGCACAAATTAGGCCTTTTTTGTCACACACTGTCAAGCTATTTTTTCAGAAGCTCTAAACAGAAAGCTTGATTAACAGTCTGACCTGGTGGAACAAACTCCATATGCACTACAAGTCGACATTTTTGTACATTTGGGAAGTTGACAGATGTCAAGAATGAGGTTAGTTATCAATCGACATGCCACCTTTTTTTGAAATGAGAAAACCACTCACATTTGAGTTTTTCCCAAGCATACACTGTCCTTATAAGCTGTCCTTCAACACCAGAACAGTTTCTGAGGCATTTTTCCTCGGCAGGAAACAAAATTTCACAGCTGTACACTCTTCTCTTATATCAGCCATCACAAAAAACGAGGTTCAAGTGAAACCGTGACCAGGCGATGCCACTGGGTGCACTCACTCAGAGCAGGTGACTGGGTGCTCACCTAGCAGAAAAAACACATACTATGAAACTGCACGCTGCCCAGTGCCATTCTGGTTTTGTGGGGTAGCCCCTTGGATTTATCCCAGCTCACAGGGGCCCTATAATAAGTGCAAATGCTCTCTTCACCACCTGCCCAAGGAGACCGAGGCCCCTTCCAAGAACACTTTTCTGGTAGCCACGCGATTATTCCAGAGCGTTTAAAGCAAGCTTGCTAATTGGGCTCCACTGGGCTCTTGGAGGACGGCTGGGGCACAGTGGGCTAAGGGTTGGGTTGCTGACCAAAAGGTCAACAGCTGGAATCCATCGGCCTCTCCATGGGAGAAAGGTGAGGCATTCTGCTTCCAAGATCTACGGCCTCAGAAATCACACGAAGCATGTCTGCTCTGTCCTATAGGATTGCTCTGTATGGTGGGGTAGGATTTTTTTAAGATGACTCTTTTACCCAAGTCTCTGTATCGTCACCAAATGACTGGGTGAGACTCTGCAAACAGGGTGTGTGTAATTCGAAAAGAGGGGATTGATCAGTTATCACCTCCCTCATCCCACGTCGCCCTGCCACCACCCAACCCCGGCTGTGAGGATGAGCCATCTCTGAAGCATCAGCAGAGTGAGAAAACCCAGGACCATTAGAAGACGGCGTTCCAGATCTCTACTCGAAGTGGTGGAATCGAGACTTTGGACAGCACAAGAGGAGCAGCACTGAGACTGTGGGACTATGAGAGAGAGTGGCAGGTGGACTCCCTGGTCCAGGGAAGCAGAAGCCAACAGACCGTTTGACTGAGAAGCTGAGGCCCAAAACCAGACTTGGTTGATGACTGAGAGAAGGTGGTGCTGTGGACCAATGACTGGATCCTGAATGCTCGCTGATTCTGACCTGTGGCAACCTAGTACTTTCCCTAGTGAACTCACATAACTGTAAGTGTCATCTGTCAGTTCCCTGTGGCCATTGCAATGGAGCTAGCACAGAGGGAGAGTGCTGGGAGAGGGGAAAACCTTGAAGCGATTGATGTTTGAATAGAAAATAAGGCTCTTACTATTGAAGAAGGTATTGTTGACTAGAATTTTACATAAAAAGAGGTGTGTTCCACATCGAAACTGTGCCCAAAGGTTCACAGATGTGTGGGCGAGGTGAGCCGAGGGTTGGTGTGAACACTGATTGTCTTTTGAGCATCCAAGTGCAATATATGGAATTCCAGTGGGTAGAGAAGAGAGCAAAGCTTGCAGATGGAACTGAGTCGATTCTTATATATGCAAGTCAGGGAAAAAATTACAAAATATTTACCCATCATCAAGTAGTTTATTAACACTGTCACACCACATATCACTGACAGTGAAGAGTTTAGGCAGGGATGTTCCTTAGCATCTTAGTGCCACAGGCAAGACTCAAAGGCAAACAGAAATGTTTTAGGGGAAAGAATTAAGTAGTTTCAATATAATATGTGAAGCCTAATGGCAAAGTCAACGCCCCCTCCCATGATCTCAGGTAATAGAAAATCTTTAATGACAATACTGGTTTCTGTTAGCATTGCATTGACTGGAATCTAAAAAGCACCATCTCTATCTCCATAGAGATCCTTCTTTAGAAGCATCCAGTTCTGAAATATGTGGATGGTATCTGGATACAGCTAATCAATAGTGTAGTAATTCTCTTTAACATGGAAAATCAGAACTTGGCAGATAAATGGATTGGCTCTCAGATCAATAGGTCAGTTGGTTCTGGCTACAACAATCCAACATATATTTAACTTAATGATAATTGACTCTCTTGGTCACTCTATGAATCCCTCTTTACAAGTAAGCTCTATTTTAAGCCTATAATTTATAAGTATATAAGTTATTGAGAACAGTAAAAATAATTGACAGGATAATTCTGCTGAAAGACAGTAAATGGTCTGAAAGCCAGAAGCTGGGTAAGGCAGAAATCTGTCAGAGCAGGAAAACTCAAATGGCTTCCAGTAGCACAAGCAATGGAAAAGTGGAAAGCAAGGTAGATCCATTGAGTTCTGGGTCTCACTGTTTTCACAGTGAAACTCGTGAGAGGGTATGTTTCAGGACTAGACAAGCTGTTCTCTCGGTGAATCTTTGAGGGTTGGAACTTGACAGCCTTGCTTTTCTGAGTTGTGTATGTTTTCTACATTTGACAGGTGAGGTCTTGTCACTCTGTGAGTGGAAAATGTATGAGTTTTCCTTCTCTGGCCAGTTTTTTGCCTTGTGCACCTTCTGGCTTTCACAGCTGTTACTCAGAGACATCATTGGACATCCTCCCCCCACCACCGCAAATCGTCGTAGACTGTCATCCCTGTAAATCTCTCAGGTCTTTCTCCACTTCTCTGGTTACCTGGGGTGTGGTGAACTATTTGCTGTGGCTCTCCTAGCAATAATGGTCTTTGTACCGAGTGATTAGGTAGACCATGCAAATAAGGTGTCTGGAACGCTAACACAGAGATTGGTCCGTGTTGCCATCCCACTAGGTTTGAAATGAATCACCTCAGAAGCTGGAATGGGGGACTCTCACTATAAAGAATGAAGAGTCTAGAGCAGTGGTTCTCAACCTGTGGGTCGTGACCCCTTTGGGGGGTCGAACGACCCTTTCGCAGGGGTCGCCCAATTCATAACAGTAGCAAAATTACAGTTATGAAGTGGCAACGAAAATAATTTTATGGTTGGGGGGGCCACCACCACATGAGGAATGGTATTAAAGGGTCGCCACATTAGGAAGGTTAAGAACCACTGGTCTAGAAGGAAGCTTATCCTTTGCACCCTGAAATTCCTGCATGCTGAGCCTCCACAATCCAGGAGAGGGAGGAGCAGCTGTAGCAGACAGCAGAACCAAGAGCCAAAGCATGCTGGAAGCTGAGTGTTTACAGCAAAAGGCTTGCTTGCGGAGTCAGGTGCCTCCAATCACTTAATCAGGGGAACTAGGCTTGCTGAACCACAGAGTCAGAAGAACTGAGTACCTCTGGGTTGAAGCTGATGCTGGAGTGGAGTGGCATTTTGGTATTTATTGGCAACACTTTCTTGAGCAGGGTAGGGGTCAAAGGACCAGGTGATCAAGAGACCAAGGACCACAGAAAGGCATACCTACGGGAATGGCAGAGAAGAAGTGCTCTGGGCCAAAGGACTGTATCCTGAACATTTCTGATCCTGAATTATAGCTTGTTAACTTCCCTAATAAGCCCCAAATCATGAGTATGGTCTGGGAGTTCTGTGTGGCTATGAGGATAATTTTTTAACCCATCGGAGAAGCACAGAGTGTATTGGCAGGGCTGGCTGGTATCAAAATTGCTAAAGAAAGTTGGAAGGTGGAGGCATGTGTGACCTGTGCCTTATAGGACTGGCCCTGAGTTGGTGGTGGTTTGATCCCATTTCCTCTTGTGAAGTCAGAGGAGATAAGATGCCCCTAACACACCATTCTTGCTTTCATTCCAATTTTCGTTATCTCAGACTTCAATGCAAGAATCTCCAAACTCTCCGGTACTATTTTTCCAGTACTGTTTTATTCATTTGTTCATTCCTTCAACTTAATATTAATTGAGCAGCGGCAATGCAGCAGGCACTTTTCTATGTAATTTTGAACCAAGCAGACAAAAACTCTTGTCCTCAAGAATATACCTTGTAGAACAAAGAGACATATAAGTGAAATAAATTCATTAACTAAGTAGCATGACTAAAAACTATCCTCTAGTTCATTAATATTTCCTCCCCTTACTATCATGATCCCATTAAGCTTGTTAGACCTGCAAATATTCAGTTGCATAATGAAGATCTTTTGATGAATAAAATTCAAGATAAATAAACCCATCAGAAACAGTAATAGGTATAATGATTTCCTGCGAGTATGCACAGGCGGGGTCGGAATGGGGGGAAGAGGGAACCAGTAGCAAAGATGACTGGATAACCCCACTTGAAGTGAAAAAAGAATAGAATTGTAGGGGCACTGATACAGTGCACAGGATAAGATATGGCAAAATAATAATAACAAAACTATTTTAAATGTAAGGGTTCCTGGGGAGTCGGGTGGGGGACAGAGTGGATAAAGGGGAGGTAATATTGACAACTTCAAGAAGATAATGTTTTTAAAACGATGGTGACAGTAATTGTACAATTATGCTTGACCTTAATCACCTCTTCCTACTCCTAAGGTGGTTCATTGTATTTCTAATAGGATGTCAAAAGTGACCCATCCCCACAACGGAGTTTTCATAACCCCTATTTGCCTTGCCCCACACCTAGGTGGGCATGACCCCAACTCTGGCTAGAAGAGCCATAATTCGCTGTCCCACAGAGGGTAGGATTCGGCATTACATGAGTTGGTCAGAGGGTCCTCTGGAAGAAAGTGAGATCTGAGCAGAGCCCCGGACTTGGGAGGAGTTGACCAAGCAGTAAACACCTGGAACAGAAGCCAAAGGCAGGAGTGTCCTTGGATTATTCAAAAAGGCCCTTGATGGCTGACACTGGGGTCAGTGTCTTCCTTTTCTGTCAGTGGGACTCAAGTCTAAAATTTGGGCATCATTGCAACTTTTCTTTCCTCACCATCTCGATCATTCCATCATTATACTGTGTTTTACCTGATAAACATCACTTTAATTTATTTTCTTACTTACTTTCAACTCTCATCATTCCTTAGGGGATCACTGAATCAGATCTTGTCTAGTAGCTAAGTCTTTAGTCCACTGACTTTCTAATTGTGTTTCTCTGAATTCAAGGAATAGCTCAGAATTGACTGAGGATTGGCCACTTTAGGCAACTGAGGTGCTGAACCGTTAGTTGAAATACCCTAAATATCCATTTAGAACCTTGATGACAAAGCTTTCATATCAAAGAATGTTTTTAAAATGTTAATGGAAGTTATCTGTGGGTGATAAGATTTCAGATGATCATTACTGTATTTTAGACCTCTGTTATTACTTACACATTCTGTATAAAACTATTTGTTACATTTAGAAAAATTAATTTCTATAATAAAGATGTTAATAAATAAACTCATTTTCAGAGAGGAAAGCCTTACCCTATATATTTTATAACATGGAAAATTAAGCTTCATTGTTGTTGAGTGAAAATTTAAGCTATAAAATAATACTGTGTCACTGAGGTATTTTTACTGTGGGTTTGCCAACAAGTAGATTAGAATTAATTATTATCATTTAATGCAAATTGTATTGGGGGAAATTTTTAGCTATACGTATATTTTTTAAGACGCTACCTTTTTAAATGTTTAAGAAAATAAGAAATGTCTGTCTGTTGTGATAAAATATAGTTTTCCTTGAATCTGAGTGAGAGGAGGAGAACCTCACTTCCACACTGTTAATAAGATCAGCCCAGGGAAGGAGTGAAGATTTCTCAAAATGAGACTAACAGCTTTTTGTTGTTGCTGGCTTTTTTAATGACTTTAAGTTTTTGTGGTCTTGGGACACTATATACAAACCTTTTATTTTCCTTTTTATAAATTTTATTTAATTTTTTGCTGTTCAGAATACAGTCAGCAAAAATTATACATCAATTCAACAATTTATACATTACAAGTTAGTGACATTGATTACATACTTTGAGTTATGCAAACATTTCACCATCCATTTGGGGGTTGTCCATCCCTCATTAATATAAATTCACTGCCCCCTAAATACCAACCTAACTTTTTAATGGCTATTGTCAATTTGAACCCATATAGCTGGGTGGTTAAACAGTATAATGCATAAGAAAGACTTTTTTTTTTTTTTACTACTTAAGCTGCACTATTGTATTGTTTGGCTTTTTTTTCCCAAAACCATTTTACTAGAAGTTAATCCAGACCTCATCTCCACTTCATAGTTCAATCACATCAACAGCATTATACAACTGCTACCAAAATCAATTTCTTTCTTTTTGAACTACTTGATATTACCCCACCCCCATCCCGCCCCATCTTCCCACCCTACCCACCAGGAACGCTTAGTCTAGTTGTAATCTCTCTAAGGTCATCTCTCCTGGGTTTCATCTACCCAAAAACCTAGAACAACCCCTAGCAAAGACGCAAGGCTACCCACGTGATAAGATTAAACCCACAGTATGGAAGAAAGAAAACACAGAAAATATTAAAATCCATATCAAGCCCAAAGTGTATCAGAGGGGAGATCAAGTGAGAAGGCTTTAACCGTTCAAGTCAGCTTGATCACTTTACCACAGTGGTCTCTCCAGTACTCTCTGTCTGATCACCAGGTTTTCCCACCCTTCCATTATAACTACAGGGAAATCCCTAGAGGGCAATTCGCTGTGTCAATCCAGTGCATGTGTTTTGGGCTTCCACTGCCATCTATAGCCTTCTTCACACCAGAATTTTAAGCTTTGAGACTATTTCCTCCTTCGGGTTTGGATTATATAATTTACAATCTTTGGATATCGGATGTTATGGTATGCTTCTTCCATGTACACTTACATGATGTCTCATTTAGATGGCTGCTGGTTTGAATACAAGTCTTTAAGACCCCAAGATGCTAATAACTATTTTTTTAATGCAGTGACATCACTTGAAGTTCAGTGCCCTCCCTGTAGAAATGAAAAAGCCTTACTGTGGATTGCCCATAGTGGGCTTAATGGAGAAACTGAATGTTTTATTTACACTTAACGACAACAACAATAATAATAGTGTGCCTCTATAAAGGAGAGAAGATTCGTGGTGATTTTCTCTGGCTATTTCCATTAGAGGTGATGTTCTCTTTGTGTCTTTCTGGACCATGATATAATTTAAGCCTTGAATATATATTAGCTCTATAAGTTAAAACAAAGTTGCTTTTAAGTGTTCTAATATTTTAATACTGCTACTAAAATATTGAATAATAATAAATTTTTAAAATCCAGTTGCCATAAAATTTATTCCAATTTGTGGAGACTCCATGTGCAACTCATGCAGATCCCAAGCATGTCAGAGCATAAATATGCTGTGTGGGGTTTATAATGTTCTTAAAGAAGAAATCACCGCGCTTTTCTTCTGAGGCAACTGTGGGTAGACTCAAACCTCCACGTTTTCAGTAAGCAGGAAAGCACATTAGCCATTTCCACCACCCAAGGCCTACAAAAAACCAGCATTTTAAAAAATCATTGTATTGGGGACTTATACAACTCTTATCACAATCCACACATACATCCATTGTGTCAAGCACTTTTGTACATTTGTTGCCCTCATCATTTTCAAAACATTTACTTTCTACTTGAGCCCTTGGTATCAACTCCTCATTTTTTCTCCTCCCTCCCTACCACCCCCTCTCCCATGAACCTTTGATAATGTATAAATTATTATTATTTTGTCATATATTACACCATCCAACATCACCCTTCACCCACTTCTTCATGGCCCATCCCCCAGGGAGGGGGTTATATGTAGATCCTTATAATCGGTTCCCCCTTTCTACTCAACCTTCCCTCCACCCTCCCGGTATCACCACTCTCAACACTGGTCCTGAAGGGGTTATCTGTCCTGTATTCCCTGTGTTTCCAGTTCCTATCTGTGCCAGTGTACATCCTCTGGTCCAGCCGGATTTGTAAGGTAGATTTGGGATCATGTTAGGTTAGGTGGGGAGATGCATTCAAGAACTAGAGGAAAATTGTATTTTTATCAATGCTACATTGCACCCTGACTGGCTCATCTCCGCCCTGAAGCCCTTCTACATTTTTAAGAAACATGTTATTAGGAGCTCTCACAGATATTATTATAATCCACAGTTCTATTAGATCAAGCATAATTGTATAATAGCTGTCATCATTTTCAATAATGTTATTTCTTCTTGAACTTTTTGATATAAGTCCCTTTTTCCTCTCCCTCCCCTACCCTACCACTCCCATGGACCTTTAATATATTATATATTATTATTATTGACATATATTACACCATCCAATGTATCCATTCGCCTACAATTCTGTTGTTCGTTCCCCTCAAGTGGGGTCATCCATTCATCATTGCTATCAGTTTCCCCTACCCCCTCCACATACCCCTTCCTGTGCCCTCAGGAAATCATTACTCCCATTACTGTTTCTGAGAGGTTTATCTATCTTGGATTTTTTGCATTAAAATATGTGATTTTACAAGTGTACATACACAGGTCTAGCAAGATTAGTGAGGCAAAACTAAAGCCATGATACTGGGGGAGGAAGTATTAAAGAACTGGAGGATAGTTATGTGCTCCCTCAGTGCGGTACTGCGCCCTGGATATATCATCCCTTTTGTGTGGCCCTTCTGTGAGGGACTGTTCCACTATCTTACAGGTGGGTTTGGGGTCTCCACTTTGTCCACACTCTTTCACGTCAATTTGATTGCTTGTTTGTGACCTTCTTATACCTGATCCAGTCAACACCTCATGGTCACAAAGGCTGGTGTGCTTCTTCCATGTGGGCTTTGTTGTTTCCCTGCTAGATAGGCACTTGTTTAACTTCAAGCCTTTAAGACCCCAGATGCTATGTCTTTTAATAGCTGGCACCGTCAGCTTTCTTCACATTTGCTTATGCGCCCAAATCATTCTTGTACTGAGGTAAGATTTGAGTAGAGGCCCAAAGTCCATCTTCTTCCTTATTTTATATATATATAAATATACAAATATGCCTATATTATATGTGTACATATATATTTATACCTATATATAATTTTTATTTCCTAGTTCTATCTTTTATTTCTTTTTTCTTTCCTCCTGCCGCACTGTCATGTTCACCCACTGTTCGCCTCTCAGAAATTCCTCTCAGCTACATTACAATTGGTAAGCCACCACCAGGAACCCTACCCCCTCCTCGCCATCAACTTTAGGTCCCTTGCTATCCCCGTCCCTGATGTTATTACTGATCCCCCAACCCACCCCCACTGTCACCCCTTCTCCCCCCACCCCCCAACCGTCAGCCCCATTGCAGTCTTCTTGGGATTGCTTATCTGGTCTATCTTATATAGATAGACATAAAAAGGGGGAAGGAAAAAGAAAAACAACTACACAGTTCCAGGTCTAACTGCTGGCCTTTGTGGACACCCCCCAACCAGTTCAGATGAGGTGCCAAGCATTACCCCACCCCCACCCCAGAAGTCTACTTTCAGGATTCCCCAGGGACTTTGTGGCTTTCCCTCCGTTGGTGATCTGTGGTACTCACCTCTTGGTAAAAACAGCCATTTTGATACCACCCTTACTAGTGTGACCTTGTTACATCAAAATCGCATTTGTTAACATTGAGCAAATCGCCTAACCATGCTCATTTCATATGCACTCACACGGATTGGCTGTATCCAGACTGCAGATGGTAAGAAAACGCTCACGTCATCTTTCTTATTTGCCAGGAAGCCTCAGAACAAGTGAATGTGATTGACAAAAGGGCGTTGGAGTGGAGTCGGCCATCCTTCTAAACCACAATTGAGGTAAGAGCTGGGATCATACGCATCAGCGTGGGGTCGTCAGCACATTTTGCTACTGCAAGCCAACATTGTGTCTTTGTCTCTTAATTTCATTTTCTCAGACACAATCTCTGCTTTCCAAAATTCCCTTTCTCTCTCACATCCAAATCACAAGGAGTTAAACGTTCGGGCCTGACCTTACACTTCTGCCTAGGAATCTCGACAGAAAAACCTTTCCTAAGTGAGCCCTCGGTGTCTTTATTTTATAACCAAGCCATCTTCCCAGGCAATGAACCTCCCTAAAAGATTAATGTGGGTTGAACTTTTCTAGCAGAATATCATTTGTGCGCTGTCATATTTAGCACAAATGGTGCTTCAGTCACAGCTCAGTAATATTCCAGCATATTATTTCCAAGGCATTTGAGAGTTTAAAGAATTATTGAAGGACACGCTGTACTCTGGATTTGGTAATTAATAAGACAGAGAGCAGTGTCTACATATGATTTCAACAAATGGAATCACTGCTAATTTCACTGCACATAGCAAAATAGTTGTGATAAAAATTCAGATAAAATATCCCACTGGAGGAATAGATGAGACAGACCCTCTTGTAAGACCTCCAAGAAGTATTGAAGGGGAAGCTTAAGTAGTTGGGGACAAGCTATTAGTACCTAATCCTCTCCCCTTGAATACACGCCGTGTGCAGGTGTCAGCCATGGTCCTGTCAGCCATGACTGCAAGGCTGCAGCCCTTAGTCGGCTAGTGTTGGTCTGCAGAAGATGCTGAGTTGCACATGCCCTGTGCACTGGTGATGGAACCTTCAGCCCACTGAAGAGGAAGGAAGGAATTAATGTCACTTGGGGCAAAACCTGAACCAACCCAAAGTCCAGGCCTCAGTTGCTTGATAAAGAGCTTGGGAAAGACTTCAGAAGAAGAAAGGGAAGCCTGCTCCTCTGAAAGGTCCATGTCACATGCATTGTACCAACACTGTTTAAATATGACCTTTAATTTAGGGCATTGAATGCTGGACTCTAAGCTGCTATAACATTTAAATCATAAACATTATGATTATATCTAAAAATCATAGATGACACTGAATCCTGAGAACAGAGATAGACTCATGCCCCATTTCTAGTTCCAAACCCAAACCAACCTCACATCAGATTTGGAACACTCACTTTACCTTAAGCACACTGGTGCCAGATTAAAGGAAATGAAATACTCCCAGAGGCCTCAGGCTGAAATGCCCCAGTGTGAGAAGCACATGCCTACTACCCCGAGGCGATGCATGTAGAAGTCATTGAGCTTTGGTGCAATATTCTCACCTTGAGGATACCCAGTAAGTGGCAATTCAATACCACCATCGCCTCACAATCACTGAAGACAAAGCAGGTGCATAAGCAAACATGGTGAACACAGCTGATGGTGCCCAGCTATCAAAAGATATAACATCTGGGGTCTTAAAGGCTTGAAGTTAAACAAGTAGCCATCTCGCTGAGAAGCAACAAAGCCCACATGGAAGAAGTACACCAGGCTGTGTGATCATAAGGTGTTGTCAGGACCGGGTAACAGCCATCAGAAGACCCATAACAAACAAACAAACAAATCCATATTGTTGAGAATGAGGGGGGTCAGAGCAGGGACACAAGGCCCATCTGTAGACAATGGGACATGTCCTCAAAGAGGAGTCACAGGGAAGGGATGAGTCAACCAGGATGCAGTAAAAGCACCAATGAAGCACACAATATTCCTCTGGTTCCTTGAGACTTCCTTACCCCCCACTATCATGACCCCAGTACTGCCTTTCACTGCGGGCTGGTCCAGAACACGTGCACAGGCACAGATAAGAGCTCATGGAATCCAGGAACAAGAATTGGGTAGAGGGAAGGTGAGGAGATGAGAGGAGGAAAGGGGAACCGATCACAATGACCGACACATAACCACACACACCCCCTCCAGGAGGACAAACATCAGAAACTATAGGGGAAGGGAGACAGCAGTCGGTGTGAGATATGAAAACAATAACAATTTATAATTTATCATGGGGTCATGAGGGGGGGGAGGGGGAAAAAAGAGGAGCTGATACCAAGGGCTCAATAAAAAGTAAATGTCTAGGAAATAATGATGGCAACATGTGCACAAATATGCTCGATACAATTGATTTATGGATTGTTATGAGTTGTAAGAGCCCCCGATAAAATTATCTTTTAATTTAAAATAAATACTACCATATATGTACTTTTTCATATTCTCTTCACCTCTTTATGATATGCATAACACAGTTCGGGTTTTATAAGTGAACATTATTGAAAGTTTTACCCTATCCCCAAGCCTCATAATGTAAATAGTCTCCAGTCTCCTAAATTGCTAATCAGTACAAATTAACAAACCAAGTATTTTGGTCTAAAAAACTGTCCTATATATGTATAGTTTCTTCTCCTAGACAGTATTTTAAATTCTATGCCACTGGCTAAATTAATAATATAAATATGCTCCATGGTGATCATTTATAATGTCCCTCCACAAAGAAATAACAATATATGTGCCTGGTGCTTTACATTGTGAAAGAGCAATTGGTTCTTGCCATGAAGTGATCATTGAAGATACAACTTCTACAGCAAAGTGTGATGAAGAAAATAGATGTTTCCAACTATCAGAAAGAAGAGTGTCCGGGGTCTTAAAGGCCCATCCTAAAACAAGCAGCCATCCCCACCCTGAAAGAAGCACACCAGTCTGTGTGACTCAAGAATTGTAAATAATAAAATCCAAACCCAGAGTGGGGAATGATATTAGACCTTAAATTCTGAACACCTGGTTCACAAAAAGCTGTGGGTGACAATGAACACCCAAAAGCTTTGCCCATGCTTTCCACCCTGCAGGGCTCTCCTTACAGAATAAGCGTCTGATGAATCCCCTCTGACTGTGGACCAGAGAAGGGGAAAGCCTTGTTATCAGACAGGAAACCGTGCAGGATGGGTTATTGTTATTGACGTTAGATGAAAATCTGACACCTTGTCATTAATCTCTCTCCTGACCCAATGTATAATTGCTCCCGTTTTTAATACTTTCTGCTTTGCTTGTGATTGAGGTTTTTCCTCTGTTTCATTCTGTCATTGCTCTTGGGTCGTTTGTCTGGATTTGGTATGTTTCTTCTGGATGTGAAACCGAGATTAGGTAAACCTAGAGATACAACAACTGTATTAATAGAGTCAAAGGGACACGGCAGGGGAGGCTGGCAGCGAATGGGGAGCTAACTGAGCCCAGGGAAGAGACGTGTCCTGGAACTGATGTGATAGTCACACTGCTCTGAAGAATGGGGTTGAACTATTGAAATATATGGTATGTGGATTGAACGTTGGGAAACTGTTGAAAATACAACTCATTTTTTAAAACTCACTCTCATTGAGTCAATGCTGACTCATCAAAACCCTACAGAACAGAGTAGAACTGACCCTGTGGGTTTCTGAGACTGGCAGTCTTTATGGGAGTAAAACACCGCACCTTTCTCCCGTGGAGCAGCGGGTGGTTTTGAACTGCTGACCTGGAGCTTTAGCAGCCCAATGTGTAACCACTACACCCTCAAGGAGAACATAATTTTGCCATTTGGGGAACTATCTAATTCCAAGCACATCCTCTGCTATTAGAATTAACTTAGGCATTTCAAGACAACTCGGTTACTTGTATTAGGTTGAAGGGGGTTGGGGAAGCCATCCCTCAATTTAGAGAGCATCCAAAGGTCTCGCCCTTGGATTCCCATTAGCCTCAAGCCCCTCCATTCCACCTGTTGTGCTTTTGCTTATCAAGACCACAGGAATGTCAGCCTTTTAGGGGACTACTTAGCAAACACCTTGTGGGCAGCATGGACACGTTGCTTAGTATGGAACTGTAAAATTACCTGTCAGTCAGTCAGATAGCTCCCAATGCAGTGTGTGTGTTTGAGGGGTGTGTGTGTCAGAAATATAGGTAGCACATTAAGCTCCTTGAAAGTTTAGACTTTATAAACTACACAGAAACCATACAAACACCCATAGATGGCTCCTCAGAACACTGCCTAGGCTGTTGTGAGTTGCCACTGAGTGAATTCCAGCCATAGCAACCCCATGTAACCAACAGTCCATCTGTTCCATGTGTTTCTCGGCTGGAATATTGATGAGAGTGGGCTGTCGAGTCTTCCTCCCACAGAACCACTGGATGGATTTGATCGTCAGCCTTTCAAACAACTAACCTTTGAGCCACCAGGACTATCTAATGGAATGCTTAAAAATAAATAAGTGGTTTTTACTGACTCAGAACATACAGACACTGCATTTTATATTTAAAAAGTCATCGCTGACTCGGAATGGCCTTCTGTGTTAGAGTACCACTGTGACCCAGAGGTTTCCGATGGCTAATTTTTCTCAAGTAGATCTCCAGGTCTTTCTTCAGAAGCATTGCTGGGTGAACTGAATCATTCTGCCTTCAATGAGCAGCTGTAAAGTTAGCTGAAAGGCCCAATTGCCTACAGATGGACTTTGGGTCGCCACTTCACACTCCCCCACATTCACAATGATATGATTTTTATTTTTCGTGTTGGGTCTTTGATACCTGATAACTGATCCCTTCGACGCCTCATGATCACACAGGCTTGGGTGCTTCTTCCATGTGGGCTTTGTTGCCTCTCAACTAGATGGCCGCTTGTTTACCTTCAAGCCTTTAAGACCCCAGATGCTATAATCTTTTGATAGCCGGGCAACATCAGCTTTCTTGACCACATTTGCTTATGCACCCACTTGTTTTGGGCCCATTTTAAAGTTGTTCTAGTGTCTAACATTTTCTGCGTTCTTTTGGATTGAGATTTTCCTCTATTTCATTTTGTTATTGTTGTGAGTTTTTTATTTCTTTGGTTTTTGTTTGCGTGTATTTTCAGTCTATCGATTCCAGGAGGGCTCCATGAATGGTTTCTGGGTGACATGGCAAGGGAGGCTGGGAGGCAGTGGGAGTTAGTACCAATGAGTACAAGAAAAAAGGAAATGTTCCAAAATTGATTGTGGTGAATATTGTACAACTCTTCTTGCTATGTTTGAACTATTTGATTGTCTGGTGTGTGGATTATGTCCAAATAAAACGGTCTTAATAAGGGGAGAAAGAGAGAATTAATTCAATACATCCCAATCCAAAATATAGAGAAATTGTCAGTGAAGAGAAGCTCAGAAAAGACCATGAATCCACGGCCTATCATTTTATTTAGGATGCATCTCCAGGCTATCAAGTCTTTGGGGCAAGAGAGCAGGTCTGATGAGTTAGGACAAGACTTAACCATTTCTCAGGGTCTGCCCACAAAGGCTTTTTTTTCTTTCTCTTTTTGGTCTCTGAACAAAATGGGAACTACAGATTAGATGCAATTTTCTCTTTTATTCAGGGCCCAGATGGCAGACTGCAAAAAAAAAAAAAAAAACTTAATTTCTGGTCTCTTGGTAGAAATTTGAGGACTGTCAGCTCTTAAGTTTTTAAGTAATTCAGTCGAGTGACTATCTGCATGGTTGATTGGGGAATTGTGCTATCTTAAGTTTTGTTTTTGTTGTGGTTTGATTTTTAATCATTGTAACATATCTTAATATTCATCAAACGTCCTCAGAGAAAATCGGCAGGGTGCTCCACCATGTCTGGCAACACGGATTTGTTTACAGCCCAGGATCCCCGAGGATCCAGCTTGCAGCAGCTGGAGCTTCTGAGGACTAGTGGGATGGAACTCAGGGAACATTTGGTCACATTTGGGGAACTGTGCCATGAGATGCTGCCTTGAGGGAAAGTTGACGATAGGACAATGGTGGTACGTGCCTAAGAGACAAACCAGGACTCAAAAAAACCTAGGTTGTCTGTGGTTCACTGGAGTGGGCTTTAAAGACTACAGAGTGGATGCATCACAGAGCTTTAGTGAGGAGAGGGATTCTAAGATGCCCCCAAATTTCCTACTTGGACATAACATGCATAAACCACAGGATTACAACTTTGATGGATTTACCCTGTGATTAGAAGATATCATGTGTTGCAATTGGCTTGACAAAGGGGAGACCAGGCAGATGGGTAGAACCTACTGGTCACTTTAAAAGCAGAGCATTTTCTCAGGCTGGTGGCAGAAAAAGAACTCAGAGAGTTGAAGCACACGAAAAATTCACTCATGCTGGCTTGAAAACGGAGGGGACCACCTAACAAGGAATGGGATCTAGAAGCTGAGAATGAGCCAGATTGGTAACCAGCAAAGAAACTGGAAACAGTCTTACAACTACTTATGACTTCAGGTAGATTCCAACAGAGCCTCTAAACAAGAGCTCCACCCCACCAACCTTGATTTTGGCCTTGGACGCAGCCTGAACATAGAAAGCAGTTATGCCATGCCAGACATCTGCTTTCTAGAATTGGACTAATAAATAGTCTGTTTTAAGTCTCCATAAGGCCTACGCATTGCCTTGGGTAAATCTGCTTCACAAGGTCTCTTTAGAGTGTTAAAAAGAAATATGTGACTTTGAGGACGAAGGATCACCTGACCCAAGGGATGACATTTCCGATCGCCTCATAGACATGTGAAAATCAGACATTGAATAAGGAAGAGTGGTGAAGACTCAGTGCATTTGAATTTTGGTGCTCAAGAAGAACACTGAAAGTACAATGGACGGATGAAAGAAGTGACAAAGCTGTCTTGGAAGAAGTACAGCCAGAATGATTCTTCGAGGCAAGGACGGGGAAACATCACCTCTCATACTTTGGTCTCTCCTTCTCAGGAGAAGAACATCACGCTTGGTAGAATGGAGGGGCCAGTGCACAGGAGAAGGCTCTCGATGAGCTGGGTTAACACAGTGGCTAGAACAACGGGAAGGATCGTGAGGATGGTGCAGGACGGGGCAGTGTTTCGTTCTGTTGTGCAGAGACTCATCCATGGATCAGAAATGACTCGATGGCACATAACAACAGCAAGTCCCAATGGTATAGCGGGCAACACATTGAGCTGCTAACCATAAGATCAGTGGTTTGAATCCATCAGCTGTTTCTTGGGGAAAAGATGAGGCTAAAGATTTAAAGTCTCAGAAAACCAAAGGGGCAGTTCTACCCTATCCTCTGAGGTAATTATGAGTCAGAATTGACTCAGTGGCAGTGAGTTTGAAGCTGGAGTGGTAAGTCTCTATGTGTATGGTAATTTCTTACACAGTGATAGATTATACAAATATACACTGTCAAATCAAAACAGTCAACAGAAAATTATCTTGGCAGAAGATGTGTACAACAATTGTAAGAAGGTGGAGATGGTGGAGGAAACTAACTGAAGAAAATGGTATAAGCGTGTTAAAGGCAAATGGCTCAGATGTTGCACATGTGGACACACTAATCACACCATTAAGTTATTAGATATCGAAATGTATCTGTATAAAATATATGAAACCACAGATGAATACCCCATTTTCATAACTGCCCTGGAATACTGGTAGTAACATTTGGGAATGAATAGAAGCAATTTGTCACTGCCACCCCGATCTGTAAGTTTGTAGTACTGTGGTGGCTTACATTTGGCTAAGATGCTGCAAACTATGCCATCAGAAGTTCAAATACAAGCAGTCACCCAGGGTGGACAGGTTTCTGCAGAGCTTCTGGACTAAGGCAGACTAGGAACAAGGTCAGGCAAGATACTTTGTGTCACAACAGACCATTGTCCAACTCTCCAGCTTTGGATCTATCTTTGGGAGTGATGGCTGGAGGAAGACAACATGTTGAAGCAGACAGCCAACGAGAGTGTGGGAGACCTTGAGTGAAATGGATTGGCATAACAGCCACAATAATGCACTCAAATACTGAAGCCATTGTGGATGTGTGTGGATGACACAGCAGCGGGCAATGTTTCGTGTTGTTGGATGTGAGGTCCCATGAATCCGCATCAATATGACAGCAACTGTCTCTTTCTAGCTTTCATTGCATATGTGATTCAGCTGAGTGTGAATTGATTGGCGATACATATTTTGATAGATATGTACTGATGATCCCTAGCCCAGCATCTAATATAACACATGCAGATGTATTAAGAAATCTGACTTGATAAAATAAGCTTATACTTATGTTCCTTAGTTTTCACATTAATCCCATATTAATTTTCTTTTCAGTTCTATTTGTGCTGGTAAAATGTGATATCTAATAACTTAATGGTGAGTGATTTCATAGTACTTCTGCCAAATAAGAGATTGACAAACAAATGTTAGAAAAATGCCTAGAAGGATAAATACAAGGGGGATTTGAGAAGTTTGTGGGGAAATTCCATTATCTTTTGATGCTATTTCCATGAACCATTTGAAGTCACTTCATATCATTTCCTCAAGTACTAATAGATCACAAGTGCTAACGTACAGTTTTATGTATATGTACAAGACTGAAATCCTTAGAAACTAGTGGCCTGATTATTTGTTGATTTTAAGATCCCTTCACATGTTACATTGATTTGTTACAACCATAGTATCAACCTCCCTAAAACCGAGGGTGCAGGCATGTCATTAAGAAGACACAGCAATGGTGCTATCCTCATGCGTTTCTCTTACAACTGCTTTGTAAGTTGGATTAGTGGTGTGACCTCATTTTATAAATAGAAAAGTTGACAGAGAAAGAGGGGGAGAGAGAGTGAGAGACAACAAGAAGGAGGGTGAAAGATGGAAAGACTCGGGGGAAGGAAGGAATTGGTGTCATATCTAAGGATTTATTTTCAGAAAACAAGGTCTTGAAGTTTTAACCCTGCCTTTTTGTCTAAGAATATTAGTCTGAAACTTCAGTATTCTTAGTTTTGTTTAACTTCTTGTCAGGAATTGAGGGAAGGTTTACAGAGCAGAGATAACATAGTCAAATTTATATCCAATAATTTATGTACATTCTGACTCAATTCATATCTGTTTCAATATGTTCAATATACCATCACCCTTTATCCCTCTCTAATTTCATCCCTCCATCTTTCCTGTCTCTTCAAACGCTATCTTTGGATAAAAGCTGTCCTTTCGATCTTAACTGGTTGATTATTCTAATGTGAGGTGAGTTCGATTCTAGACCTGGAGAGTGAGGGCCGCAGTCTTAGAGCCCGCACCCATCTCTCGCTGGCCTGCAGGTTTTAATTTTTATATTTAGGTCATTGGTTCCATTCAAAGTTCGTTTTTTGTATATACTGAAGGAGACTTGGTACCAAATTTATGCATGAGTCCCTACTCTGCAGAGTTTATAGAAGGATTGAATGAGATGTGGAATTAATAAGTGTCCTATTTTGAAGAGATAATTAAACTTTTTTAACAGCTGTATCATCTTTAAAATGGTTGTGAAAGCACCTAGACTTGCTCTTGTGCTAAAGAGAAACAACATGGAAATGAAAGGGAAAAAAAGAGAATGTGGGCATACGACCTAGTCCATAGGAAGCACTCAATGGATGCCAACCTGCCATGCAGCAGAGAGGGCACCATCTAGCTAAAAGTGTGATGATCCTATGAAACCCGCACTTTTAACAGACTTTTCCAGCTCGAAAATACTGTCAGCTGGAGGATCACTTCCAAAAAATGAGCCAGTGAAACCTCTTTAGATCACAATAGAATATTGTCCAATAGAGCACTGGAAGATGAGCCCCCTCGGTTGGAAGGCAGTCAAAAAACACTCCCCCCCCAAAAGTAATCCTCAAAACCAAACTCACAACCCTAGAGTCGATTCTAACGCATAGGGAATTGCTTCTATGGGTTTCTGAAACTGTAAACCTTATAGGAGTAGAAAGCCTCATCTGTCGCCGTGGTAAGACCTCGTGGTAAACAACCCAACTCATAGCCCACTGCATTGGCTGCAAAACAACAGTCCTAAGTAACAGCACACAGGCCATGTTTAATGCCTTGGAGTACCGTGGTCACCCAAGAGTCTACACATAGAGATTCCCAGACCCAGACCTACCAAATGAGAATCAGCAAGGGTGATTAGGCAGTGGTTTCTAAAATATGTATTGACATACTGACTACCTAAAACTTACAGGGTATGCACACGGCGCTCGCTGGGATACTCACTGATCCCAGGTCTCTAATCTTAAGGAATGTATGATCTAAAAGGACCAAAAAGATGAATTTGTAAAGGATTTTCTGTTCAGAGATTCATAGAGACAAGCAAAAGTGAAAGAACAATATGGTCTCTCAGAGCCAAACACAGGAAATTAAGTAGGACACTAAATTCAGAAAGTGCCAAAAGTTAAGGTTGTCATGGCAACATGAACTCAGCAATACTGCAAAACCTGTTCATCAAAAGTATATACTTAACAGCTTAGCACAATTATGATCTGCTGAAAAGGCAGCTTTCATTCAATGATCCAGAACCCCTTACAGCCACGGATTAGCTCTTGTTCTGTGGCAGTGAGACAAGAAAGGGCTTGCCTAACTAAATTCAATTTGACAAATACTTAGGAGTTGTCTACTCCACGTGTCAGATGTGGGGTGAGATACTGAGGGAACACAGTGCTGGATAAGACGTAATTCCTGATCCCAAGGAGCTTTTATCAAGGACTAAAAACAGTCCTATTCCAGTTGCCATCAGGCTAATTTTGACTCACAGTGACCCTGCAGGCTTCGGAGTGGAATTGTGCACCCGGTTTTCAGTGACGGGCTTTTGAGACCTAGATCCCCAGGGCTTCCCTCCGAGGTGCCTGTGGGTGGACTCCCACCTCAAGCATTCTGGCTGGCGGTCGAGTGCAGTAACCATCTGTGCATTACTACATTGAATTATGGTGCTGGCAAGGACAACCAAAAGAACCAATAAATCTGTCTTGGAAGAAGTACAGCCAGAGGCTCCTTAAGAACAAGGAGGGCGACACTCCGTCTGAAGTACTGTAGACCTATTATCAGAAGAGCCCATTCCCTGGAGAAGGACACCATGCTTGGTAAAGTAACAGGCCGGGGAGAAAGGCAAACCCTCAACAAGAAGGACTGACACAGTGGCTGCAACAATGGGCTTAAGCATAGGAACAATTGCGAGGCGGCGGTGTCTCGTTCTGTGGGACACAGGGTCACTATCAGAACAGGTTCAAGGACAACAATAAAAGCATACCTCACAGCACACCCATTGCCCTCTAGTCAATTCCAACTCATAGCAGCCTGTAGGACGGAGCAGAAGTGCTCATTGGGGGTTCTGGGATTGTCTTCAAGGGAGCAGGCAGCCTTCTGTTTCTGGAGTGGCTGATGGGCTTAAATCACTGGCCTTTCAGTTAGCAACCCAATGCCGAATGCACAACAATACTAGATGCATCTATCCATGTGAACAAAAGGGAGATGGTATGCTAAGCTAGGGGTGATCTCAGAGTGCAAACAGCTGACAACAATGGGGGAGGGGGGACGGTGGGGAACAAACCAAACCAAACCTCGTGCCATCAAGCCAGTTGGGACTCATTGGGCTTTCAAGACTCTCAATCTCTAAAATGAGTCAGTCTCATCTTTCTCCCGAGTAGCAGCTTATGGGTTAGAACTGCTGACCTCCGGTTAGCAACTTAGTGCATAGCCACTATGCCACTAATTTCCTGGATTAGGCAGCATCTGAAATAGGCTCTTGAGAAAGGACGGGATATTTACAAGAAAGTACGGAAGCGGGGAGACCAAATAAAGACCCAGATGCCGGCAAGGACAGGATTGCAAGAACGATAACAGAGTGGCTGGAATGCAGATTGCATGAAAAGGTCAAGTTGCTTTAGAATGTCAAACAGATTGCTGTTTATCTTACAGTCCCATGGTCTGGGACTGACAGGTGATAAGGTAAGTAGCAGATCACAGTGTTTCCCAGGAGGAGATCATACATGTGTCAAAGGTGGAGGCTCTCTTTCCTCTCTCTCCTTTACCTTAATAACTTTAACAAAACCCTTTGCTGAGTCCCTCACACTTCTTCCAGGTCACCTTGTTTTATGGCTACTGGTCCCCAGCCCAGAAAGGCACTTTGTAGTCCTCCGCCAACACACACAAGAGTCCTTGTGACACAGTTGCTTCATGACTGGCTTCTCCTGAAAGGTCCGCGGGAGAACTACGGGACGGTCTGCCTGCACCGAGCTGCCAGCCTTGGGAGCTCTGTGGAGCAGTTTTTCTCGGCCCTGGATGGTCCCCATGAGTTGGCATCAACTTGACTGCAAGAGGTCTCTAGCAAAGAGCCTTTGTCCTACAGTGAAGTCTTTCATTAGCTTCCAGTGTACTCATCAGAGCAAACCTCCCCTAGCTGCCGCGCCTCCTAGGCTTCCCACACCCCGTCACCTGCCATTTGTCAGGGCCTCTTCTGTGCCTGTTGCTTGTGAAGCCCCTAGCATGACTACAAGGCAGAAATGATTGTGTCAGTTTTACAGTTAAGGAGACTGAGCTCAGACGGACATTTCTCAAGGGCAAACAAGTAAGGAACTTGTGACGCAGGGCTGTAAGAGCCGTCTGCAGCGCCCATCGAATTTTCTTACTTTTCCTATTGCATTTAGCACACCATATGGCAACGACTTGTTTGGATGTCTCTTTGTCATTAAACTATAAGTATTTTGAGGATAGGGTTCTTATCTTGTTTAATTTTGTATCCTCAGCATTGAGTTCAGTGATTAAAAATCTACTGCCTCTCAATTGATTCTGATGCATAGGGCCCGTATGTAGGGTTTTCAGAGCTGTAAGTCTTTACGGGAGCAGATAGCCTCATCTTTCTTCCTCAAAGAGGCTAATGGGTTCGAACTACTGACCTTGAGGTTATGAGTCCAATGCTTAAACAGTGGCACTACTAGGACCCTTGAGTTTCATCGAATGAGTGAATGAATACACATGCCTTTTAAGCAAGCAGTTATGGAGGCAAGGCTTGCTGTTTTCTGTGAAGGGAAAATCTTTTTTCCATATAAGGAAGCCAATTTGTATTTATCCTTAGATTGACAGCAAACATTTGGTGAGTTTTAATCAGCATTTAATTATTTACAATTTGAAAAATCAATATGAAATTCATGGATCTCCATTCTTTCATGTTTATTTATGTTTCTATCTTTCCATTTTTCTGTTCTGCCCAATACTTATTCCCAGCACTGTTGAAAATTGAATCTCAAATTAAATGTCCTTGGAATATGATGTTCTAGAGTCCTTGCCAATTTGGTTCTTACCTCCTGAGTTAGCTAGTTCATTGTGCCAACCTGGCCGATAAACACATGTGGGGTTAATTGAAGGGCAGAGGGAAAAATGGCTTGGTGAGCCTCACCTTTCTAGTTCTTGGGTCTCTTGCTTTGTGATAGTCACACCAGGGTGCAGCTGCCTTAGCAGTTCCCTGCTTCAGCTTGCAAGGCTCACTTCCTGAAAGACATCCCCAAGGAGAAGCCACATGGACCAACCCCAATGCAGCCCTGGGTGCTGGAGCAGCCATGTGGAGACCCCTGCCAGCGCAGAGATGCTTACATATTCACTGACTGGGCTTTCCTCCTGTAGTCGGCATCATTGTGTCTGTTTTGTGAAATGGAGGAGGACTTTGTGGATTGGTGTTAGACATATGGATTAATGGGTTAATGTTGGACTTCTGGGCTTGGGCAACATTGGGTTGAGATGTTTTCTCGATGCGCATTTAACCTTTATATAAAACTCTCTCTTATACAGGAGTTTCTGTGGATTTGTTTCTCTAAAGTACCCAGATTAACACACCTCCTATGGTGCAGATTCCTCGCGCCCCCCCCCCCCAGAAGATGCCTGTGCAGTGTCTGCTCTCACAGGACATCACTGCCTCTTCAGCATCCCATCAGCCTCATTTCCAAGAGGACTTTGAATGGGCTTCCCCTTAGCTCTTGGTGCCTCTTCATCATCTAATGATACCATGATGATCACTGACTTTCCCTGATTACTAGAGAACATCCCTGGCTCATCTAAGTGAGGCATCACCAAATCCATATGGAAGCAGTACACCAGTCTATGTGTGATTTAAAGATGATTTTAAAAATACGGTCCAAATCCAAAGGAGGGAATGGTATCAAACCTTAAATTGCGAACACCCAATTTGCACAAGACAATGGATGACAGCAGGAACCCAAAATCCATTTCCAGTGTCCCTACATGGATTAAGCCTTGGATGACTCCCCTCTGACCATCGTTGAGGGGTGTGAATAACCTTCCTATCAGACAGAGAATATCATAAACATGAACTTGACAGGTGTAATTAGGTAAAAACATGATACTTAGTTTTTTGATCTCCTTTTTGACCCATTTAAAATTTTTCCCACTTTTTATTACTTGTCCCATTTTTCATGATTGGGGTTTTTTCTCTGGTTTATTTTGTTATTGCCAGGGAGTTGAGTTTTTGCTTTGTTTTTATGTTATCCGTTATATAAAGACGGGTGTGTGAAGCTCTAGAGACAGTAACTGGATTAAGGGGTTTGTTGGGGATGGGCAGGCAGGGCGTGGGGCGCATTGGAGGGAAATGGGAGCTAGTAATAAACAGAAGAGGAAAGAAAATATTCTAGAACTGATTGTAGAGATGACAGTACAACCATTTTTAATATTCTTGAACAATGGAAGTGTAAGACAGCTGAACCATATTGTCAATAAAGCTATCTTAAAAGAAAAAGGTCACTGACTCTCTGGCTATGATTTCACCTAAATCAACCATTGAACATCGTATGAAACACAGCTCTGCTCTGATACAGACTTGTTCAACTAGCACCTGCTTAAACTAATTCACCAAGCTGCTCTGACTGTAGTTAACTCCTCTCTGGAACTACCCCTGGGTAGAGTGGCAGGTAGAATTCTATTAGCTAATAATATAAAGCCCTTAGAGGAGTGGTTCTCAACCTGTGGGTCGCAACCCTTTGGGGGTCAAATGACTCTTTCACAGAAGTTGCCGATTGATAACAGTAGCAAAATTACAGTGATGAAGTAGCGATGAAAATCATTTTATGGTTGGGGTCCCCACAGCCTGAGGAACTACTGAAGGGTTGCAGCCTGAGGAAGGTTGAGAGCCACTGCCTGAGACCTATGTGTGGCGCCATGGCCTTCATTATGCTCTCATTAATCATGTGCTGCTTACTTCATGCTTTGAAAACTGATCTCTTGGCTTCACAAAACTTTTTCCCCTTCCTTTCTAGACCCTTTTAGTCCAAAATTATAGCTGACGTGCTGAACTCAAGTTAAAAGAAAAAAATGAACATTTCTTTCCCACTTATCCATGTTCTCAAATTCCTGGAAGCGTCCTCCATGGATTGACAATTCCTAGTGAATGTGATCTCCATGAGTTGATCTCACCTCTACAGCCACAACTTAGTAACTCTTGAGAGTTGAAGAGTACAAGGAAAACAGTATAAATTATTCTAGAATGTGTTAGTTTGGGAAGTCTCGGTCCCTGTATTAGGTCCTCTAGAGAAACAAAACCAGGCCACTTATAAATAAATGTAGATCGCTAGATAGATAAATAGATAGGTTATACAGCGAGAAGGAGTATAACAGCTAATTCGTCCACACAGCAGGACCCAGGGCTCAGTTCAACTCACTGCCATGGAACAGTTAATACACTGGAAGTCCTTCAACTCACCTGGGCTGCTGGGTCCCAGGGCAAGGAAGCAGACAGTGGAGTCCTCTCTCAGGCAAGGCAAGCAGAGTCTGCCCACAGGCAGCAAACAGCAGGCTGAGTCACCAAAGACAGGATCCACCAGCCTCAGGCTCAAGTGATGTACCCACCAGCAGCATGACGAAGCAAGTCTCAAAGGAGCTTCAATCTCTAGCAACACAATCCATGGGTTGGCATGGCCCACAGGTGGTGGAGCTCATGGGTTGCAGCCAGAGGACTAGCTAACACAGCAGCACCGCTCCAGCACTCTCCAATCACCAAAGAGCAAGAGAGCAGGAGGTGGGCCGTGTGAAGCCATTTATCTTTTTGCCCTCCAATCAAACTGTGACCTGATTAATCCCACATGTTCATATTGGCTAGGTTAGCGCAATAAACCTAATGACCACAATGCCCATCTCCCTCCCCCACCACCCCAACTCCATTTAAGTAGAGAGTGGATGAGCCTGCCAGGGACTTCACTGGGTTGGAAAGCCTCCCTAGATGGCATCAACATTTTCTTTTTCTTTTTTAACAGTTTTTAAATAGTGAA
Organism: Tenrec ecaudatus; assembly: GCF_050624435.1. Taxonomy (NCBI): domain Eukaryota; kingdom Metazoa; phylum Chordata; class Mammalia; order Afrosoricida; family Tenrecidae; genus Tenrec; species Tenrec ecaudatus. The sequence goes on along the minus strand of NC_134534.1, from coordinate 73,666,835 downwards.
TTAGGTGGAGGTTTTACATTTCAGATACCAATTTTATATTCAATAGTTTATGCTACTTATCAACCCCCGCCCCCAATAGCTTCACCTCCATCTCATATTTGGGTGGGGCTATGCAAATAAAGTGTTTGTGACCCAGCAAAGAAATTGGACAGCTTACTACAATTGCAAGAAATGTGCATGGAACCCCTGTGGAGGTGGGACCATGAAGTAGCCTATATGGGACGGGGTCACTTTTAAACAGGGTGCCTCACTATCACCAGGAAAGAAGAGCTGAGAGTGGAGCACCTCCTTTGGACCCAAGGCTCCTGCACCAAGAGCCGTCTAGGCACAGGAGTCAGAACTGTTGCACCAGAGACTACACACAATGGCAAGAAATGGTGGCAGTGCAGCAGCACGACCGGGAGCCCTGCAGTGGGCTTCCTGGCTCACAAAGTGAGAAACAGCACCATCAAGCAGAGGCGTACAGAGTGGAGTGGGCGCCTCTGGGCACTGATTAGTGAAACGACAGAGCTGTGTAACACTTACTTAAGCAGGGCAGAGGAACTCTGACGGTGTAGTGAATATGCATTGAGCTGCTAATGACAAGGTCGGTAGTTCGAAACCACCAGCCACTCTGAGAGAGAAAGACGAGACTTTCTACCCTGTCCTATAGGGTCACTAGGAATTGGCCTCCATTTGAGGATGATGCGTTTGGGGAAGGTGGGCAGAGGCTGGGGCCAGCCCAAGGGACCCGAAGAACCAAGAATTGAGGAAACGGACTGTGGGTAGCAGAGAATCTCTCCTATCTCTCTCCTGAGTCGTTCCTTGTCCTGGATTGTAACTTGTCACTTCCCTGACAAAGCCATTACCTCCGAGGAGTAGTCCCTGCCAATTATCAACCCCAGCAGGAAAGTGGAGAGTGCCATGGGCGGGAAAGTTGGCGTCTGAAATGGCCAAAGGCTGGAGGGTGGAGGCATGTCTGACCTCCACCCAATGGGAATTATCCCTGAGCTGTTGATCTTGATTTTCTCCCCTCCCACTCCTCAAGAGGGAGGAAATCAGAGCCTGCCCCCTCCCCGCAACAGCGCCAAGCTCTACAAGATGGGTTAAGTTCAAGGTCTCTCCAGAGGCACATTCCTTACTCTTACATGGCCCTGCCCTGGTTCTAATTTGCAAATATGGGAAAGTCTGCCATTATCTCTTTAAAACGACACACTAGAAACTGAGTCCGTATTGAACTCACCTTCTGCGCCCTACTTAGCACCCTGAATTGGTTCCCAAATCCTGACCATGTTTTCAATGCCGAATTTTTCAATACCCTTCACGTCTGTGCTTGGCTCACTCCAGGTTTGTTTAACGGATTGTTTGTTTCCCCCAAAAGTCCTACCTTTACACTAGTGTCTTACTCTTGAGAGAGCTATTTTCCCCCCACATACCACTTTCAATAGAAGCAGTTTCACTCTTTTGACCATAACGGAATCTCACAGACCTGTGGGTCAAGGTGAAAATCTTTACTAAGCACTTCATCAAGGTATCACCTAAAGGGAGACAGCAGCCGGTGCAAGATATGAAAACAATCATAATTTATAATTTATCAAGGGCTCATGAAGGTGGGAGGGGGCAGGAGGGACAAAAGAAGAGCTGGTCCCAAGAGCTCAAGTAGAAAGAAAATGTTTTGGAAATGATGATGGCAACATATGTACAAATGTGCTTGATACAATGGATGTATGGATTGTTACAAGAGCTGTAAGAGCCCCCAATAAAACCATTTATGTATATTTTTTAAAATCACCTGAAGTCTTTAGCCTTCTCCAAGATCTGTTGGAAGGTTTGTTTCCACATTCCAAAGTCTCCCTCTTCTATCAGGTTCATCTCCTTAAGCCTCTTGTTCTTCCTTCCCTGGGTATTGAAACCACATGAATACTTTACTCCCCACCCTGGGAGCCTTCCCGGGTCAGTTCTGTACTCAGTCCTGCACTAGTGTCGAAATGCATGCAGAACACCCATCTCTGGAGGGAGCCACGAGACGTCACCTAAGCCTGCAGCCATCCGCACAGTCCTGCCTGCCCACTGCAGTCTGTTCTCAGCACACAGCTCCAGGGACTCTTTAAAAATCTAATCCTATCACATCACTCCGCTGCTAGGCTCCCCCAGTCACCTCTGTGGTCCCTGTTGTTTTCAGTTGCCATCAGGTTGGCGCTGACTCACGATGGCCTTACGTACCACAGAAGGAAATGTTACCCATGATCCTTGGTGGGTGGGCCCATTGTCGCAGCTCTTCTCTAGTGTCTTCCAACCACAAGGCCTCCTCTGTCAGCACCATTGGGACAAGAGTCCATTGTCATCCCTAGGCTATTCCAAGGCTAGTTTGCAGAACTTAGCTCCTTTTCAGACCATGTCATCCTGTCTGCCCTCGTCTGGAAGCTGTCTGAAACCTGTCTAGCCTGGGCAGCCCTGATCGTATTTCACATCGTGCTGGCTTACCTTCCAGTGTCATAACAATAGGCAAGTCACCGAAGTATAGCATCGCCAGCCACTGAGATAGTTCCATGGCCGGCACACACGCATCCAATCTGGCCCTGCTCCCTCTCTGACTACACATCAATCAAACCCCTCTCCCTCTTGCTCATTCCTCTCCGGCCACCTGGAGGCCGGGGACTCACACCTCGCCAACAGTCCAGGGCCTTGAGAGTCTTTGCGGTAGCTGTTCTTGTGCTGGGAAGACCCTTCTCCCTCGGCCCACTCCTCCAAGTCATTGCTCCAACATCACTTACACATCTGAAGCATGGACTCTGCCCTGCTTATCCTGTTTTACCATGTGACCCACCTGGCCTTTTCCCTTCCCTTACCCCTCTTAATTTTTCTCCTTGTCATCATATGTATCATCATCTAATAGCACACCTGACTCGGTTTATTTGCTCAATAGCTATCTCTGTCCACTCAACATTTAGCATCCTGTGGGCACAAGCGTGTGTCTGTTTTGTGCACTGACCTCTGACGAGAACGGTGCCCAGCCACGGCACATGCTCAGGGCTGACTCAAGGAGTGAACAGGCTCAAACATCCGTCCCCACGCAGCTTACAGTTTTGCCCTAGTGATTAAAACACAGAGCAGAGAAAACGCAGACCCTGCTGTTCAGATGCGCGTACTCAGAGTTTTTCTTTTTTTTTTTTACCTTTTTTCTATATTTAGTCTTCAGCAGTACAGCCAAAAGTTTTTAGTGAAGTCGCAGATGCTGAGACATTCAGAGGCTAGAAAGAGCCTGGGAGACACCAAGCACAGAGCTAGCTGAACAGACTACGAAAGACATCTCCAAACTGGAACAAGAAGAGAAGCTACAGTGTAGGCATATGGAGAAAGCAACCACCTTCTGTACTGACTGTCTATACCAGTGGTTCTCAACCTGTGGGTCAAGACCCCTTTGGGGGTCTAACGACCCTTTCACAGGGGTCACCTAAGACCATTGGCAAACACATAAATATTTCACAATATGTAACTACATATTATTTTGTGATTAATCACTATGCTTTGTGTTTAATGATGTCCAATTTGTAACAATGAAAATACATCCTGAATATCAGATATTTACATGATGCTTCATAACAGTAGCAAAATGACATTTATGAAGTAGCAACGAAAATAATTTTATGGTTGGGGTCACCACCACAGGAGGAACTGTATTAAAGGGTCCGGGCATTAGGAAGGTTGGGAACCACTGGTCTATACGCTTAGGATCTTATATGGAACCACGATCATTCGCCACGGTGGGTGCAGACCCAGAACCCAAAACCTGCGCCGTGGAGTGGGCACTGACGGGTGGGGGCTCCTGTAGGACACAGTGGAACTGCTCCTTAGCGTTTCCCCAGACAGCATACCTGTACGAGGGCGCACAACCCCATCTTCCGCGACGCCCACGTGATGAGTTTGAACCACAAACCTTGGATCAGCCCAGCCACCCAGTGGCTGTCCCACAGCGCCCCCAGGACTCCTCAGAGACACGACCCCACAAACACACAAAGGTCAGATCCTCATGGGACAGAAATAGAGAGATGGGATTCAGTAAATAACGAAGTAACCCTGGGGCCTGACCAAGGGACCCCTGCCCCTGCCAAGTTTACACCTGTTGTCCTAGGTCTGCGCTCCCTCCTCTGCACCAAGGGCCTATCCTCTGTCGCGCGGCGGCGTCAGTAAGCGTCCTGGCTGCGCGGCGCTATGGGGACAGGGGACTTGGCCAGCATGGGCCCCGTGAAGTGCAGTGGGCGCGGCTCGGAGGAGCTCCCTGCACCAGAGGGGACCGCGCTGCGCCCCGCCGGCGGGCGGAGTCCGCGGGCACAGTCCCGCAGGGTCCCTCCTGGAGAAGGCCCCACCCCGGGGTCCCCAGACTTCAACCCTACCGCACCTCCACCTCCGGCGCCACGGGGGAGGCCCGGGAGGGAGGCGCTCCGGGCCAGGGCCGCACGTGGCAACTTTGCTCAGCTGTGTGGCCAACTGGCAGCCTGGTCCCTGTGTGGGCAAGGGGCTCCCGCTCTGCACCTCTCACTGCCATGGAGACCTTGCTCCACTTAACCGGGGAAAGCGCTTCGTCTGTCCCACAGGGCCACCGTTGAAGTGCAGCCGTCGGCCGAATGCATCCCAAAGAGTTGAAGGGACAAATGTCAGGTATCTATGAAAAAGTCATGTCATGGACATGCCACCAGTTTTAGAAGAGCAGGCGCACTTCATTGGCGCGGTCCTGCGCGTCCTGTGCAAGGCCATCGCGGATTGGATCAGTGTGTCCCCATAGTGTCCCGCTTGTGAAAACCTCAGCACACCTGAGCTTTCGTAGCCCTTTACCCAGACAGACAATGTTGTTTTTACAGCAGCGTCGCTACTGTAAAAGTAGGAAGCGTGGGAAACAACACACGGTCCAAACAACACACGTCCAAAATGGTCTGCCCCATCACGCGATAGAAACACGTATGCAGCACGCATAAAAATGAGACCGTGGAAAAAGCAAATAAATGATACACACCGTTAAAGACTTGGTGATAATGTAAGCTTCCTCAATCGCAAAGCGGCCATCCGGGTTGTATGACCTCATGTTGTTTTTTCTTCACCTGAAAGACGTGCTGAAGGATGGCACCATGTGGTAGATGAGGGTGGACTTAGCGCTCTGTTTCGTGCATTCCCACTGGCAGCAAGCATCCATTCATTGCTGCGTTGTTGATTTTCTTATTTGGGGGGGGTGAGTGGGTGGGTGGATAATTAAGTTCTCTAAACTTCAGGATCAGTAAAGGTAAGAAAGCCCTCGTTACATCTTTCATAAAAGGTCTCTGAGAAGTCATTTAGAAGTTTTCACTGGCCATTCTAGTAGAAAGGAAAAATCTTCAAAGTAAACCTTTAAACCTTTCAAGTAAACAGTTGAAACTATTATTTCTTGTTAAGGTGCAGAACTTTGCTGTAGATGACAAATTTAAAAGTACATTTCTCTGCTGCCATCTCGTGGACTATATAGGTAATGCAGACAAAATTCAGGCGCCACAAAGTTGTTCTTCCCAATAAAATTACCCCAGATCTTTTTAAAAACATAGTGGTTGTTTAAAGACGCTTAATATATAGTCATACTACTCTTCTGGTAACATATTGAGTTGTTTCCTAAGAGTCAGGTGCATATACATATATTTTTAAGGTCTAGCTTAAATATTGTTACCTTCTAAGAGAAAACAAAATGCTTCTATCAATGTTTAGGAATTACTATAAAATGCCTTATAACGATCTCTAGGTAAAGACAATCCATAGTCACTAGGAAAACCTGCTTTCTCAAATACACTATGGGCATGATCTCGACCACTTGATGCTGAAACTTGGAAAAGAATCCTAAACGCCCTTATTTGAAAGTAACTAAAGGGAAAGTTTTGAAGCCCCTTGTGTGCAAAGCATGTATGCCCACTCCCGGGCTTAAATCAGCCACCGCTACCAGCCCCGCCAAGTCAGCGCAGACTCGAGACAACGAACACCCCAAGATTTTCAATGACTGGTTTTTCAGAAGTAGATCTCCAGGCCTTTCTTCCACAGTGCCTCTTCGTGAACTTGAACTTCCAGTCTTTATCTGGCAATGCTACTAATTCCCCTCCCCAACCGTAATGTTGAAACTTAAAGAAATTTGACATCTCAACTAGAGGAAAAGAAACATGTTGTCACAAACTGGGATTTTTTTTTAATAAATAAAACTTTTTTTTTAAGGAGTTCCTGGGTGGTATAAACAATGAACGTGGTCAGCTGCTGATTGAAAGGTTGCAGGTTCAAGTCCACACAGAGCAAGTAAGACCTGGCAATCTACTTCCTAACTACCAGCTATTGAAACCTGGTGGAGCACAGTCCTGTATGCGCATGCGCAGGGTCGGCTCTATGGAAACAGGTGAGTGAGCGGCTATCAAAGGGCTTAGGCAAGTGACAAAGCAGAACTGAATTAGTCCCACTTCTCCGATGATGGTGATTTTTGTAAATAAGTGTGCGCTGAATATGTTCTGCCTCCAGAATTTATGCTGGACAAGTCCATACTTGGGAACTATTTTTTGATACAATATTTAACTCTTTAGGGGCAGTAGAACTGGCCCAAGCTGCCATATGGAGTTAGAGAAAACCTGTCTCCGCCCAGCAAGACTTTTCTGGCTCTAGGATCAGTCTGGCCTTCGGTGCCAAGTAAAACTCACCATCTATAAGAATGGTTATATACGATAAAAAAATTATTATTTCTAAATTATCAAGGGGGAGCGGGGAGGGAGGGGGGAAATGAGGAGCTGATACCAAAGGCTCAAGTAGAAAGCAGGTGTTTTGAGAATGATGATGGCAACATATGTACGAATGAATGTGCTGGACACAGATGATGTATGTACGGTTTGTAAAAAGAGTTGTATGAACCCCTAATAAAAAAAATTTTTTTTAAAGAATGGTTGTTTTTATTCGGGCTCCTTTATGGATTGTAAGCCTGTCACATTCCACTTATTTCATGAACATCACCTATAAGCCCCCGTAAAACATGATCAGCAAAACAAATTCATCACTGCAGCAATAGGACACAGACTGTCTTGAACAAGGGACGTGGAGTTTGCCATAGACGACTCCGGCGAGGCTGCAGACTAGCGGAGAGCCTGGCTGTTGGAGGAAGATTTATCAAAGTCACCTCAAGCAACTCGTCTGTGCTGGACGGAGAGCAAAGGAGACGTTTCCAGAGCCACTCACCGGAAAGGGTGATTACAAACAGCGTGGAGAAGCCAGGACAGAGAGGCCCGTGTGGGAGCCATCCGGGAGCAGGACACACAAGGCAGCAAAAGACAAAACAGGCCTATGGGACCTCATATCTCCCAAACCTTTTGTTCATCTGAGGATAGTATTCCCAAAAGGAAGACTTTAATATCTGAATGATAAAGAATGCCTACAACCTCACAACAGAACAAACACGGACAGAGGACCCGAATAGACATTTCACCAATGAGGATAGTCAAATAGTCAATAAGCTGATGAGAAGATGCTTTGTGTCATGAGATGTAACAACGCAAATCAAACCTCCCACTGAGTCAATTCCAACTCGTCGCCACCGGCTTGGGCAGAGCAGAGCTGCCCGTAGAATTTCCGGGCGGTCCATCTTTGTGGAGGCAGGCTGTCTCATCTTTCTGTGGGGAGTGGCTGGGGCTTCAAACCTTCAGCACCCAACTGAGCCACCAGGACTCCTTTCATTCACCGCTTGGGAGACGCAAACCGAAACCACAATGAGATATTACTGCCGACTGCCCGCATTTGAATGGTTATGATGAAAAAGGAAAAGAAAGGACTGAAATTGGCAAAGACGTAGCTGTAACTTGGCACCCTTACCCACCAGTCTCAAAAACTCACTGCCATGGAGTTGATGCCAACACATAGCGACCCTCTAGGACAGGGTGGAACAGCAGGGCTGAAACTATTCCCCGGAATAGAAAGCCCCATTGTCCTCCCGCAGAGCCGTTGGTGGTTTCAAACTGCTGACCTCACGGCTAGCAGTTCAATGTGTAACCACTACACTATTAGGACTCCTCCTCCTCCACTGGTAGTAGAATTGAAAAATGAGTCATTGAGGGAACAGTCGTTTGATGGTTCCTCACAAAATTAAACAGAAAACTACCACATCCTAGATGTTTACCCAAATTATTTGAAAGTACAAATGCACTCTCCCAATAGCCAAAGAGTGGAAATGATCTAGCTGTCTATCTAAACAGGAAGAAACCCTTCTGGGCAGCAGTGACTAAGCATTGACCTGCTTTTCGCTGGGCACCATGAGGGAGAGAGAGGCTGCAGTCTGGGCTGTAAGCGTTGCTATGAGTTGAAGTCAAGCTCATGGCAGTGAGTGGGACCAACAGATGTGTGGATCGATGAAAGGTGGTCTGGAGAGTGGACTATTACTCAGCCACATGCCTATATATTAACAAATGCTGAACAAAATCATCAACCACAAAAGGAGAATTTTATATGATCCCCCTTACATAAAATGGACAGGTGTATAAATGTATTAATGGTGATCAGGAGGTAAAGTCATTGCTTAGGAGGTACTGAATTTCTGTGAATAAAAGCAGAACAATTTAGAAATAGATAGCAGGGATGGTTACAGAATATAATGAACATAATCAGTGTGTTCTAGTTAGGTCTTGTGCTATTCTGGCCTGGCCAGGATTCTGCATGGTTTAGCAGTAAGCCTTTCCCCATCAGGAGCAGGTCGCAGTCTGATGATGTCTCCTTGGTGGGGGGTGACTTATCTTGATACTGTAATCGAGATACTGCAGAGACTTGCTGCTTCCTTCCTTCCTTCTTGCTGCATGGATTCCACTGCTGGTCTCATGGGCATGTGCCTGCGGATTCTCGGAGCTATCCCAGCCCGCCTCACACCTGTCTCTACCTCTGCCTGCCTCCGATCTCCCAAACTCCCAGCTTCCCAGACCCCATGTCGCCAGGCAAGTCAGGAAAAGCCTCCGGCATAATATCTGACAACAAAATTGAACTCCACTGCTTCTACAACTGGGTGAGCCAGTGTTCTTGGTACAAACTTCCTGTGTGTTATGCATATATAGCAGTATTTCGCTCCTCTAGAAAACCCAGCCTAACACGCAGTGTCAACAAATTATACCTTTAAAATCTGTCGACTTGGTCCATGTTTTGCTTTTTTTTCCGCTACAATTTAAAAGAAGACAGTAGTTCATTTTAACCCCAAGAAAACCACACGAGTAGAGGCCCCGAGCCTCCACTGCCAACACAGATACATCAAAACCACAATCTGAAGCCCGGTCAAAGAGCTGCTCCTGACAGAGTGCCCCTGAGGCTTTTCCAAGGCAAGAAGTCTTCAGGGGAGCAGATGGCCTCAGCTTCCTGCTGTGGAGCATCGGCGGTGCTTGAACTGCTGACATTGCGGTGCTTATCCAGCAGCACCAGCATAGGACCTAGACACCCCATGTTGCCAATGCTGCCCAAGGGTCACCTCCATGCTGATGTGTTCACGGCTCTCTGGTAGCAAATCTTTACCCTTCCAGGTCTCATAGATGGACACGTGCCTGGTTAATCACAGGGCCTTGCTCCCACCCTGGCCACGATGCTAGTCCAAGGTTGGATGCCTGGCCAAACCTGCAGCTAGAAAGAAGCCTCCCCATAGTCTCTTGGATTGCAGCCCTGGCTGGTGAGGTTCCTGGAATGGCCAGAACCTTGTTCCCACCATTTGGTCAGAAGCCCTCTACGGAGGCGAAAATGAATCCAGCTCCAGAGCTGACACTCAGCTGCCCTTTCTGCAGTTTGTCTCGAGAGCCAAGACATTCTTTTTGTCATTAATTACTGTTCCGCTTCTCTCACTTGTTACTTGAAAGAGGCCTGACGCCTATCTTATGTGAAAACAGCTTACAAGAACCTGCCTCATCTCAGGGGTGCTTTGCTCGGTATATTCTCAGCAACCACAACAAAATAAATATAATGAAAATTTTAAAGTCTCATCTCATTGGGGCTATAAATGCAACCTAATTCTTCTTTCTCTTTGCATCTGTTGCTTCCAATCGTGTTCCATTGAGTCTCCTTAGCTTTTAGAGCTATGCATATGTAAATGTTTTTTGGATGTTATCGGTGTCCACAAACTTTTCTGGAAAGGTCCAGATACTCAATATTTCAGGTGTTGTGGGTCACATTCGATCCCTGTTGCATAATCTTCTTGGTTTATTTTACAATCCTTTAAAAATATCAAAAGACCATGGGCCGGGGTTGGATTTATCCCGTGAGTTCTTAAAACCTAGCAAAGAGTTTTAATCTCATAGTTGAGACAGTTCGCCCTGATGTCCCTGCACTTTCCTGCAGCGCCAGACTGCAAGGCTTCTCTGTCCTTGGTCCTGAGCAATTTCTGCCCCTGGTGCCGTAGATAAGGAAGACAGGCAAGGAATCAACAGGTGGGCAAGCATGACTTCCAGGGTGGAGCAAAGTAAGAGTGGAGCACGCAAGCTGTCCATGATGAAAATGGAAAGAAGTGCTCACTCGCAAAAGCCAATTCTGCACTTGGATAGACTTTTTTTTAATCGTTTTATTAGGGCCTCATACAACTCTTATCACAATCCATACATACATCGATTGTGCCAAGCACATTTGTACATTCATTACCCTCATCATTTTCAAAACATTTGCTCTCCACTTAAGCCCCTGGTATCAGCTCCTCACTTTTACCCCTCCTTCCCTGTTCCCCCCTCCCTCATGAACCCTTGATAATTTAAAAATTATTATTTTGTCATATGGTGCCCTGTCCGGTGTCTCCCTTCACCCACTTTTCTGTTGTCCATCCTCCAGGGAGGAGGTCACATGTAGATCCTTGTAATCGGTTGCCCCTTTCCAACCCACCCTCCCTCTACCCTCCCAGTATCGCCACTCACACCACTGGTCCTGAAGGGATCATCCGCCCTGGATTCCCTGTGTTTCCAGTTCCCATCTGCACCAGTGTACATCCTCTGGTCTAGCCAGACTTTCAAGTAGAATTAGGATCATGATAGTGGCAGGAGCAGGGGGTTGGGGAGGAAGCATTTAGGAACTAGAGGAAATTTGTATTTTTCATCATTGCTACATCACAGCCTGACTGATTCATCTCTTCCCCCAAACCCTTCTGTAAGGGGATGTCCAGTGGTCAACAAATGAACTTTGAGTCTCCACTCTGCACTCCCCCACCTTGTTCACTATGGTAAGATTTTTTTGTTCTGATGATGCCTGGATAGACTTAAGAGTCGGTTTTTTTTCCCTAATGCTGCATCCTGAGTGCTGTCATTTCCTTATCCCAACCGGAGCCCCGTGGACTATCATGCGAACTACTCACTTTGGGAGGAAAGGCACTGACTTAATTGCTGCATACGACATTTGCAGTTTGCTCAAAAAGCACTGAGCTTTGGGCCCTGGCTTCTTCTGGAACATAATCCAGTGCATGGCCAATGCACATTTTCTGTTGTGGACTACGTTGTGTCGATCGACCTTGCCATCCCCCACATCTACGGTCCAGAGCCCACAGGCTCTGCAACATCTTCTTTCAAAGTGTTTGGTTATGTTGAAGTTTCATAACTTTGTTCCCAGTATGCTCTATCATGTTCATGGACATATGTGTGGCATATATAAATTCCGATATAGAAACATCCTCAATCAAACCTACATACCATATAGACTTGTGTATAGGCCGAATCTTTCAGCACATTTTAATGCAGTTTTTGTGGTAAAATTAGGTGCCTTGGCTGATATTCGGGTCAGCTTATACTCGAGTATACACGGTATGTTCGTGTGAATGGTCCCATTCTCCTTCCCATGCCTGTTTAGTTTGTGTGTCTATCTATGCTTCCACTCATAGATCATTGTTGCCATTATTGCAAGATTGTGGATATAATAGCATGTACTTCTGTCGTCCTTAACACTCATACTCCACCCCTAGTCTTTCTTTGCCTTAGTCCTTTTTGCCAAGCCTTCCTGCTGTTCTACATTGCTTTCCCCTTTGCCCAGTTAACATGTATCTCCTCTAGTCAGTCACTTACCACCACCCCTTCATCATCAAAGGATGGTTCTTTTCTGTGGGAAAGCCTTTCCTGGGCATTTTATAATAGTGCAACATCTGTCATTTTATGACTGATTCCGTTCACTCAGCTTGATGTCCTCCAGGTTATGAATAAACATTGCAAATTCATCTTACTCTTTAATGTTGCGTCACAGTCCATCGTGTGTATGTGCTTTGGCTTGTTTTGCCGTTCATCTGTTAATGGGAATTTCAGTCATTTCTATCCTTTTGTGGTGTGAATAACACCGTAATGAATGAAAATGTGTGTATTCATATGTATCCATGTACAAATGTATTCGTGTTTCAGTTCTTATTTCTCTAGGATGTGTGTGTGGGAGAGAGAGAGAGAGAGGGTGAGAGAGAGACAGGGAGAAGGAGGAGGAGGAGGATAATTGGTGGATCATACGGTCTTTCTGTTTCCGGCTTCTTAAGAAAGTGACATACTGCTTCCGCAATGGCTGTCCCATTGTGCAGCCACACCATTGGCGTATGAGTGAGGACTCCACTCTGCCGCCCTCAGCAGCGTTGGCTGTTGTCTGTTATCTTTTTCACTTTGCTGCTAAGGCTGCAGTGCAATGCTATCTTATAGTTGCTTTGATTTGCCTCGCTCTAATGGCTAATAGTCACGAGAACTCCATCATGTGTGTTTGGCCACCGAAATGTCTTTTTGGGTGAAGTGTCTGTTCCTGTCCTTGACCCATTTGAAGTTTGGATGATTGCCTGTCTGTTGTTGAGGTGTTGTGTTAGTCTGAGATGACTAGAGAAACAAATCCAGAGACATGCATATGTGTATAAGAAAGAGTTTTATATACAAGAGCACTTGAATATTGAGAAAACATCCCAGCCCAGTCCAGATCAAGTCCATAAATCCAGTATCAGCCCATATGTCAAATATCAATCTATAAAGTACTCTTCAGACTCATGAAACACATGCAATGACACCGAATTCAGGAAGATCACAGGTCAGTGGGTGGTAGGTCTTGTGGATCCAGAGGTGGGCCAATCATCTCAGCGTTGGCATGGGTTGCCATGTGGCTCCTCCGGTTCCAGAGCTCTAGCATAGCTCCATGTGTCTTGTCAATGGGAAAGTTTAGCAGGGAGTGAGCATGTGTCCCACCTCCAGCAATCTATTTATCTCCTTAACGCCTCCCAATGAGGTCATCAAGCTGTGACCTGATTGACAGGTTAAACTCCACCCCTTCGCTCTTAAGTCTCAAGTTGACCACAGATTATGTAACTACCACAGGTGTTGAAGATTTCTATACGTTTTGGAGTAGTTCCTTACTTAGTCTGCCATTGCCATTCCCCCACCCCACCTCTGCCCCCTCCTCCATTCTGTCCGTTCTCTTTTGGTGAAATCTTTTGATATGCATACAAGTCTATTTTAGGAGGCCCAATCATCTAGTTTACCTTCTATTTTTAATTCTATTTGACTATGTATTTATGCCACGCATGTGGTATAGTGATTATATAGTCAACTGCTAACTGAAAAGTCAGCTATTGGAAACCACCAGCCAATTCATGGGAGAAAATGAGGCTTTCTACTCCCATAAATATGTAGAGGCTTACTGTTTCCAAAACCCACAGGGCGGGTGCACCCTGCCCTGCAGGCTGCCCATGAGTCGACCTCAGCTTGAGTTTTGTTTGGGTTTAGAAGTTAGCCTCTGTTTTTCTCTTTGATAGTCTTTATTTGATAGTCTTTATTGTTTTAGATTTTTATTTTTAAGGCTCTGATCCTTCTAGGGTTCATTTTTTCCTAGAGTGTGAGGTTTTGTAGGGTCACGGTCTTATTTCATTTTTCAACTAATGGAAATTTTGCCAGCACCATTTGTTACAGAGACTTTCTCTGCCCTGTTTAATATGTTCTCATGAGTGTCGGCCCTTTTGGATGGATTTACTGTGGTTTCTCAATTCTGTTTCATTGATCTATGTGTCTGTCACCATACTGACTATTTGACTACCGTGACTGCCCACCTAGTGCCACTGAGTGGATACAGAGTCATAGCAACCTGGGTGGGGTTTCTGAGGTTGTACATCTCTACAGGAGCTGATAACCCCCCTCTTTCTCTCGTGGAATGTGTTGTGGATTTGAACTTCTGACCAGTGTTTTCCTGACAGTTTCACCAAGGCTATGTAGGAGGTTTTGAGATCAGTTATTACCCTACTTCTGACTTAGTTTTTCTTCAGCAGTGCTTTCCTTGTATGGGAGTTTTCCTTTCCACATAACATTGGAAATGAGTTTTCCCATTAATTTTGAGAAAGATGATGGACTTTGGATCAGGATTGAATCACATCTGCATATCATAATGGGTAATAGTGACACTTTCACCGTAATAAGTCTTCCTAAGCAATGCACATTCTTGCTTTTATGTAGGCCTCATTTGGGGTATTTTTCTTTTATAGTGATGTTTTGTGGTTTCTTGGTATCTCTGGTTAGATTTATTTCTAAGTCATCTTTTTGGTTTATAAACATTGATTGTAAAATGTGTGTTTTCTTGATTCCTTTTCCAAGTTCTTTTAATTAGTCTAATTCCTTAGGTAATTAAGGAATCTAAACTGATTGTCGTAGGTTGATCTGGTACCCTGCTACCATGCTGACTCTTTCTACATGTTCCAGTAGTTTTCTTGATGTCTCTGAGATCCCCACCCCTATTCAATAGTATATTGGAAGGGTTATAGCATTCTGTCACTGGCAAATAGTGTTAGTTCTTCTCTACCTATTTGGATGGACCTCTTATTTCCCTTTCTTGTCAGTTGCTCTGGTTAACACTTCCAATATGATATTGAACAGAGGGGTGATAAGGGACATCCTTCTTTGGTTCTTATTCACAAGGGTAATACTTCAGCCTGATCTGGAATGGGACTCACCTTTGTACTAGAATAATTAGCCATTTCAGATCAAAAGGTCCTGGGGTGCCCCCGGGAAGCCCCTGGACCAATGTTGTAGCTCCTTTGTATACCATAATGTGTATGTCTCCGTCAGAGTCCCAATCCTGAACAGGAGTCCCAACAGTAAGTATAATGCATTGATCTGCCACCAACCATGTTTTTGTGCCATTTTTATTTGACTGCCGTGTCCTTTTTAAAGCCCTATGTTAGCAAACCCTTGGACCCCATTCTGTGTCAGGCTAAGGGTCTCTTGCATCATGGTGATAGCTGTCTTCTCCTTTCAGACTTCATAAATGTTCTCTCTTTTTTAAACCATTTTATTAGCATATAATTCACATATCATGCAATTCAATAGTTTAATCATATTGGAAAGAGTTGTAGTCATCAGAGTAATCAATTTTAGAATATTTTTTCTTTCCTGTACTCATTATTATTAGCTTTCCATTTTCCCTCACCCTCCTCTGTCATACCCCAAGAAAGCATTATTCCAGTTACTGTATCTATACTTTTACCTATCCTTAATGTCATATATAGAAAACAATAACAATGTAAAACACACAAAAGTAACTCAATTGACATGAAAGCGGGGAAGATTAAAAACCAGTACAAAGGGAGATCAAGTGACAAGGTGTTAAATTTTTTTTATTAGGGGCTCATACAACTCTTATCACAATCCATACATATACATACATCAATTGTATAAAACACATCTGTACATTCTTTGCCTTCATCATTTTCAAAGCATTTGCTCTCCACTTAAGCCCTTTGCATCAGGTCCTCTTTTTTTCCCCTCCCTCCCCACTCCCCCCTCCCTCATGAGCCCTTGATAATTTATAGATTATTATTTTGTCATATCTTGTCCTTTCCGGCGTCTTCCTTCACCCCCTTTTCTGTTGTCCATCTCCCAGGGAGGAAGTCACATGTAGATCCTTGTAATCGGTTCCCCCTTTCCAACCCCCTCACCCTCTACTCTCCCAGTATCGCCCCTCACACCCATGGTCCTGAAGGTATCATCCACCCTGGATTCCTGTGCCTCCAGCTCCTATATGCATCAGTGTACATCCTCTGCTCTATCCAGACTTGCAAGGTAGAATTTGGATCATGGTAGTTGGGGAGGGAGGAAGCATCCAGGATCTGGGGGAAAGCTGTATTCTTCATCAGTGCTACATCGCACCCTGACTGACTCATCTCCTCCCCTAGACCCCTCTGTGAGGGGATCTCCAGTGGCTGACAAATGGGCTTTGGGTCTCCAGTCTGCACTTCCCCCTTCATTCACTATGGTAAGATTTTTTTCTTTTCTTTTTTTTTTTTTGATGATGCCTGATACCTGATCCCTTTGGCACCTTGTGATCGCACAGGTTGGTGTGCTTCTTCCATGTGGGCTTTGTTGCTTGTGAGCTAGATGGCCACTTGTTCACCTTCAAGCCTTTAAGACCCCAGACACTATATCTTTTGATAGCCGGGCACCATCAGCTTTCTTCGCCACATTTGCTTATGCACCCGTTTGTCTTTGGCGATCGTATCATGGAGGTGTGCAGCCAATGATATGATTTTTTTGTTCTTTGATGCCTGATAACTGATCACACAGGCTTTACTTGTTCACCGGCTTTGGCTTCAGCAGTTGTGTCGGGAGAGTGAGTATCATAGAATACCAATTTAATAGAAGAAAGTATTCATGCATTGAGGGAGTTCTTGAGTAGAAGCCCAAGGTCCTTCCGCCATAAGGTGTTAAATTTTAACGAACTTCATCTTCAACAGTCCACTTTCCACTGCATGCTGCATGTTCCTACAGCTGCTCACAGCCCTGCTCTACGGTCAGAGGGGATTCACCCTAGGCTTAATCCTTGTGAGGATGCTGCAAATGGGCTTGGAGCTTCCACTCCCCTCCACAGCCTTCTGCAAACCAGGTGCTCACAATCTAAGCTCTGGTCCTATTCCCTCCTTTGAATTTGGATTTTATTACTTACAGTCCTTGGGTCACACAGGTGCTGTGCTTCTCCCATGGGGATTTGGTTGATGCCTCAATTAGATGGCTGCTTGCTTGAAGACAAGCCTTTAAGTCCCCACGCACTAATTTTTTCTCATAGCCGGGCACCATCTAGGGTTTTTGCACCACTTTGCTATAGCACCATATCTTTGGTGATCTCTTCATAAAAGGCAAGTAATAAATGTTCTCTTGAGAAGCAAACAACAACCTTGTTTTTAGAAATGGTTAGACTGAAAGGACGGTGAGGTTTCAGAGCGTGTGTTTTTTTTTTTCTTAAAAATAAAGAAAAAAGAAACTAGAGAGATCAAAGCAAGGGTGAAGATATGTTAGTATCTATTAAATGTAGATGGGGCCCATAGATACATATGTATGTACTATACTTTTTGTTATTTCTTCTGTATATTAGTAATATGCCATAAAACTATTTAAATAAGAAATTTTGAGAAGAAATGGGAATTATGTTTAAAAGGCACAGAAGTAGAAATGAACACATCTGGCGGATGCTGAGTCAACTTTGATTTGATCAAAGTAAATATGCAAGAGTGCAGACAGACAGGAGGTAGGGTCTAAGAATGTGGATGCATGAGAACTGCACACCCCGTACTGCTGCCTCTTACAGAGTGCCAACGAACTGAGTCCATTCTTTCTCCTCAGAATGTCTGTTAAATATTGAATTTCTGTATCTGTGCCTATAAAATATTAACATCAATTAAGATTTGAATTAAGTGGGAAAGGGAAACCTTCTGCATCTTATGTCATGGAGAAATGGACCACTTAAATAAAGACATTTTTATTATGATATTTTAAAAAAATACAAGGGAAGCATTTCCCCAAGGGCAAAGGTCATAGGGTTAGTAAATCCCATTTGAATTCTGAGATCATCTCAAGAATATATTTGACACCTCGGACACTGACAACATGCGACCTGATGACGTGTGAGTGCTCTGCAGTTTGAACGCGTGAGTGGTGCGAGCCGGGGTTGGATCTTCTCACCGTACTTCTTCCATCTTTATGCTGAGCAAGTACTGCAAGAGGCCGGACTGTATGCAGAAGCATGCAACATCAGGATGGAAGGAAGAGTTATTCACAACCTGCCTTTTGGTCATCTCCCTTTGCTGGAAGCGAGGCTTTGAGCACTTACCACTGAAAATCAAAGACGGCAGCCCTCTGTCTGGGCTATAAGCCAATGTAAAGAAACCCAAATCCTCCCAATTAGACTAACAAACAACAGCGTGAAAAAATGAAGGAGAGACGGAAGTTTTCAAGGACTTCATTGTGCTTGGATCTACAACCCCGGCTAATGAAGCAGCAGTCAAGAAACCAGCTGGCAGATTACCTTGGACAAATCTGATGCAGAAAGCCTCTCTTTAGGTTAGTATTGAAGATCCAGGATACCACTCTGAGGACTAAGGTGTGCTTGACCCAAGCGATGGTATTTTCAACTTCCTCATATTCATTTGAAAGTTGGAAAATAAATAATGAAAGGCTTTAAAGGAAACAATTCGTTCGAATTATGGTGTTGGTGAAGAACACGGGAAGTATCGTGGACTACCAGAAAAATAAACAAATATATCTTGAAAAGTATAGTCAGGATGCTCCTTAACAATGAGGATGAAGAGACTTTATCTTTCAGCATGTTATCAGGAGAGAAGAGTCCTTAGAAAAGGACATCCTGCTTGATAAAATTGAGAATCAGCAAAAAAGAAGACCCTCAATCAGATGAATTGACAAAGTGCTGAAGCAATGGGCTCAAACATAGCAACAATTGAGAGGATGGAGCAGGACCCAGCAGGGTCTGAGTCTGCTGGTCACAGGGTCACTATGAGTGGGAAGTGACTCAACAGCTCCTAAGGACAGCAATAGATGCATAGATGTATATTATGGTTATGTGTTATTGTTCAACAGATTTTAATCGTTGCTGTTTTCCTTGACCCTCTTACTGTTTTTCACCATAAAGTCTATTGTATAGAAATTAATACTGCCACTACTGTCCTTTTTTATTGCTATTTGCTTGATATATTTTCCATTCTTTGGTTTTTTTGTCTATTTTCGTCTTTGTGTCTAAGGTGTGTCTCATGGACAGCATATTGATGGGTGCCCTTTGCTTACATATTCTGTCTCTTGATTGGTAATTAAGTTGAAATTCGCTGTAATTATCTAAGACGTGGATTCATTATTGTTATTTTTCTGTTGTGTTTGTGATGCTGCTGGTTTCTTTGTTACATATAATTTTCTGTGATGAGTTCAGTTTGTTTATAGATTTTCTTATCATCTACTTTCTTGTTAAAAAAACAACAAAAAACAAATCTCTATGTTTTTCATTTTGTATGAGCTTTAATGACTGTCTTTGAAATAGCCCTGTACTTTACTATTTTCATCTCAAGTTTAAAACAAGCTATGTTATCTTGAAATCATCTTGACTTTCTCTCCATTTGAAATTTCTACTCATACACAACTTATTCTATTTTTTTGCTTTGTAGTTGTCCTCATTTACAAATAATATCTCTGGTTCCCTATAGTCACTCTTGCTGCTTTATTTTACTTTGGGTACTTCTATATGTGGGTTGGTGTCTGGGTTGTCATGTGTATTAATCTTAGCATGAGTCTATTGTCTGGAGAACTCCCTTTAATATTTATTTTAAGATTCATCTGGTTCTCTACTGGAAAGCACTCATAAAGGATAATAAATAGACCTTGAACTATTTATAGGGTTTGTGGTTGTTGTTGTTGTACCTATTGTTTTAATTTCTATTGTTGCCTCATTGTACTCGGTCTTGTGTTGGAGCATATTGTTGCTGCTGCATGTCTACCTGGAAGGGATAGGCATGATAAACTAGCCGGATGAGAGAACGACGGGATGACAGTTGGGGGGTACATGGGAGTAGGGGAGGCAGGGGAAAGGAAGTGGATGTTAACAAACCCAGGGACGAGGGAACAATAATTGATCCAAAATCAGTGGCAAGGAGGGTTTGGGAGGTCAGGCAGAGCTGGATCAAGGACAATGTAACCAAGAGGAATTCTTGAAACCCAAATGAAGGCAGAACATGATAGTGAGACAAGAGGAAAGTACAAAGAAATAGAGGAAAGAACTAGGAGACAAAGGGCAGTTATAGAGATCTAAATACAGGAATGTACAGATGTAAATATATTTATATATGACAAGGGGGAAATAGATCTATGCTCATATATTTATAGGTTTAGTATTAAGGAAACAGATGGACAGTGGGCCCCTACTCAAGTACTCCCTCAACACAAGAACGCTTTGTTCTAACAATTCCGCAGTCTGAGATGCCCTCTTTCCTGGCATGATCGCTAAAGACAATGGATGCATAAGCAAATGTGGTGAAGAAAGCTGATGGTGCCCTGCTATCAAAAGATATAGGGCCTGGAGTCTTAAAGGCTTGAAGATAAGCAGGAAGCCATTGAGTTGAGAAACAATAAAGTTTACATGGAAGAAGCACACCAGCCTGTGAGATCAGGAGGCATCGAAGGGATCAGGTATCAGGCATCAAAGACCAAAACAGTCATAGCATTGTGAATGAGGGGGAGTGCAGAGTGGGGACTCAGGGCCCATCTGTGGACAATTGGACATTCCCTTGCAGAAGGGTTGTGCAGCAGATACAAGCCATTCCAGGTGCAGTGTGGCAATGGTGAAACATACAATTTTCCTCTATTTCTTGAATGCTTCCTCCCTCCCCACTATTATCATGATCCCAATTCTACCTTACAAATCCGGCTGGACCAGAGGATGTACACTGATACAGATAGGAAGTGGAAACAGGAAATTCAGGACAGATGAACCCCTCAGAACCACTGGTGGGAGTGGCAACACCTGGAGGGTGGAGGGAAGGTAGGGTAGAAAGGGTGAACCGATTACAAGGATCTATATATATAACCCCCTCCCTGGGGGACGGACAGCGGTGTTTGAAGGGAGAAGTCGGACAGTGTAAGATATGACAAAATAATAAGTTTATAAATTATCAAGGGTTCATTGGGGAGGGGGAGTCAGGAGGGAAGGGAAAATGAGGAGCTGATACCAAGGTCTCAAGTAGAAAACAAATGTTTTGCGAATGATGAGGGAAACAAATGTACAAAAGTGCTTGACACAATGGATGTATGTATGGATTGTGATAGGAGTTGTACAAGGCCCCAATACAATGATTTAATTATTTTTTTAAAAGATTGGTCTGGTTTTCACAAATTCCTTCATTTCTGTTTATTTAGAAATGTACTAACTTCACTGTCTTTTTTGATGGACAATTTTGCTGTATATATAATTATTGGTTGGTAAATTTTTCTTTGTGACTTTTTTATTTGTCATCATTGCCTTCTTGCCTGCATTGTTTCTGCCAAAAAATCAGAACTAAGTCTTATGGATTCCACTTGGTAGGTATCTTTTCATTTTCCTGTGCTGCTTTAAGGACTCTGTCTCTGTCTCTGACTTTGGAACGTTTGATTGTGATATATCTTGGCGATTTTCTTTTGGAGTCTAAACGGCTCATGGTTTGTTGAGCATCTTGAATGCCTATCTTTTCATCTTTCATGATACTAGGAAAGATATTTTCCTAAAAACCTTCAACATTTTCTATGTGCTTTTTAGAGATGTGTTTATTCCTGTTCCCTGAAGAAGGACATCATGTCTGGTAAAGCAGGGGGGCAGCAAAAAAGAGAGGAAATTCCTCAAAGAGATTGATTGACACAGTGACTGCAACAATGGGCTCAAGTAGAGAAACAATTGTGAGGATGATGCAAGACTGGGCAGTGTTCTGTTCTGTTGTGCATAAGGTCGCTGTGGGTCAGAACCAACTCCATGGCACCTAACTAACTCTATTAGCATTCATGGTCTGTAATTCTGACCATGTGTAAGTTACATCTCTTGGTATACCGCATTATTTTCAGGCTTTCTCTACAATGGAAAAAAATGTGATTGATGAAGTCCACATGGAAGAATGACACTAGCCGATGTGATTCAAAAATTGTAAATAAAAAAATACACATCCAAAGGATGAAATTTTATCAGAGCTTAAAGTGTGAGCACCTGGTTTTCAGAAGGCTATGGATAAGTGGAAACCCAAAATCCATTTGCAGTGTCCACACATGGATTAAACCTCTGGTAAATTCCCTCTGACTATTGTCAGAGGACTATGAATCACCTTGTTATCAGACAGATAACATTGTAAAGTTGATTAAGGCAGATATAATTAGGTTAAAATGCAATATCTTATCATTTGATCTTCCTTTTGACCCACTTATCAAAATTATCAGGTTGAAGCTTCAAATTGAGCAACGCTTGCAAAAATTCAAGATGGTCAATTGTCAGGCCAAATTCATTGTCCTATGATTTACTTCTTAATTCATTCCTTTGCAACTCAGGGTTCCATGGTCATGATATGCATCCATTGTTTCTTGGTTTCTAATGTTTTTAGTATTAAGGGTCTGAGTTGATCGCCTGCATAATCCATTGTCTTCTATCTATACACACCACATCAAAATGTACTCTTGTGGTTCTCAGAACTTCAGAAACCTTCAGACAGAATCACCTAGACACATTTTCCCCAAATCCAATGACAAATATTTCATGTTCCTTGTAGGCTCTGTCCATGTTCTACTACTATACATGATGCCAATAGGATCTATAAGCATCCTAAGTCTCAGATTGATTCTCTTGAAGTAATCCACCCTGGGCTTGAGGGAGTCACTGCCTTCTGCATCCCTCATGAGGAGAGAAAGTGACTACTTGCTATAAACAATGCTTCTTTTTAAGGTCAAGGTTTCATATCTCCTTTCATTGACCCTCTAATTTACCAATCAAAGTATCTTTTACTAGGGATTGGTCTTTCTTGATGTGTAAAAAGTAAATGAGCCAAGGTAAAAACATAGCTACTTCTGTAATTTTATAGTGGGCCTTAGAAGAGTATGGCTCTTTATAGAAGTTCTCCAACTGCAGCATCCCACAGAATCCACTGAACGACTTGTTGAAACACAAATAAGGAGGCCCAGACCCAGAGTTTCTGATTCTGTACATGTGGCATGGATTTGAGAATGTACACTTCCACCAACTTTGCAGTGATGCAGCCGCTGTCTGAGGCAGCGCCTTCTAGCTCAGAGCAGCCGATGAGCAAATCCAGTCCGTGGACTACTTACATAAGTGAAGTTTTGTTGGAACGTAGCCACGCTCATTTGCTTACACATTGCTTATGGCTGCGTAAATGCTACAACTGCACAGCGGAGCAGTTGCAACAGATTGCCAAAACTAAAATATTTTCTATTTGGTTCTTTCCAGAAAAGGGTGGTTGATCCCGTCCCGCTCTAAAGCATCATCTTCTAGCCTCGATCCAATCCAAGCAACACAGCCTTTTGGACATGCCAGAGGATGATTACAGACAACCACCCAATAAGGCTGCTGTCATGTTTAGGGTTTATTTCATTAAACATTCAATTAGTAAAATGTTTTATTATCCTTGACTTTTGTTCAAGTCATCTTTGTCCTTAAGTAAACTTTAAAACGTTTGCTCAAAACCCTGCTTCATATTCAGGTCACTATTTTAATAAAATGATTTTTTTTCTGTTTCCAAATATGTTGTAAGATTACACACACACACACACACACCAGAAAACTGCTACAATTACTTATATATTACCTACTAACAAAAGGAAAATAAAAAGGATGTTGATTCTATTGTACTGGAGTCGCATCACACACAGAAGCATATATGTTTAAAAAAATTTTTCATGGAGCCAAAATGATGCTTGAAAATCTAAGGCACCTTTAAAACATGGAATACAACCGTAGAGACCGCGTTGGAGGCAGACTCCCAATATGTCCAACCCAGCCCGTTTCCCCTTCAGTGTTCAAACAGATGGCTCTTTCTTTGGGTGAGCACCAGATGAAACAGTTGGCTAGCGTTTGAAGCCATCTTGTATAAGAAAAATACTTATCTTTAAACACGAGACTCATACTCCTCAGTGAGACGCTCACACTACAAGACACAAAGAAACCATAACCAATTGTGGGCGCATCCTATGACTCCACACTTAGTTGGGGAATACTCTTGAACAATGGCAGACTGGTGGGACCGCACCACTAACATTCACACTTTGGCTCAGTGTCTATCATTGGATTCTTAAGGCTTCAGTGCCCCTGTGGGAGTCCCCAGCCTGTGTTGATAATTTGTGGTTAGATCCCACTACGGGTACTCATTTCAGTCTGTGCTAAATTTTGAATACGACTAAGATATATTCCCAGGCGCAATTATGCACAGACATTTAAGAAGATATCAGCATCGCTCAGAGTCATCGGGCTTTGATGTTGTCACCTCCGTGTTTCTCGGGAATTGTCAAACAATGCAAGCTGAAAGATCTGGGTGGGTCATTCAGTCACCGTTCAATATGGAGCGTTGCTGATCACCCATGAATTGGGGCTACTGTTGTCATGGACACCGTAGCTGACACAAACACATGGGCGGTGGAAACCAGGCACTCAACCGCATCCGTCCTCGACATAATCAGATTTCGATGCGAAATGTCGAGAGAATTTTGCATCGGACCTAGAACCAAACATCGGAATCTGACCCGATGCACATGGTTTTTGTCAACAAAAGCAGTTTGTGTTTCGATCACTCGGCGTTAGTTGGTGTTGGTAGTACACGTTGTTTAAACGTTTTGTGGCTGTGTTCCAAGCGTTTTGCTATGATTTTCTTAGTTTGGGGATTTTTTGTACTGTTTTTAGATAAAAAACAAAACAAAACACGGGTCCTAAGAAAGAGTTTTTTTTAAAGAATCATCATGATAAGGAACTGGTTAACTCTGTTATCAATATTGTCGATGATAATTTAGTAAACCCTTTTAGAAAATAGTTAAGGAAACACCAACAGCAGACCACATTAGGCAGATTTTTTTAAAGAAAACCAGCCAGTTCCTTGTGAAAAAAGGCAAAAAAGAGGAAAAATTCCTGAAAACCAGCGCCAGTTGATTTATGGAAGGGGATTCCCCTTCCAACAATGCCTCTCCCCACACCTCCTCTCCACAGCCACATCCACAGATCCATCCTCATCAGTCTCAAAGGATGGGCCATGCTGTCATTGTTAAAATTTTTAATGTTGTATTCCTTATTTAAATTATATTATTTAACTCTGAATGTATTTACTTTGAAATTCCTGTATAATGTTTCGTATAAAAAGGCAAGTTTTTTTGTATAAAAAATAGGTGGTCGAGAATGGGTTAATCTGTTTTCAGTTATTTCTTATGGGAAAAAATGATTCAAAACTCGAATCAACTGCATCGCATCTCGGTGCTCCTTCTAAAACAGATTAGTGTAGAGATCCGGGGTTCTACTGTACTCTAATTAGGAAAAGCTGCCATGAGCCTAGTTCCTCCTACAAAGGAAATTTAACTGGCTATTACATAAGCCCTAAATGCATCCATCCATACAAATACCAAATACAGAGCCCTTCCAAATGTCTGTAAAGATTGTTTTAAGACATATTTAGTTTTCATGGTAAATTCAAATGAAATTATTCTCAATTTCTGGAATATAATGATGGCCAGGGTTATATCTTCTCACTATATTTATTCTATCTGTATGCTGAGCAAATACTCAGGCTATCTAGAGCCTATTAAGAAGAATGTGGCATCAGGATTGGAGGACGGTTTTTTTAACAACCTGCAATATGCAGATGGCACAGCCTTGCTTGCTATAAGTGAGGATAACTTGAAGTACTTGCTGATGAAGGATTACAGTCTTCAGTATGAATTGGAACTCAATGTAAAGAAGACCAATATCCTCACAATTGTACCCAGTAGGAAAGATCACGATAAATGGAGAAAAGATTGAAGTTGTCAAGGATTCTGTCTTGCTTGGATCCACAATCAATGCTCATGGTAGCAGTAGTCAAGAGAGCAAACGATGCATTTCCATGGGTAAATCTGCTACACAAGACCTCTTTAAGGTGTTGGAAAGGCAAGGAAGTTACTTTGAGGACCAAGATGCACCTGCCTCAAGCCATGGTATTTTCAAATGCCTCGTATACATGTGAAAGTTGAACATGGAATAAGGAACACTTAAGAACAAACGCATTTGCATAATGATGTTAGAGAAGAATATTGAAAGCACCACAGACTGCCAAAAGAACAAACTCATCTGTCTTGGAAAAAGTGCTTCCAGCAACATGATGGCTGATGGTGCCCGGCTATCAAAAGATATAGCATCTGGGGTCTTCAAGGTTTGAAGGTAAACAAGCGGTCATCTAGCTCAGAAGCAACAAAGCCCGCATGGAAGAAGCACACCAGCCTGTGCGATGACGAGGTGTGGAAAGGATCAAGTATCAGGAATCAAAGAACAAAAAATCAAATCATTGTGAATGTGGGGAAGTGCGAGGGGGGGGCCCAAAGCCCATCTGTAGGCAACTGGACATCCTCTTACAGAAAGGTCATGGGGAGGAGATGAACCAATAAGGGTGCAGTATAGCGACAATGAAACATACAACTTTCCTCTAGTTCTTAAATGCTTTCTCCCCTCCTCCCCCCACTATCATGATCCATTCCACCTTACAAATCTAGCTAGACCAGAGGATGTACACTGGTACAGATAGGAATTGAAAACACATGAAATCCAGGACAGATATCCCTTCAGGACCAGTTCTGAGAGTGGCATTACCAGGAGGGTGGAGGGAAGGTGGAGTAGAAAGAGGGAACCGATTACAAGAATCTGCATATAACCTCCTCCCTGGGGGGTGGACAACAGAAAAGTGGGTGAAAGGAGATGTCAGACAGTATAAGACATAACAAAGTAATAATAATTTATAAATTATCAGGGGTTTGGAAGGAGACAAGTCAGTCAGGGTGCAGTGTAGCAACGATGAAACATACAACTTTCCTCTAGTTCCTAAATGTTTCCTCCCCCCGCACTATCATAATCCCAATTCTACCTTACAAATCTGGCTAGACCAGAGGATGTACATTGGTACAGATAGGAACTGGAAATACAGGGAATCCAGGACAGATGATCCCTTCAGGACCAGTGGCGAGAGTGGCGATACCGGAAGGGTGGAGGGAAGGTGTAGTAGAGGATGAACCAATTATAAGGATCTACATATAACCTCCTCACTGAGGGATGGACAACAGAAAAGTGGGTGAAGGGAGACATCAGACAGTGTAAGATATGACAAAACAATAATTTCTAAATTATCAAGGGTTCAAGGGAGGAGGGGAAGGGAGGGGATAAAAATGAGGAGCTGATGCCAGGGGCTTAGGTGGAGAGCAAATGTTTTGAGAATGATGAGGGTAACGAATGTACAAATGTGCTTTACACAATTGATGGATGTATGGCTTGTGATAAGAGTTGTATGAGCTCCCAATAAAATTATTTTTTTTAATTATCAAGGGTTCATGAGGGAGGGGGGAGCAGGTAGAGAGGGGGGTGGGGAATGAGGAGCTGAGGCCAAGGGTGCAAGTAGAAAGCAAATGTTTTGAGAATGATGATGTTAACAAATGTACAAATGTGCTTGACACAATGGATGGATGTATGGATTATGATGAGTTGTATAAGCCCCCAATAAAATGTTTTAAGGTGTACAGTCTCAGAAACCCTCACCAGAGTCACTATGAGTTGGAATTGACTTGATGGCAATGGGTTTATCTTGGACTAGGTTCTTGAGAGGAATAAATTATTTAATCCTCAAAAAAATAAAAGAAAAAGTGCAGCCAGAATGCTCCTGAGATTTCTAACATGTCACCAGAAGAAAGCAGTCCATGTAGAAGGATATTGCGCGTGGAAAGAGAAGCACAGTGGAAAAGAGGAGGGCTCTCAACAAGATGGACTGACACAGTGGCTGCAACAATGGGCTCAAACCTGAGAACAGTGGTGAGACTGGGACAGGTCGATGCAGTGTGTAATTCTGGTGGGCTTAGGGTCACTGAGATGACCGTCCTGAAGACATCTAACAACAATTCTCATTGGTGGCTTGTGTTCTGTGATAGCTTGCATGTTATGTTGAAGATGGAAGCTGGGTCACCTGTACTTTAAAACCAGCAAGGTCAATCATGATGGACAATTTCAGCAGTACGTCCCGACCCCCTGTGAAAACCAGACAGTGGTGCAACACTGTCTGATACAAGTGCAGAAAATGAGCTCCTCGTTTGGTTGGAAGGCACTCAACATACCAGACTCAGCCTTAATGATGCGGATGGAATAAAGCTTTCTGAACCTCATCAACTGATGTGACATGACTCAAAATGGGAAGAAGCAGAGGTAAACATCTATTAATAATCAAAATGTGAAACTGCCCTTCCCTTATTATGTTACCTAGGTACCTAAACCAAAAGGACTATGTAAATACTAATCTGAATCACTTCCTTCCTATTTTTGCACAAAAAGCAGAAATATGATTATAAGGAAACCAGCAAGTCATTTGAGAAAAGGGAGATTGTTTTCAATTTTCACAATCAAGGTAAATAATTCCGTATATTTACTCATAAATCATTACCTAACTCATGATTTAATAAAATGTAATTGTCTCTTACATTTAGTACTTACACATAAAGATTTTTTATGTTGACCAACCTATCTTACATTATATCATCTGTCAATGATTAGATTAAAAGAACATCTCACCATTAGTGATTTAGGACTACATGACTTCCTAATGGCTGCCATAATTTTCCTTTGAGGTTTAATGAACATATAACACAGCAAATCTTTGGTTCCAATTTGTTTTAAAATCTGAGTCAGCTATTGATTTATACCCAGAGAAGATGTAAAATATCTGACTTACAGTATCTTATTAATCAGTAGGTTATAGCACCATCACTTACTGCCAGCCTGTCTCCAGGTGTGTTTTGGGAGAACAGTATCAGCATTTGGGACAGTGTTAAACACAAGAGCATCTCTAGCATCCCCGATGCCAACCCACTCAGTGTTGGGGGGTCCTCAGTTGCTCTTGTTGTTTGGTGCCATCCTTAGTCCTGACTCATAGCAACCCCAAAAGCACAAAGAGATTGGACCTGCATAACTCGTAGGGTTTTCTCTGGGTTTTTTTGTTTTGTTTTGTTTTGTTGTCATTTGTTTCATAAATAGGTCATCAACCCTTTTGTGCTAGTCTATGGGAGTTTCACTCAAACATGTTCAGCCTCAATGACCATAATAAGGGGGAAGCCATGAAAGGGCGCATATATATTTCCAACATACTACTGAAATCCTTTTTCCCCTTCCAACACCATTGCTGTGGCCATTGTAGATGACCTGTACAAAGTTGAGGGGAAAGTACCACTTCCTTGGATCAAATGTTTGGGATTTTAGATATATTCAGCGTGAGATTTAGCCAGCTAATTAATTTCCTAGAACAAGTCCTAATGTGACTTGCTGAACTGGGCTCAGCAATATAGCCACATAATATTGATTTGAAATACTGAACATTGCTTACTCACGTAGATCATTGTGTTCACTTAAACCAAAAGAATGACCTGAGTCACAAGTTTACACTCAGGAATTAGAATTCTCTGTTTTCTATTTGTTCTTTCACCCTACCCCCAATCACCACACAGGATCTTCATTTCCTCCAAAGTTAAAAAAAGAATCATGTACAAAGGATCAGGGTCTCTCTTTTGGTAAATTTTACTTATTACACAATAATCCTTTCATGTGATTCAGGTTACTATTATTGACGTCACAGCATACATATTAGATTTCCTTTTGGAAAATTATGAAACCCACACCTACCACAAATATATCACACTGCAAAATCCTTGCACAACTATATAAAAGATACAGCCAGAAAGAGCTTACTGAATAATAATATTATTAACATTCATGTGAATCTGAACTCTAAAAACAGGCAATAAAATTTATGTCTTTTCTTACCTTTGCTTTAATGGTTCATCTGCAAATAAAAGGTGATAAAATTTTATAAACAACTTCCAAATCTTCAGTTGAAATGGAAACCACTCCACAGAGAGCACACAGGCACAGAATCTTTGTTTTATATAAGCTTGTATTAAAAATAACCCAAAATACCTATTACCCTTGCGTATTTGATAGTTACAAATTGTAATGTACATTATAGGTCCCATGCATCTACATATGCACATAAACTGGCTGTATTTACTTTAGCAATAACGCTGCTTATGTAAAGGAAATGACACAATAAATGTTCAACCATTTCAAATGGTTTGCTATTTCCATTTTGTAGTGAGAGATATGTCTTCACTGTTGTGAAAATTTAGACACCTGAAATTAACTAGGAATACCATGCCTCCAAAGTAGTTTATATCTGAATTTTATATTTTATATCTAATAACCATTTTATATCTGAACAAAGACACTTACAAAAACATTCTATGCATTTAGATCTAAGCCGTAAGAGAAATAATATCCCTGACCTCCTAGGAACCAATATCAAAGAGCTCCCTTCTATAATGATACTTTCACTTCCCTGGCATTCAATCAATATTTTCACTTTAATAATTATGAACAAGAAACATGTATGGAACCCATTTAATAAGATCCACAGACCAAAATAATTCTGTTTTTATAATAAGAAAACATGTAATTTATAAAGTACCAAATAACAATAGAGATTATTGTTGTTATTAAAGGCTTCTTCATCCCAAAACATTTATTTATGCTTTTTGATTAGCTACTAACTAGTTCTGAAAAGTCTCATTTTTTATTTTGATAAGTATTCTGTTGTTCAAATCTCAGTTTTCTGCCCAGCAATGCCTTGGGAAACGTGTTACCTTTATTTTTGTCCTTTTAATATAGATTTTTACTTTGGTAATGGTCTAGGATTCTACTCATATGTTTATGGAAAGTCCAAACATTTTGAGGTGTGGTGTGGCTGAAACACTTGTTTTAGATTAGGCAATACCATGTGGGGACAAAATAAAGAAGAATTTCAAGGTTAAGAAATCTCTGAAGGTTGTATGGCACAAAATAGGTAGCATTGTGGCAGATGCTACTGAGGAAACCCTGACATAAACACATAAGAACAGCATGACCCCATTAAAACCATACAAACTGGATCAAATAATGAAATCGTAAAGACAGCCAGTAATCAGTGCGTTTGTACGGCTTTTGTTCTAAATTTTGTTGTGCCGCCAGTTTCTGAAACTGTTGATAGAGGGGTAAGAGGTTTGTCTGAACTGAGCAAAAGTCTGATAAAAGAGACATTAGAAGATCATTCGATTTTAAGATGTATAAGGACGAAGTCAGTCGTTCTAATGTGAATAGTGACCTACCATCATGACCTCTGAGGCAAAGACACTGATGGCCTCACCCGGAGACTCTGGCTCATTGCCTAGAATCGGACACACGGTCAAGTCTATTAGAAGTACAGAGGTAATATACAGACACAACTGAGATACACTGAAAGGAAGCAAGGAGCAAATGAAAGGATCACAACAAGCAGACGGAATCTAGGAACTTGAAGATCTCTTGTGGAAATTACTTCATCAATTGGAATGCTAACTGCAAGGTTAACAGTTCAAACCCACCAACCAGCTCCACAAGAAAAAAACAAAACGTCTGTTCTTGTAAAGATTTACATCACCTCACACAACCTCCTTTGTAGGCCACACCCGAAGGACTCAATATGGAAGCTTCACTAAGGGAACTGAGCCTTAGCTCAAACTCACATTCAGTCCTTGGACTTAAGGCTAAAACTCCCTAGTGTGAGAAGAAGCGAAAGAGTGCTATCCCAAGAGAATGGAATTGGGAGTTGTTGGACTGTGGATCTCTTACCTTGGGGATACCCAATGAGTGGTGAACTGGCACTGCCATGTTGCTTTGTTATAACATGCATTAACCTGGTGTGCATGGTTCTGCCTTTGTAAATGTTTGGAAGTCTTGCTCTTGCCCTATCCCCAACCCCCATTGTTTGTGTAGTGTCCAGTCCTTTAAGAGGTTTATCTACACACGTCAACAATTCATGTTTGGAGTGCACAGCTGGCTTATAGTTGTATAATTTCCTTTTCTGATCAGTGTTTTAAATTCTATGCCACGCACTGAATTAATAGCATGATTAACAGAATTACTTTATGCCCCAGGGGAGTGATGTATAAAGTTCTCTCATATAAAATGATAATGATGTCTCGAAAGTGAGCCAGAGATATAAATAAACCATAGATAAATCTATGAGAGGATTTGGAGCTTCCATTTAATTCCAGCCCCAATCTAAGAACAATTAGTTCTTATGACATGGCCCTGCTTGATGCCCGCCCTCATTAGAAGATCACTGAAAATATGTGTGCTACATATAGCAGTGTGGCAGAACTCCAGATGGTGCCTGGCTATCAAAAAAAGTGGGGGGGGGGCGCTGGAGTCTTAAAGGTCTGTCTTCAAACAAGTATCCATCTAAATGAGGTGTCAACTAAGATTACATGGAATAAGCACACCAGCCTGTGTTATCCAAGGACTGTAAATAATAAAATCCAAAGCTGAAAAAGGGCTTAAATTATGAACACCAAGTTTTCAGAAAGTTTTGGATGACATGAGGAACATGGACCAAGAGGCAGCTGTACAAACAGAACAAGGGAATACTGCATGGTTTAAAATCAGGAAAGGTGTGCACCAGGGTTGTATCTTCTCGCCATACTTGCTTAATTGATATGCTGAGAAAATCATCATAGAAGCTGGATTATATGAAGAAGAATGTGGCATCAGAATTGGAGGAAGGTTTATTAACAACCTGCGATATGCAGATGACACAACCATGCTTGCTGAATGCTAGGAGGACTTGCCGATAAAAATCAAGGATTTCAGCCTTCGATACAGATTTCAATTCAATGCAAAGAAGACCAAAATCCTCACAATTGGACCAATGGGTAACATCATGATAAATGGAGAAAAGATTGGATCAAGAATTTTGTCTTGCTTGGATCCACAATCAATGCTCATGAAAAGGCAGTCAAGAGATCAAATGACAAGTTGCATTAGGTACATCTGCTGTACAAAACCTCTTTATAGTATTGAAAAGCAAGGTTACTTTGAGGACGAAGGTGTACCAACCCAAGCTATGTATTTTCCATTGCCTTGTGTGCATATGAAAGTTGGGCACTGAATAAAAAATAACAAAGAAAAATCGATGCATTTGAATGGTGGTGCTGGAGAAGAGTATCGGAAGTACCATGGACTGCCAAAGGTTCAAACACATCTGTCTCAGAAGAAAGAAGACCAGAGAGCTCCTTAGAAGCAACGATGGCAAGACTTTGTCTTACATATTTTGGACATACTGTCAGTAGAGACCAGCTCCTTGAGAAGTACATCATACTTGGTAAAGTTTAGGGAGAGCAAAAAAGAGAAAAGCCCCCAATTAGATGGATGGACACAGTGGCTGTTACAATGAGCTCAGGCTTAAGAACAATTGTGAGGATGGCGCAGGGCTGTATAGTAGGGTTTTTTTCTGTTGTTTGTTTGGTTTGTTCTATTCTGTTGTTTTGTGTATTTTTCTGCATATGAAATCCAGGATAGGTAAACCTACAGAAACAATAACTGGATTAATGGTTTCTTGAGGCTATGGCAGGGGAGGTTGGAGAGAATTAGGGAGCTAATAAAAATGAATACAAGAAAATGCTCTAAAATTGACTGTGGTGATGATTACACAACTCTTTTAATAGAATTTAACTATTTAATTGCATGATGTGTGAAATTTAAGCCAATAAAGCTGTTTTTTAAAAAAGGGATTCACCGACAGATAGGGCAAGATATGACAAAATAATAATTTATAAATCATCAAGGCCTCATGAGGGAGGGGGGAGCGGGGAGGGAGGGGAAAAAAGAGGACCTAGTGCAAAGGGTTTAAGTGGAGAGTAAATGCTTTGAAAATGATTAGGGAAAAGAATGTACAGAAGTGCTTTATACAATTGATGTATGTATATGTATGGATTGTGATAAGAGTTGTGTGAGCCCCTAATTTAAAAAAATTGCCCATATGTAAAAAAATTAAAATAAATTTTAAAAAAATTAAAAAGGGATTCACAACATAGCCTGAGCATGATAGTGACACAAGAGGAAAGTGAAAGGAAACAGAGGAAAGAGCTAGGAGGCAAAGGGCATTCATTTATAGAGGTCTAAATAAAGACATGTACATATGTAAATATATTTATATATGAGGATGGGAAAATAGATTTATGTACATATATTTATAGGTGTAGTATTAAGGTAGCAGATGGGCATTGGGGCCTCCACTCAAGTACTCCCTCATGCAAGAATACTTTGTTCTATAAAACTGGCATTCCATGATGCTCACCTTCCCGACACAATCACTGAAGACAAAGCAGGTGCATAAGCAAATGTGGTGAAGAAAGCTGATGGAGCCCGGCTATCAAAAGATATAGTGTCTGGGTTCTTAAAAGTTTGAAGGTAAACAAGCGGCCATCTAGCTCAGAAGCAACAAAGTCAACATGGAAGAAGCTCACCAGCCTGTGTGAGCATGAGTTGTTGAAGGGATCAGGTATAAGGCATCAAAGAACAAAAAATCATATCATTGTGAATGAGGGGGAGTATGGAGTGGGGACCCAAAGTCCATCTGTAGGCAACTGGACATCCCCTTACAGAAGGTTGTGAGGAGGAGATGAGCCATTCAGGGTGCAGTGACAGAAGGTTGTGGGGAGGAGATGAGCCATTCAGGGTGCAGTGTAGCAACGTTGAAACATACAACTTTCCTCTAGTTCCTAAATGCTTCCTACCCTCCCATTTCCCCCTCCCCGCACTATCATCATCCCAATTCTACCTTACAAATCTGGCTAGACCAAAGGATATACACTGGTACAGATAGGAACTGGAAACACAGGGCATCCAGGATGAATGATCCCTTCAGGACCAGTGGTGAGAGTGGTGATACCGGGAGGGTGGAGGGAGGGTAGGGTAGAAAGGGGGAATCAATTACAAGGATATACATATAACCTCCTTCTTGGGGGACAGACAACAAAAAAGGTGGGTGAAGGGGGATGTAAGACAGTGTAAGATATGACAAAATAATAATTTATAATTATCAAGGGTTGATGAAGGAGGGGGAAACGGGGAGGGAGGGGGAAAATGAGGAGCTGATGCCAGGGGATTACTTGGAGAGCAAATGTTTTGAGGGTAAAGAATGTACAAATGTGCTTTATACAATTGATGTATGTATGGATTGTGATAAGAGTTGTATGAGCCCCTAATAAAATGTTTTAAAAAAGAGTTGTATGAACCCCCAATAACATGATATTTTTAAAAAGAAGCCCTATGCATAGGAATTGGCATGATGGTGGTGTGTTAAAATACGAATCATGAATGCCTACGTCATTAAAACTAAGCGCTTCTCTTTCTGGTTAATTATAAATAGCCTAAGATAAAACTAATATAACCTGTCTTTATGAGTCAGAATTAACTTGATGGTAGTGAGAATCTAAGATCAAATAAGGAAGACTGAAGAGGAACTAATGCCTTTGAATTATGATGTTAGCAAAAAATATTGAATACACTAAGAACCACCAGAAGAACAAATAAATCTGTCTTGGAAGTACAGCCAGAATGCTCCTTACAAGATGGTGAGACTTCATCTCAAGTACTTCAGATCTGTTATCAGGAGAAGTCAGTGCCTGGAGAAGTATATTATACACATTATGGGGTCATCAAAAACATGAAGACTTTCTAGGAGATGGATTGGCACAGTGGCTGCAACAATGGGCTCAAGCAAAGCCTCAATTGAGGATGGGGTAGGGCTGGGCAGGTTGCATTTGGTTGTACTGATGGCCGCTCTGACTTAAGGGTGCCTAAAAATGGAAATTTAAGAATTCAATAGTGGATCTAAGAACATAATACATTTTATAAAGGGTTAATTCATTCCATCTTAGGGAGGGACCTGGAATTGTTTCATCTATCAAAAACCAGTCATTTCACACACACACACACACACACACACACACACACACACACACACACACACACACATTGAATTCCACTTGCTTCTGAGCAGCATTAGATTAAATTAAACCTACTCTCTATACCCACATGGCTTCCTTACCTCCTAGATCCATCATCAAGATTTAAACATTCCAGTCTCTACCATCTTCAAGCACCCACTGCTAGGTCTCCCTTTGTCATCTTTGCCAACCCTGTTCTCACAGTGTCCACATCCCCATCAGTGCAGCTGCTCCCTCAGCATGCGCACACCTCCCAACTCATCTTTATTCTTCCAACCTCCCAACACATCACTGAATTCTTCCGTGACAGTGCCTGAAAAAAATTCTCCCAAACAAGTTCACAACTCTTCATGCCCCCTTGCCACCATTGCCTCGGTAAAGCATTTCGGGTAATAGCCTTAGAATCACAGATCCTCAAATCCACTTTTCTCTCCTCAGATCCACTCTCACACCGTAGCTTGAGTACTCTGAATCTGAGGCTTTAGTTTCCATCCGTAAAAGAGGGGCTTTACAGACCTCAGGATGATTGTGAAGGTCAAATGAATTAATAAGAGAAAAACATTTAGCCACTGTACAACATAAGAAATGGCAGCTAAAAGTTTACTAACAATCAAATCCTTAATAACCATTACCTACTTGCATTGGTCAATGTGAGTACGAAACAACCCCTTTTCCACAGGCAGTGCTTCATCTTGAACATAAGGTGGTTAGGAGTCAGAACTGACTCACTGGCATCTCACAACAAATAAAATAGCCTATAAAGTCTGGCTTAATTTGGTTTCCACCAACATTCCATACCATGATTTTAGACTTAACTACATATCGTATCCTCTCCTACTTTCAAGGCTTTGTAACCCTGACTTTTAACTGGGATCTTCTCCTCTGCCCTACTGAGATAGTTTATTGTGCCAGCCTAGCCGATAAACACAAGTGGGATTAATTGAAGGGCGGAGAGATAAATGGCTCAGTGAGCCTCGCCTTTCTTGTCTCTTGCTCTTTAATCATTGGATCAGTGTGTGGCTGCCTTGCTTGTTCTTTGCCTCAATTTAAAGGATACACTCCCTGTGGGACGCCTAGCCTGTAGACTATGTCGCTGTAAGTTGAGTTCCCTTTAAGACCACACGATTAGAATTTACATCTCTGGAGCTGGGGACTGAAAGTTGGTGACCGACAGTTGGTGACCTGACTGATAGTTGGTGACATACCTTGCTGTTTTGCTGCCTGTCCTGGGATAGCCTAGCTCTCTCTCTGCAGAGGAGTACCTGGCGGCCCTCAAGACTTGAAGGACTGCCAGTGTCTCACAACTCTCTCACAGGAGTGAGTCACACTGCACCATTTGTACTGCTTTATAATTTAACTGTTGCTTTCTTGTATTATATATCTATCTGTTTATAATTTAACTGTTCATTTCTTGTATTATATATCTATCTTTATAAATAAATAAATATATATATATAATTATCAGCAATCAGGTTTTATCTCTCTAGAGAACCCTGTCTAATACACCTACCTAACCAACTAATTCATGTGCATCTTTCATGTCTGACTAATAATTCTCTCCAGAAAGCCATTCTTGCTTGGCTCCAATACCAGCCAGTCTCTCAGGTTTTGACTCTCAGAAACCTGTACAACTTCCTGGTACATCACACATACGATGGATCTGTTCACGACCTTCCTTCCGACTAGGTTGTGAGTTCCCAGATGGATCAGGCCCATCTTCCCACCAAGCAGCATCAGAAATGGGACAGAAGCCAAAATCCAAGCTCATTTTACTGCAGTTAAATCTGATATCTAGTGACCCTATCAGCCAAAGCAGAGTCACCCCACGGGCGTTTCCAAGGTTGTACATCTTTAGGGAAGCATGCTTCCACGTCTTTCGCCCATGGAGAGGCTGGTGAATTTGGATTGTGGAGCTTTCGTTGGCAGCCAAGTATTTTAACCAACACGCCACAGGATCGCTTAGGACAATATATGTTTTTAAGTGTTAGACAGTGGACTTTAATGATCAACCTAAAAATGCTGACTTGGGGGAAGTGGAAGGCGGTGATCCACAGGGAGGAGAGGGGAAGTCAAGGAGTGCGGGAGGGGTGAGTAGATGGGCAGACTGATTAGTGGTTTAGACTGCAGAATGCAAAGTTAATAATCTGAAATATAAACACACACCCAAATTATTTCTTAATTAGTTCATCAATGAAAATAGCAAAACCAAAAACTCTAAGGGTTGGGCTCCTGAATCCTTTCAGTATTGATGGAAAATTGTTTTCTTAAGGTGTTTCTTTTTTTAAACATTTTATTAGGGGCTCATACAACTCTTATCACAATCCATACATATACATACATCAATTGTATAAAACACATCTGTACATTCTTTGCCCTCATCATTTTCAAACCATTTGCTCTCCACTTAAGCCCTTTGCATCAGGTCCTCTTTTGTTTCCCCCCTCCCTCCCCGCTCCCCCCTCCCTCATGAGCCCTTGATAATTTATAGATTATTGTTTTATCATATCTTGCCCTATCTGGCGTCTCCCTTCACCCCCTTCTCTGTTGTACATCTCCCAGGGAGGAGGTCACATGTAGATCCTTGTAATCGGTTCCCCCTTTCCAAACCACTCACCCTCTACTCTCCCAGTATCGCCCCTCACCCACTGGTTCTGAAGGTACCATCCACCCTGGATTCCCTGTGCCTCCAGCTCCTATATGCACCAGTGTACAACCTCTGCTCTATCCAGACTTGCAAGGTAGAATTTGGATCATGGTAGTTGGGGGGGAGGAAGCATCCAGGATCTGGGGGAAAGCTGTATTCTTCATCGGTGCTACATCGCACCCTGACTGACTCATCTCCTCCCCTAAACCCCTCTATGAGGGGGTCTCCAGTGACCGACAAATGGGCTTTGGGTCTCCACTCTGCACTTCTCCCTTCATTCACTATGGTAAGATTTTTTTTTTATGATGATGATGCCTTATCACTGATTCATTTGGCACCTTGTGATCGCACAGGCTGGTGTGCATCTTCCATGTGGGCTTTGTTGCTTGTGAGCTAGATGGCCGCTTGTTCACCTTCAAGCCTTTAAGACCCCAGACACTATCTCTTTTGATAGCCGGGCACCATCAGCTTTCTTCGCCACATTTGCTTATGCACCCGTTTGTCCTCGGCGATCGTATCATGGAGGTGTGCAGCCAATGATATGATTTTTTTGTTCTTTGATGCCTGATAACTTATCCCTTCGGGACCACGTGATCACACAGGCTGGTGTGTTCTTCCATGTGGGCTTTGTTGCTTCTGAGCTAGATGGTCGCTTGTTTATCTTCAAGTCTTTGAGACCCCAAATGCTATCTCTTTCGATAGCCAGGCACCATCAGCTTTCTTCACCACATTTGCTTATTCACCCGCTTTGTCTTCAGCGGTTGTGTCGGGACAGTGAGCATCATAGAATGCCAATTTAATAGAAGAAAGTATTCTTGCATTGAAGTAGTACTTGAGTGGAGGCCCAATGTCCTTCTGCCACCTTAATACTAAACCTATAAATATAGACAGATAGATCTATTTCCCCAACCTCATATATATTTGCATATGTACATGTCTTTGCATTTTGACATATCTTACACTGTCCAACGTCTCCCTTCACCCACTTCTCCGCTATCCGTCCCCCAGGGAGGAGGTTATATGTAGATCCTCGTCATCTATTCCCTTTCTCCCTTACCCTCCCTCCACCCTCCTGGTCTCGCCATTATCACCACTGGTCCTAGGGGATTCATTTGTGCTGGATTCCCTGTGTTTCCAGTTCATATCTGTACTAGTGTACATCCTCCAGTCCAGCCAGATTTGTAAAGTAGAATTGGGATCATGATAGTGGGGGGGGGGGTGGGAGGGGAGGAAGCATTCAATAACTAGAGGAAAATTGTATGTTTCATCATTATTACACTGCACCTTGACTGGCTCGTCTCCTCCCTGCAACTCTTCTACAAGGGGATGTCCAATTGCCCACAGATGGGCCCTGGGTCCTCACTCTGCACTCCCCTTCATTCACAAAGCTATGATATTTTTGTTCTTTGATGCCTGAAGCCTGATCACTTAGATACCTCCTGATCTCACAGGCTGGTGGGCTTCTGCCATGTGGGTTTTGTTTCTCGGCTAGATGGCCACTTGTTTATCTTCAGGTCTTTAAGACCCCCAGATGCTATTTCTTCAGATAGCCGGGCATCATCAGCTTTCGTCACCACATTTGCTTGTGCTCCCATTATCTTCAGCAATCGTGCCAGGTAGGTGAGCATCCCAGACTGCTAAATTTTTAGAACAAAGTGTTTTTGTGTAGAGGGAGTACTTGAGTAGGGGCCCACTGTCCATCGGTTTCCTTAATACTAAACCTATAACTATATGAACATAGAGCTATTCCCCTTTGTCATATATAAATATATTTACATCTGTATATGCCTTATTTAGATCTCTATAACTGCCCTTTGCCTCCTAGTTCTTTCCACTATTTCTTTGTACTTTCTTCTTGTCCCACTATCATGTTCAGCCTTCATTTGGGTTTCAGGAATTCCTCTCAGTTACATTGTCTTTGATCCAGTCCTGCCAGACCGCCTACACCCTCTTTTCCACTGATTTTGGATCACTTGTTGTTCCGTTGTCTCTGGGTTTGTTAAAACCCACTTCCTTTCCTTTGCCTCCCCGCTCTCCTATGTCCCCCAGAACTTTCATCCCATTGTTCTCTCTTCTAGCTTGTTTATCCCGCCAATCCCTTCCAGGTTGACATGCAGCAACAACAATATGCACCAACACAAGACCGAATATATCAAAGCAGCAATAGAAAATAAAACAATAGCTACAATAACAAAAAAGCAACAACAACAGCAAACCTATAAATAGTTCAAGGTCTATTTGTTGTCCCTTACGAGTGCTTTCCAGTCGAATCTGATGGGGTGTCATACCCTGGCCCCACATCTATCCCTGGCATTCCCTGGGGACTTCATTGCTCTGCTCCCCTCACTGCTCTGCTGCACGACCATCCCAGTGGCTGGATCCGGTGTAGTGGGCTCAGGGAGGACACAATTCCCGCGATTTGCCTCTTGTGTTGCCAAGACGGTAACTCTTTATCACAATAGAATGCCCTGTCTCTCCTGCAGAGTGCCTGGTGGGTTTGAATTGCTGACCTTGCTCCAGGCAAGTAGGAAGCCAAGAGAACTACACAGAAGACTAAAGATGCCAATTTAGCCAAAAATGCAAGTGTAAAAGGAAATAGAGGAAAGAATTTGGAGGCAAAGGGCATTTATAGAGGTCTAAATACAGGCATGTACAGATGTAAATATAGTTATATATGACAAGGGGAAAATATATCTATGTACATCTATTGATAGGTTTAGTATTAAGGTAGCAAATGGATGTTGGACCTCTACTCAAGTATGCCCTCAACACAAGAACACTTGGTTCTATTAACCTGGCATTCCATGATGCTCACCTTCCTGACATGATTGCAAAGACAAAGCAGGTTCATAAGCAACTATGGTGAAGAAAGCTGATGGAGCCCAGCTATCAAAAGGTATAGCTTCTGAGGTCAAAGACCTGAAGATAAACAAGTGGCCATCTAGCTGAGAAACAACAAAACCCACATGGAAGAAGCACACCAGCCTGTCCCGCAATCGCTGAAGACAAAGCAGGTGCATAAGCAAATGTGGAGTCAAAGACCTAGGACAAAAAAACCCTATCATTGTGAATGAGAGGGAGTGCGGAGTGGAGACCCAATGCCCATCTGTAGGCAACTGGACACCCCCTTACAGAGGGTCATGGGGAGGAGACGAGCCAGTCAGGTTGCAGTATAGCAACGGTGAAACATACAACTTTCCTCTAGTTCTTTAATGCACCCCCCTCACTATCATGACCCCAATTCTACATTACAAACCTGACTAGACCAGAGCAAGTACAAGGGTACAGATAAGAGCTGGAAACACAGGGAATCCAGGACAGATAGACTCCTCAGGACCAATACTGAGAGTAGTGATAGCAGGAGGGGAAGGGGAAGATGGGAGAAGACAGGGGGAACTGATCACAATGATCTACTGATAACCCCTTCCCAAGGGGATGGACAACAGAAAAGTGGCTGAAGGGCGACATCGGACAGTATAAGACATCAAGAAAAAATAATAATTTATAAATTATCAAGGGTTCATGAGGGATGGGAGAGTGAGGGGGGAGGGGGAAAATGAGGAGCTGATACCAAGGGCTCAAGTAGAAAGCAAGTGTTTTGAGAATGATTATGCCAACAAATGCACAAGCGTGCTTGACACAATGGATGTATGTATGGATTGTGATAAGAGTTGTATGAACCCCCAATAAAATTATTTTTATAAATAAAAGAAAGCAAATACAAGTGTTATGTCAGTCAATACAAAATCTAGTGGACCGAAAGGAGGACAGGTTACAAAGAATTTGGAAAACTGAATTTATATTTGACACAATGAAAGTCAATGAAGGTTCATGAGCATAGCAACAACAGCCAAACCTCACTGCCATTGAGTTGATTCTGACTCATAATAGTGACCCTCGTGGGTTTCTGAGATAGTAACACTTTGTGGGAGTAGGAAGTTTCACCTTTTTCTCAAGGAGCTGCTGGTGGTTTTGAAATGCTGTCCTTGGGGTAGCAGTCCACCATGTAACCAGTATGTCCCCAGCGCTTAATATGAGCATAACAGAAAATTAAACTATGCACCAAAAAATAACTCTAAATTTTTCCATATTTAATAAATCTTTATTTTTGCTTTAAACAATCAATTTTTGAATAAATTAACAAATGCCAATAATGTCTTCTAGTCACTACATATTTACAATTTCAAGTGTTCTTATTTCTTTATATAATCCCAGCATTTTCCTTCAGTTTTTGGGGTTTTTTTTAATTTAATAAATCTTTTTTGGGGGGCTCATACAACTCTTATCACAATCCATACATACATCAATTGATAACTCTAAAAATTTAATGCCAATTCAGCCACATATTATCTGTCTTTGAGTATATTTACTTTATTTCACCCTGCTTAGTTCTGAAATCAGTGCTCCTAGAAGGAATAGTCAAGAAATCAAATGACATATTCAACCAGGTAAATCTGCTGCATTAGAACGCTTTAAAGTGTTGAAGAGCAAGTATATCACTTTGAGAACTAAGGTGTGCCTGATAAAAGCCATGACGTTTTCAGTTTTCTCATATTTTTGTCAAAGTTCAACACTGAATTGATGCATTTGAATTATGATGCTGGCAAAGAATACTGAACTCACTGTGGACTGCCAAAAAGAAACGTTATCTATATCCAAAATTCAGCCAAAATATATCCTAGAAGTGATGACGACAAGGCTTCATATCATTACTCTGTACCTGTTATCCGGAGAGACCAGTCTCTGAAAAGTGACATCAAACTTGGTGGCGGGTCAGAAAAAAGAGGAAGGCCATCAAGATGGATTGACACAATGGCTTCAACAATAGCTCAACCTTAACAGCGATTGTGAAGATGACACAGGAATAGACAGTGTTCTGTTCTGTTGCACAAAGGAGTCACTACAGTCAGAACCAAATTGATGGCATCTAACAACAATAACAACTTTAATTGCAAACGTCAGTTCTCTCTGTGACCAGCAAATCAACTGCCAAGTGACCGCAACACTGTAAGACATGAGGAAACAGCCCCCATGGAGAGTCTAAGGATCTAACTCTTTATGGAAGCAGACTGCCACAACTTCCTCTCACAGGGCAGCTGGTGAGTGCAAACTACTGACTTGCAATTAGGAGCCAAGTGCTTTAACTATTGCAACACCAGGAATCATTTCGTCTGTAAAGGGAATACAAAAAGAACCCCATAGATCACTGGACCATTGTGAGGATTAAGAATAATACAATCAAAGACAATTATTTCAAGAGGTGGTGGCACTAATCCACAGCAGATGTGCAATGATTACGGTCCAGACAACAGATCCACACCCTCACAGGCCAGGTGGGTGCGCGTGTGGTGGCTTACATGTCGTTGTACGGCTGGAGAGTAAATGATGATCTAGCAAATACGGAGTTCTCACAGAAGGTAGCAGTCTACTTCTGAAAACCTTGGCCAGTGGAAAGCTCACGAGTACAGTGTGGCATTGTCAGACAGTACTAGAGGGCGAGCCCCTTAGGGTAGCGGGCACTGAAAAGACAGGGGGACGAGCTAATGCCTCAAAGTTGAGTGGACCTTGATGGCATGGGTACAGTAAAGCTTGCAGGATCTATGTTTCCCAATGTGGCGCATTGCAAAGAGAGAAACGTTGCGGACATCTATGAATAATCAAAATGTGGGGTGCGTGAAGTGTGAATCTAGAGAAGTTGAAAATTATAAAAGTGCCATGCAATGCACTGATTTCGACAGGTACTAGGGATTTGATTCTGACAATCCACTATGGGCAGGATGACAAACTGAAGAGGAATGGCACTGCATGCATCATCAAAAGGACCCAAAACTCTGTCTTGAAGTACAATTACCTTTGATAGGATATTATTCATAGGTTAACCGGGAAGCCCACTTAAGTATGATTATTATTCAAATGGTCACACCAACCACTAAGGCCAAAAACGAAGAAATTGAAGAGTTCACAACTTCTACAGCTTGAACTCAAACATGCAATC
The DNA here is from genome assembly GCF_050624435.1 of Tenrec ecaudatus. Lineage (NCBI taxonomy): Eukaryota > Metazoa > Chordata > Mammalia > Afrosoricida > Tenrecidae > Tenrec > Tenrec ecaudatus. The sequence goes on along the minus strand of NC_134534.1, from coordinate 73,622,392 downwards.
AAGATCACTGGTGATTGGAATGTAAATGTTAGAAACAAAGAAGCAATGGTTGGAAAATATGGCCTTGGTGATAGAAATGCCACAAGAGGTCACATGACAGGGTTTCAAGACTCCCAAAGTATTCATTGCAGTTACATCTTTCAACGTAAATCCCACTGGATTGAATGCACAGGTATCAAACTGACTACATCTGTGGAAAGAGACAATGGAGAAACTCAGTCTCATGAGTCAAAACAAGGCCATCACCCAATGACCCAACTGTGGAATACATCATTGATGGCTCTGCATTGGGCTGCTAACCACAAGGCCCTCGATTGGAGACCACCAGCTGCTCCCAGGCAGAAAGATGAGGTTTTCTACTTCCATGAAGAGTTACAGTCCTGGAAACTCACAGGGCCCATTCTACCCTGTCCTATAGGGTCGCTACGAGTCAGCATCAACTCTAAGGCAGTGAGTTGAGAAGCAATTTCAAGTGAAAGAAAATGAAAGAAGGTCAGGAGAGCCACAAATACAACTTTGAGTGTACCTTTCCTGAATAGATAAGAGCTGAAAAAAATAGGTTCGACACACTGATGACTAAAAACCAGCCAAGTGGTAGGATGATATCGTAAACATCATATATAAAGCAAAATATAATCAAGAGACAGGTAGGAAAGGAAAGACCAAGTAGATGTCAGAAGAGACTGTGAAACTTCCTCTGAATCTAGAGGAGTTGAGCTGAAAGACAAGCAGGGAAGTAAAAGAGCTGGACAGAAGATTCCACAAGGCAGCTGGAGAAGACAAAGCATTACAACGAAATATGCAAAGACCGGAAATTAGAAAAACCAAAAGTGGAACGACATGCTCGCCTCTTCTCAAGCTGAAAGAAAAAAAAAATCAAACTTGAAGTTGTGATACTGAAGAATTGTATGGGGAAACACTGAACAATGCAGGAACCATCCAAAGAAGGTGGAAGGAGTGCACAGAATCTACCAAACATAATTGGTCTACATTCCACTATTTCAGGAGGGAACACGATCAAAAATTGACGGGACTGAAGGAAAAAGTCCAGCCTGCACTGAAGGCACTGCCACAAAAACAGGCTCCAGGAATTGGCAGAATGAGTAGCCACTAAAATAGTTTAATAAATGGATGAGATATTGAAGGTGATCACTTCACTGTGCCAAGAAATTTGGGGGACAGCTAGCTACCAGGCCAACCAACTGGAAGAAAGTCATATTCGTGCCCATTCCAAAGAAAGGTGAGCCAACAAAATGCAGGCATTTCCCAACCATATCACTCATATCACATCCAAGTAAAATAATGCAAAAAACAGTTGCAGCACTATTGTGACAAAGACTGGTCACAAACAAATGAGGAAACGTGATCATTACCTGTTAGAGAGACACAAATAGGCACAGTGGGCTACCTCACCCAGCCTTTGCAGCCACAGTCCAAAATCAAGCAAACACCCAATGCTGATGAGGAGGTGGAGAAGCTAGAGCCGCACACGCTGCTGATGGGTTTGTAAAGGGGTGCAGCCACTGTGGGAAAGTTTGCCACTTCTTTATGAAGCTAGAAATAAATATCATGAGATTCAGCAATTACACTAGTAGATATGTATACATCTATTCTACACAAGTGAAAGCCTTGATATGAATAACTTTATGTGCACTAATATTCATCACAGCACTATTCACAATAGCAAAAAGATGTAAAACGGTGTACATGCCCAGCATGTGGATAAACATGCTATGGTACATAGACACAATGGAATGCTACACAATATCAAAAAATCACGATGAATTTGTAAAGCACCTCATCACATAGATCACTGTTTTCTATAATTGGTGATACTTAGAACTATCCAATGGAGCTGGAAAAGCAAATACCTACACGTTATCCTGGATTATGGGCTATAGTACCAGAATTTTTCATTGCCAGGGGGTTGCTGAGTAGATTTTGTTTTCTAAAAAGGAAGGGGACAATTAAGTTTGGGAACCTATGACATAAACTTGGAAGACATTATGATGAATGTAAAAAGTCTGTCCAAGAAGGACAACTACTGTAAGAGCCCATTATTAAGAAAGTCCCACCCTCTTAACCTATTAATTTAAAAGTTTGCTAACACTCAGGTAAATATTGTGGCAGACATTTAAAAATACGAGAAATCCTCAGATCTCATGAACTAAATAAGAAATATACTTATAGCTACTCAAGGCCTCCCTAAACATAAGAACACTGTTCAAATAACCTAACACTCTTTGATACTCACCTGACAAGATCACTGAACACAAAATGGATACATAAGCAAATGTGGTGAAGAAAGTGGATGGTGCCCGGCTACCAAATGATATAGTGTCTGGAGTCTTAAAGGCTTTAAGTTAAACAAGCAGTCATCTAACAGGAAAGCAAATAAGCCCACATGGAAGAAGCACACCAGCCTGTGGGATCATGAGGTATCCATGGGAGCAGGTATCAGTATCAAAAGATCCAAAACAATTATATTGATGTGAACGAGGGGGGTTGGAGTAGAGTCCCAAAGCCCATCTGTAGATAATTGGACATCCCCCTCACAGAAGGGTTACAAGGCAGGCACAATTCAACCAGGGTGCATTAGAGCATCGACAAAACACATATCACTCCTTTATTTCCTGAATGCTTCCTAACCCACCCTACACCCACTACCATAATCCAGTTCTTCCTTAAAATTCTGGCTAGACTGGAGTACACACATTGGTACAGATAAGAGTTGTCGACATAATGGATTTCAGGACAGATAAAACCCTCGGGAACAGTCGTGGGAGTAGTGATATCATGAGGGTAGGGGGATGGTGGGGTCAGAGTTACGGTAGCTTCCGGGGCCTTATTTTCATGGCGGTCTTATTTTGGGGGGATGTCTTATATTTCAGCAAGAGGCAAAACTGTAAGTAGGCCTTATTTTCAGGGTATGTCTTATTTTCGAGGAAACGGGCGTGTATATATATATATATTGTGTGGGAAACACATCTGTACATATATTGTCATCTTTTCTAAAACATTCTATTTGAGCCCCTGGCATTGAGCTTATTTGTTCCCCTCCTTCTCCCACCCTCCCTCCCTCATGTCCCCTTGATAATTTATAAACTTTTTTTCATGTCTTACACCAAGCATACTCTCATTACACCCACTTTTCTGCTGTCTGCCCCCTGAGATGGGGTCATACGTTGATCATTGTGATCAGTTCCCCCTTACTCCCCACCCCACACTTACCCTCCTAGTATCGCTGCTCCCCTTATTGGTCCTGAGAGGTTTACCAGTTCTGGATTCCCTGTGTTGCAAGCTCTTATCTGTACTAGTATACATGTTCTGGTCTAGCCAGATTTGTAAGACAGAATTGGGGTCATTGTAAGGAGGGAGCAATAAATAACTAGAGGAAAGTTTATGTGTTTCGTTGGAGACTATACTGCACCCTGACTGGCTCATCTCCTTCCCCCGTGACCCTCTGTAAGGGGATGTCCAGTCTCCACTCCACACTTCCCCTCATTTACAATGAAGGATTTTTGTTCTTTGATGCCTGATACCTTGATCCCTTCGACATCCTTGTGATCACACAGGCTGGTCTGCTTCCATCTCAGCTTTGTTGCTTCTGAGCTAGATGGCTGCTTGTTTACCTTCAAGCCTTTAAGACCCCAGACGCTATATCTTTTGATAGCCGGGTACCATCAGCTTTTTTCACCATGTTTGCTTATGTACCCGCTTTGCCTTCAGTGATCCTTTCTGGAAAGTTAGCATCATAGAATGCCAGTTTAATAGAACGTGTTCTTTTATTGAGGAAGTACTTGAGTGGGGGCCAAATAGGACATTAAAATTTCAATCTGGTAAAATTTATTATTAACCATTTTATTGGGGACTCTTACAAATCTTATGACAACCCATCATTCAATAGGATTAAGCACACTTGTACATTTCCAAAACATTTCTTCTAATTTTTGAGTCCTTGGTATCAGATCCTTTTTTCCCCTCCCTCCCACCCTCATGAATCCTTGATCAATTAACTATATATTATTTCGTGTTTGGCACTGTCCATGTCTCCCTTCACCCACATTTGTCACTCATTCACCTGGGGGGTGGACTGTATCAACCTTGTGATGGGTGCCCACTTTCTCCCCCACACCCTCCCTATCCCTCTACTCCCATATCACTACTCCCAATACTGTTCCCGAGGTTTTTATCTGTCCTGAATTCCACGTGTCAAAAACTCTTATCTGTATCAATGTGTGTACTCTGGTCTAGTCGGATTTGTAAGGCAGAACTGTGTTATAGTCGTGGGGTAGGGAACATTCAGGAACTAGAGGAATGATGGGTTTTGTTGGTGCTATACCGCATCCGGGCTGAACTGCCCCTTCCTTGTAACCCTTCTGTGGGGAGATGTCCAAATGTTTACAGATGGGCTTGGGTCTTTTCTTCATCCCCCTCATCCACACCAATATAAATGTTTTAGATTTTTTGATACCTGATCCCATGGAAATGTCATGATCACACAGGCTGGTGTGCTTCTTCCGTGTGGACTTATTTGTCTCCCTGCTAGATGGCTGCTTGTTTAACTTAAAACCTTTAAGATCCTGGATGCTGTATCATTTGATAGCCAGGCACCACCACTTTTTTCACACTTGCTTATGCACCCATTTTGTCTTCAGTGATCGTTTCAGAAGATGAGTATCAAAGATTGCCAGGCTATTAGAACAAAGTGTTCTTCTGTTTAGGGAGGCCTTGAATAGAGGTCCAAAGTCCATCCGCTATTTTAATACTTAACATATAAATATAATCGGCCTTTAACCCTTTCATTATATATACATGCCTATAGCTATGCCTCGATAAATAGCTTGTATCCTACTTCTTTCCTCTATTTTCTTTCATCTGCCTCCTGTCTCATTATCATGTTCATCCTCCACTGGCTCAGTAATTCCTCTTGGATACACTGCACTTGATGAAACCCCACCAGGTCTCATCAATTTTAGATCTCTTGTTGTTCCCTCATCCAAGAGTTGGTTGACTACCTGCTCCCCCTTCCAACCCCATCCACTCCGATGACCCCCATCCCCTGGAATGCCAGTCCCATTTTTTCCCCCTCAGGATTGGCTGTGCTGCCTACATTATATATAGAAATACATAGCCTCCAATTTTTTTTCTTTTTTTTTTTTGTGAGAGTGAGTTAGTGAGAGAGTGAGTTAGTGAGAGTGAGTGAGTACCGCCAATTTTTTTATAATAAAAATCAAATGACAAATTAAGGCATTTGCCAAATAAAAACCAACAAATCAGAAACAAACCGATGCCCAGAAAATACAACGGGATATTTATCCTACTTGCGCAATGGTTCTAGCTACTTATTTTCACTGAGTTTTAAAAAATTTTTTCACTACTTCAAAATGCATTCTGGCACTTCCTTCAAAGAAAGCACAGCTAGTGTTAATGGTGAAGAAGTCTCCTGTGTTCTCAAAAAGAAGCTATGCAGTTAAGATGGGAAGAGACACGGTGAACAGGCAATTTCACTAACATGTGATAAATGCTAAGACGAGTCCAGGGATAGGAAGGGCTACTCTCGGAGAAGAGAACTGCGCATCATGAGGGAAAACAATGGGAGATGTAGGTATCCTAATTGCAGGGAACAAGGAGAATGTGCCTGAGATTGAATATACAAAGAGCAATCAATAATGCTGATAGCACAAAAATACAATATCCACTTCATTTTAATTGTTACCTTTTATTATTTTACAATATAGTTCAAAAAATCCCTTTACAGTTGCCTTAACTGCTCCGTAAGACCTGGAGTAAAAGAATACTTGGAATTAGAACACACAAACATCAAGCTGGATTATCTACTAGTATTGAACCATTCCTACCAAAGGGATGCTGTTGTTAAATAAGCAGATGTGTAGCAATGCAAAATAAAATACACACTTGTTAGAACAGTAAACTTTGTTTCCATGGCTATAGAAAAGAGGTGATTTTGTTTCTTTTCAACACAGCTGGTTCTAGCAGCAAGTTGCATTATGCGTTTAAAGCAATATATGCTCCTGAAACTTGTATTTTCAATCTGTGCGTGTCCTTTGAGTCACAGCCTAGACAGAGAGGGGAAATGTAAGCAAGTATCTAGTCTGAAAATCTGCCTCTGAACCCATTCCTCCAGAAGATCACTATGTGAGTGAACTGAAGACTCTCCCAGGTGATGAGATTTTACATAAATTTCCCCATTGACACTGGATGCTTTTTTTCCCTTCCCTTTTTCTGAAAGAGAAGGGATAAAAATGTAAAGAAACCCTCCAGGATTCAATTTTCATTTCACTTTCTCTAAGTTGTAAAATTGCAGCTCTGCACGTTGGTTACCAAAAAATTGACTTCTTATTTCTAATCATATAAGCATGAAATTTTATCTGGATTTACCTTGATTTCCAATAAAAAGGAAAACAAATTTTAGTTGCCAAATATCTGAGAAACTTCCTATGGCATTGCATACATGCAGTTTCCTCTTACCTACCAAAAACAATATATATAAATATACATTCATACACATATATCTTACCTTTACCGAAGTTCATTTTTTTATGGCTGGATAGGAAAAACCACATTATGATACAGTGCTGGCTTTCTCGAGAAGCAATAAGTTAGTTTTTGTTTTTTTTAATCAATACAATCGCAGCATTTTCTTAATTAACTCACAAAAGGCAATAGTAAGAAGGAAAATACCTATTGAACAAGCTTATGCCAGGCAGGGCACATTTGAAGGTTCAAACCCAAAGACAAACCCACTGCCATTGACTTGATTCGAATTCAGACACTATAGAACAGAGTAGAACTGAGCCCTGGGGTTTCTGAGACACCGTCTGTCTGGTAAATGACTGACTCGTCTTTCTCCTGCAGAGCAGCTGGTAGATTCCAATAACAAAGCTTCAGTTAGCAGCCCAGTGTTTAACCCACTGCGCCACCAGGGGCTCTTTCACCTTTTCAAAGCGGCTCTAAAGCATTGCCAGCATTCAGTTTCGTTGGTGTTGTTCAAGTCTGTCAGTTCCTTGCTATGCTTACTTTTTCCTAGCAGGGTAGAGTGTACAGTTTCTTGCAACAGTATGCTGGCTCTCTCCAGAGCGAATGGAAACCAACTGAGCAGTGGTCCACAAGAAACACGGTTTTCACGCAAGGCTCTTCGAAAACACTCGGTTAATATGCACACGTGTTTCTTCTCAGCTGATTTAGTTCACCTCACCATAACAAATTGGACTGCAAAGCTTTTGTAGTATTTGTATGACAATGGATTACTATACTTTAATTGACAAAATGTCATCAGTAATGTCCTGTGTATAAACATAGTTGACAAATAAAAAGGCACAAAAGGGGGGTAAATGAGAAGTGTTTCTGACTTTCAGTTAAAGGTCCCAAATCAACTATCTTTTATGAAGAAAGAAAAAATGTTCTGTCATTCATGTACAAATTGAGCTTAACAAACACATCTTCAGCTAGGTCCCATGGCTTGAGGAGAAAACGAGTTTCCCTAATCATGTGCTTGAGATAAACGAGGGTAAGTCAAGAAGCATTGCTACCAGGGCTCTAGTTCACACACGCACAGGTTTATTCCAAATGAAACGGGGCTATGGTCAGAGGGCTGCAGACAAGTTCTCTTGGTAATACACTCACCAGTCTGCTTAGTGCGCCTTAAAAAACCAAGAAACTACGAGCCCGATAAAACAAGTGACTTCTGAGAGCCCAGGGGAATCACTTCCAGGCAGAGTCAGCTCAGAGGTTGAGGGATTGTTTCAGAGGATTCCCAAGGAACAATTCTTGACGGACTTCCTCAGAGGACACAGGATGATCACGAGGGCTTCTTATGAAGAAGTTTAAGGCGAGGACAGTTGTGTCGAATGATTCCCCCACACAACACACCTATCCATCCTTCAAGGGTTGCAACGGGCTATCCTGAGAAAATTTCTTTGCGAGGCCTTACCCTACCCAAACTAGAGCCCTAAATTGCCCCGTCAGTTTTATGTGCCCCAACCACAGAGAACATTGAAAAGGTACATAGTCTGAGTCCTCCGGGGTCTCCACACTGCCAGCCGGATGCAGTCTACCTGGAGCACTGATGTTTCTAGGGAAGGCTTAGAGAGATGGAAAACAACACCTGCAGAGTGTAGAAGCTAGATGAACGCTATGCCAAGCAAATACCTTCACATTGTGATGTTTGTCTAATAAAGTAGCAATACTTCTGACTTAGCCTTGTACAATAAAATGTAAAGCTGCACATACATGTTTGGTTTAACAGTGGACCCATACAAAAAAAAGTGAGGCAATGAAGCAAAACCAAAAATACCTTCACAGACAAAGCAATCCCACAGTCGCCTTTGTCCTTTTAACCACTTAGTGGAGTAAAATGTCCAATAAAATGGAAAATGCAGCATACGTAATCATATAATCTAAAAACTTTTCATGATAATTTATTGCAAATTGCACTTGACAGTTCACCACCACAATGGTACACTGCCCCCTGGTGGTTCGCACAGTCCTTCAGGCCCACATTGAAGTCACCAGTAGAATGATCTGGATAAAAAGTTTGCAGCTGTGCTCAACCAGCTGGCTCCACCTTCTGGGTGCGAACCAACCCGGGACACGGCTTTATCTTGCTCCTTCGTGGGGCTCTCATCCTCAGGCAGGTAGTCTGGAAGGTCTATGTTCTGTTCGACTTCCACAGGCGCATCTTGGAATGGGACCAGCATCTGACACATACAAAATGTTAGGAGCTGTCGGTTAAACATTGTTACTCATTCTGATGCCATATTGATTCTCAGGGGGCTACATTTCTCTTAAGTTTTTACTTTTTAAAGAAGATAGGTCTAATTGTTGAGCGGTGCATAAGCATAAGCATCGAAAGGGAATCCCTCAGGACCAATAATGAGAGTAGCGATACCAGGAGGGGAAGGGGAAGCTGTGGGGAGCGAGGGTGAACCGATCGCAAGGATCGACATATAACCCCCTCCCGGGGGATGGACAACAGAAAAATGGGTGAAGAAAACCAGCGGTTGGTGTAAGACATGAAAAAAATAATAATTTATAAATTATCAGAGGTTCATGAGGGAGGGAGGGTGGGGGAGGAGAAAATGAACTGATACCAAGGGCTCAAGAAGAAATAAAATGTTTTGAAAATAATGAGGGCAATAAATGTACAAATATGCTTGACACAACGGATGGGTGGATGGATTGTGATAAGTTGTATGAGCTCCAATAAAATGATTTTTAAAAAATAAAAAGAAAGGGATCGCCACAAATGAGAACTCAGACATTCATCTCCTGAAGCTCTCGCGGTTATTGTACACTTTGGTCTTTTGAACAAAGACTCACATGTGTGCCTGCTCAGGGTGGAAGGTGGAGTACCACTGGCCGTCCTTCGGTGGCAATCCAAGTGAGCTAACGGTAAGTGGTTTCACTGTCTCTAACAAAGTAGGAAGGTATCAATAGGTACAGTTTTCTACCACATTTATGTGGCCAGTGAGTGTTTAGGCTTTTTCTTTGTAATGTGTCAAAACTAGTGATGGCTATGAAGAGAGTATTTAATATCCCTGTAAGATCAGCAAAGCATTTATACCGAGACAAAAGAAATTAATTCACAATAGCAGACTCTGAATCAGATGAAAGAGCTATTTCTAAGAGTCTATTATCAACCAAATATATTAAGATAGTCCTCTCAAATCTCATCAAGCTCTGGGCTAGAAATAGTGACAATCTTCTAGACACAGAGAAAATCCCAGAGACAGTGTTAGGTACAAATATACTTTGTAAAAGCATTTACCTCTTCTCCACTTTCACTTTTCACAACTTGCTGTGCTTTCATAACCTTAGTTGATGCAATTGCTGACGCCAGAGCCTAGGCCGGGATGAAAAGAACGAATGTTGAACACGGATTTCCTTTCCTACAACCTCAATCATGCATATTCAATCATTGAAAACACGAACCTCCGCCTTCAGATCTGAGCGGATCCGTACCACACATCTCTGAACAGCCATTTGAAACGTGAAGCTAATAACGCCTTTAATTTTTAGCAAAGCCTCTTCACATAGATTCCGCCGAGACTGAAAAAAAAAAACCAACCCAGCATATGGTTATCAAAACAACAGTAAATCAATTCAAGCCCCAGTTAAGGTAAACTAGTCACTACATTCGAGAGGCACAAAGTTGCAAATGACCCAATTTCTGTTCTACCATCTCATATTTTGGGGGCAGAGTACTTAATTAACTTTATTAAATTGTAAAATATTAATGGAGTAATAATTCCTGTCCCTGATATATTTTCAAGCTTCACTGCTAATATTAAGTTCTAATAATTTTATCCAAAACACAATGAACATTTATTTATATCTTAAAGCTATCAGAAGAGAACTAAGAATAAATAGCCCAAAGAAAACGCTGAAAGGCAGAGGTTCTTCTAGCGCAAGATTAAATAATCTATGGCCTACCAGTTGATTGTGTGAATAAAGTTTTTCTGGAACACAGCCATACCCATTTCTGAAGACACTGCCTATATTGGCAACTTGCATGGTAAGGTAGAGTTGCTAGATAAAACAGAGCGCATATGGCCTGCAAAGCCCCAAATATTTACTCTTTACAGGAAAACGTTTTATAGCTCTTACTCTAACTTAAAAATCTCTGGGGGTTAAGTTCTAATAGATTCAAGTAAAAATCAGGACGCATTCAGTGTTTAAGTCATTATTTCTTAAACCAGCTAATCTTTATAAAGCAGTTGTGCTGCTGCATCCTTCTCTTAGGACATTCTACATGGTTTTTACTATGTGGTTGGAGTTTGTGTCAACTAGACACTTTGGGGGAATGGAGGGGTGGATGGAGCCCAGTCTATGAATCTGGCCTTGTCTGGTGACACCTCCTTGGGGGTGTGGCCTTGTGTATAAGAAAGAGAGTCAGAGCATGGTTAGTCTCTTTTTGCCCTTCGCCTTCTGCTGGAGCTGGATCCTGCATCTGATTTGTCAACCTTCTGTTGTGCCACCTGCCAATTACAGGAAAAGACGACTTACCTTGGATTCATCCAGCCAACCTCGGATTCATTACCTCTGCATCCACCAACCTGTGGGAGCCTCCTGTTTCAACATCCCACTTCCTGTTCGTCTGCTTCCAAAGCTACACTAGTGACTGGACTTACCTACTTAGTCCTACACTGTGTGAGCCATTTCTTAACACTAGTCTCTTTCTATAGACAAACACATACAAGCATCACTGTTTTTGCTTCTCCAGAGAACCCGAGCACAGCTACTTTGCATCTTTAAGGGTCATCAACAGTCTCTTTTGGGTACTCCTTATCTGCTGATGGTGGTAACAACTCAACATAACACGTAGCCTAACCTTCAGCTCTTTTGGGGGGAGGGATGGTTACCAGTGGGGGGAGGGGAACAACAGGTGTTAGCAACAGCTGGATGAAGGGGCGCACCAATTTCTGCTAAGATAAGAGGGAAGATAATATTCTAGAAGAGCAAAAGGGGCGGTCATTTGGGGTGGAGGGAGGGTTCACATGTTTTTAAATTGCTAGATACAAATGTGATGATCTGAAATATAAGCCTCACCTATTCATAATGCAAAGTTAGTTTTTTTAAAAGAATAAAGTCAAAAACAAAATGGAGGGGAAAGAGCAAAGGAAACAATAACTATAACCAACAGAAGTAAAACGCAACCAGCAAGATGATGTTTCAAACAATTTTTACAGATTACGCCATCATTTTCAGATAGTTCAAAATGCTATTTAATATCTCTTGTGCTTTCTTCACTCACCCATGAATTACTTCATAAATCTATGCAATAGATTCCAAGCATTTGGTACTGTCCCGGTATCTTTCTATTGTTGATTTCTAACTAGGTTTTTAACAGGAAGCTTCAAAACGTTCGTGGAAGAATGAAATGAAGAGACAACAAATTTCTTCCCAAACATTTTTAAGCTTCTTTTCATACTATGCTCAGAAAATAAACTTGATATGGTTTTAATTCTTTTATAACCTAGAATTTGACCGTCTTGGTAAATGATCCATGTGCCTGATTCTGTTGTTGGTATTCTATCAATGTCAATTAGGTTAAGTTACTTTGAGGATGTTATTCAAGTCTTCTATATTCTCACAGGTGTTTTTCTGTTTGGTACATTGAGAGAGCAGTGCTGAAATCTGCAACGCAAATCAAGATGTGTCTATATCTCTTCTCGGAAAATTTTTCCTTCATATATTTTGAAGCTATTGGTAGGGAGAAAAAATACATAAAACCATCACATCCTCTGGTTAACTGACCAATTTAATGTAAACGACATTCTGTGTCATTATAAAATACTGATGGTTGAGACTAATTTTGAAGGTTGTTCACAAATGAAATGGAAGAAACCATTAAGCTAATACAATTTATTTTCCCCATCTGATGAGTGAACCTTATGTTTATAAAGCACACTTACTGTATCATCAAGACCATCTATATGCAAAACCACTGTTTTGGCACGTTTGTTGGTGGTTCCCAGAAAAAACTGAGCTTTCCTTCGACGCGAATTCATTTCATTGTAACTGTCACCATCGGCCATATTCGAGGATTGAAGAATGTCATAGATTTCAGAGGCCAGCAGTTTCGTTTCCCCTGGAGTTGTAGTCCTTGGAAAATAAAATCATATAAATGAATAAACAATAAATAAGTTGGACCATTTCTATTGATACCTTTCCCCTTAATTTTATGGAAAGCGGTTTCCTTCTTTCTGATGTCTTGTTTAACTTAAAAGCAAGTCTAGTAGTTCCAATAGCAACAATAGTGTAGAAAATCCATTAGTCTGTAACAAATTTTTCTAAGTCTATGTTTTAAACATATTATTTCACATACTTAAAACACATCACTCCAGAACCAACCTAACTCACTGCCAACAAGTCGCTGGTGACTCTTTAGCAACTGCACAGGACAAGGCAGAGCTGACCCTGTGAGCTTCTGAGACTTAACTCTTTATGGGAGTAGAAAGCCCCGTCTTTCTCCCCAGGAGTGGCTGGTGGTTTGGGACGAGCTGCTGAGCAACCACTGCTGAGGAATAAATGCATGAAAATAAACAGTAAACCAGGATAGCATGTTGCTGGATGAACTAACAGTCAATACCCTGCACATCGAGAAATTATGACAAAGAAATATCCGAAAGGAGCAAACAAACTTGGATGGAGTAATTAATAATATTAGAATGAATTTCAAGGAGACCGAGTAAATTCAAACTCTTTTTTACTTGCATTTTTTTTTTTTGCAATGACAGAAATACTCTATATCTGAGCTGTCTATATAGCTACTCCCCTCATGTGCTATTGAACACTTAGAATAAGGGCTAACACAACTAAAGAAATAAATTTTATTTAATGTTTTATCATTTAATCTGGGGGGGGCTCTTAAAAATCTTATGACAATCCATCATTCAACTGTATTGAGCACACTTACACACATGTTACCATCAACATTTCCAAAACATTTTCTTTCTACTTGAGGCCTTGGTATCAGCTCCTTAATTTTCCCCCTTCCCTCCCCACGCCCTGTTCCCTGATGAACCCTTGATGATTTATATATTATTTTGTCATACCTTACACTGTCCCACGTCTCCCTTCATCCTCTTTTCTGTTGTTCAACCCCCATGAAGGAGGTTATATGTAGATCCCTATAATTGGTTCCCCCTTTCCGCCCCACCCTTCCTCTACCCTCCCAGTATCACCTCTCACCACTGGACCTGAAGGGTTCATCTGTCCTGGATTCCCTGCGTTTCCAGTTTCTATCTGTACCAGTGCACATCCTCTGGTCTAGCCAGATTTGTAAGGTAGAATTGGGATCATGAAAGTGGATCTTCCACTCTCTCAATACTCTCTTACTTTACCAACAGGATTTTCTTTTTCAGGGACTAGTCTCCCCTGATAACACATCCAAAGCCCATGAGACAAAGTCTTGCATTCCTTTCTTCTAAAGAGCATTCTAGCTGTACTTTTCCAAGACAAATCTGTTTGTTCTTCTGGAAGTCCATGGTACTTTCAATTCTTGGTCAACACCACAATTCAAATGCATCAGTTTTTCTGTGGTCTTCCTTATTCATTGTCCAGAGTGTGCATGGATCTGAGGTAACTGAAAATATTGTCGGCTTGCGTCAGGCGCATCTTAATCCTCAAAGTGACATCCTTGCTCTTCACCAATAGATATATGAATACCCAAGTTCATCCCAGCACTAGTCCCAATAGCAAAAATGCCATAAATAACCTAAAGGACTATAAACAGAAGGGATAACTAAACGATGGCATGTACACACAAGGAAATGTAGGCAACACTAAAGAAAAACGATGAGACTGCAGAGCACAGCATGACATGGATGAACCTGGAGAACATAAGGCTGAGAGAAATTAGTCGGCCACAAAAGGACGATATTGTGTGAAACCATGATTGTAAAACTCAAGATTTTCACACTAAAAGAAGCATTCTTTGAGGGCTACTAGGGTGGGAAGGTGTGTCACCAGCTGGAGGCTAAAAGCATCTTCATTTGATGAAGGGGAGGCAATGTGCAGTAAGAGGAGAGGCAGAGGCAGATACTGGGAGGTGTCAAAGAATTAAAGTAATAGGTAGATACTATTATAGATACAATCCTGCAGTGACTGTGATGTAGAATGGATATATGGGAGTAGGACACAGCCACAAATACATACCCATATACAGATTTGATAGACTATTTCTTTCTGTGTGTTTACCTATGTTGCAAAGAAATTAAGACTTTTTACACAGAATCAAACACCTTGACGAAATGAGTCACAGGACCCAAGAGTTCAGGACCACAGTCTTTGGGGAACAGATCAACTAGCATAACATAGTTTACAAAGACAACGTTCTACAGCCTACTGAAGGGAGTATTAACTGGAGTCTTAAAAGTGGCTATCTAAGGCATAACTAATGGCCACTACCTACTGCTCTGAAAGAACCTGCTAGAAGATCCTAGATGAAGTAGCAATGTGGAAAACTCAAAAATCATTCAAACACACACACAAGTTTACTCGTCAGACACGAGACTGGAGGAACCCCTCAACATGGCCTCCGCCACTCGGCAGGTCTGGCACTGGACTTATCTCCATAGCTCAACTGTCAGCCACCTGCCAGACAACTCTAATGGCAACAAGAACACGGGGAGGTGCACCCTGCTCAGAATAAACAATCACTGGAAACCCAAGGGCAGCATTTGCTCAAGGACAAAGTTTAGAAGGCCTGCGGTGAGGAAAGGAGGAGGAATGGAAACAGGAACAAAGGGAGGAAGCAGAACAAGGTTTTTTTTATGGAAACTGTAGATCGATGTTACAAAACATGGATGAATTAGCAAGTGCAAAGCAGATATGCTGAATAAAGTTTCACCCAAGCCACGATAAACTCCCCCCCCAAAAAAAATAAAAAAAAAGGCTCCTTGCCTTTGAGCTGATTTTGACTCACAGAAACCCTAGAGCCCAGAACACAACTGGACATGTGAGCTTCAAAGCCACGTAACTCTTTGCAGGAGTAGAAAGCCCGTCTATCTCCCAAGGAGCAGCTGGTGTTTCAAACTACTGACCATGCAGTTAGCACCCCAACACAGAACCACTACACCACAGGGCTCCTCATGAAAAAAAGTTAAAAACAACAACAACATATATACACACACACACACTTGCACATTAAAGACACAAAATGAAAACCATCATTTAAACTAGATGGTGCCCAGCTCCAGAACCAACCAGTCTGGTCAAGACCATAAGAGAAGTACCAGGACAGGGTGGGAGAAAAATGGAAAACAAACATGAAATAATAAAAAATAAACATCAGACTTAACAGCCGGACAGAAATTAGTGAACTCCTGAGATGGTGGTTCTTAAGACAACTTCCAAACCTGGGGTGGACTCCCCGCTGGGGGTCACCTTACCGTCTAAATCGAGACAGAGCTATACAATGCACAAGACTACCCGAGAGTAGAATACTCCTCACTAAAAGGGCCATCTTTTCCCAAAACCAAGTTCAGAAAGCAGAAAGGGGCAGGTAAGATGGGCGAATGAAAGCAGGAAACCCAGGAATGAATAGTGTTGTTACACTGAAGGGATTGCACGACTTGTCAGCAAACAAAATGCGTATAAATCAAATGGGAAATGAATTTGTAACCTTCACCTATACCACAAGAAAATAATACAAAGCAAAGCAACCCCCCAAGGAGCGACATTATGTTTTTAAGTACTTTACATATTTCCTAAATAAACCACACACTATACACTTATAAAAAGATTTTAAAGTGACATATAAAATGGAAGAATACAGGGGAAAAGTGTAAGAAAAGCCAGTTCATGGGACTGTACAATCCATTCATTTGCCATAAAACAGCTCTTCAAGTGTATGCCCTATCTCCCAGTCACTCTTGAATCAGAACTGACTGGATGGCAGTGAGGTCTCTTTTTTTAAAGGGTCTTAAAAACTTATGAGTGGGCATCTACAATATAACAATTCAACCACTGTTCTTTATTCTCTTAATTAGAACAAAAAAGAGAAAGGGAAACTCAAGACAAAAGAGAAGAAACTGGACTACAGACCAATGGTTTACATGAGCTACTGCCTCCTGTACCTCGAGACCAGAATTAGACATGTGTCCGGCTATAATGACCAAGAATTGCAATCAAAAACATAAACACATATAACCTCTGTGGAAAGCAGTAAGGCACAACTTACAACAACTGGGAATAGGAATCCCACATGATCCAGCAATAACTCTGCCGGGCATATACCCCGAAGAAGTAAAAGGCACAACACAACCAGACCTGTGGTCTCCTTGTTCTTAGGAGCAAGAAGCTGGAAGCAGCCCAAACGCCCAGCGATAGCAGAATAGATTAAGAAACTCTGGTTCACACATCCCTAAAAAACAGTAATGAAAGCGCTGAGCACCCCATGACATGATAGACCTGGAAACCACCATGCTTGAGCAAGGTTAGTCAATCACGAAAGGATAAATATAGTATAAAACCATAAGCGTTAAGGATAAACATCATGAAAACGGCACGCATCTATTCTCAGGTCATGGAACCTTGCAATCTGCTCTTCCAAGCACCGAGGCGGTATGCACACTGCTTGCGATCCATACACCACCCCACACTGGTGCCCTGGTGGCAGAACAATGACACATTGGGCTGCTAATTGCAACATCAGCAGTTCAAAACCACGAGCTGCTCCTCAGGAGAAAGAGGAGGCTTTCTGCTCATGTCGAGAAGTCACCGTCACAGAAACTCACAGGGCAGTTCGACCTGGCGCTGTAGGGCCACTCGGAGTGTGATCAATCGACTTGAAGGCAGTACAGTTGTTTTGGCTTTGGGTTATTGGTACATCTTAAAAACCACTTCGTCAAGAGAGGCCTCCCTTAACTGGCATCAGCTTCATATTTTGGAGGGAGAAGAAGACCAATCAGTTCCTGTTCCAAATCAAAACACACTCCTACAGGGATCCTCAGGGAAACGTAATGTCCATCCAAGTCTGAGGAGGGTGTCTGTCTCAGACGTGATTTTACTTCTCCTGGTGGATAAACTAACCCGCCGCTGGGAAAGACATTTAACGTTACTCATATAGAGCCCCCAATGAAAAACTATGCCCCGTACTACGTTCCTCATCGGGCACTTTTGACCAAGGTTCCATGCCGGCGAAGGTGACCCCGACTGAGTGTTACAGACAACCAAGACTTTACACTCTGTCCTGTCCAAGTACATAGCATCCTTCAGAGGACCCACCGGAAGAACGCAACTTGGAAACCTCACTAAGTGAACCAGACTTGGCCTTAAACACATCTGTAGCGCATTAAAGGAACTAAAACACTCCCTTGGACTTAAGGCTGAGCTATCCTACGGCGAGAAGATGGATGGCTATTAGCCCGCAGCTACAGATTTAGAAGTCACTGGATTTGGGTTCAAATCTCCTGCTTTGAGGATGCCCAATAACTGGCGACCTAAGACCACCATATATGTGCTATTTTAAGATTCTCTCTACATTACCACAACATGTCTTCAGCCAGCAAACCTACTTCTGTCTTAGTAAATGTGAATTAAAGTTTCACCCCAGTTCCAACCCTCATTGTTTATGTAGTTACCCAGTCACTTTCATTTTTAATCTGCACAACAATCCTTGTAGTATACAAAGCTGTCCTATTCATGTATACTTCCCTTTTCTAAACAGTATTTTAAAACCCATACCCGGGCTAAATGAATGATTTTATCAACAGAATTATCACATGCCCCACTGAGATGTTTCATTGGGATGTTTTATAATGTTCTCCAATAAAATAATGATGACATTTCTAGGTGAAAAAAGGATATAAATTATAAATATATTAATGGATTTTGAACTGCCACTTAATCACGGCCCTAAACTAAGAACAATTCGTTCTTCTGATATGACCCACTTAATGTGCACTTCATGAAAAGATCACTGAAGATATGAGGGCTGTAGCCAAGTGTGGTGAAGAAACGCTAACAGAACCTAGCTATCAGAAAAAATAGTAAGTACCTGGCATCCAAGCAGCCATCTAAGTGAGGTGTCAACTAAATCCAGAGAAGCTGATCCTAGGATGATAAATAATAAAATTCAAGACAAGAGGCGAGAGTTCTAATAAAGCTTACAATCTGAGAACCCTGGCTGCAGGAGGCTGCAGATGAGCGAACAGTCTCCACTTGGATCAGTTAGTCTCTGGAGAATGCCCTCTGACCACTGACCAGGGGTAAGAGTAGCCTTGCTCTCAGACAGAGGGCACCGGAAAGGGGATCCATGATCGTGTTAGGCTTACTGCTAACACTTCTCATGTGTTCTCTCTTTTGACTCATTTTAAATGTGTCCCAGTTTTCATTTCTGCTTTCTCTTAAATTGGGGCCCTTCTGGTTTGTTTTTATGGTCAGGGGAGGTTTTGTGCGTTTTTCTTCACGTGAACTCCGGGATAAGTAAACTTACAGAGACAGAAGCTGGGTTCATAGTTTCTCAGGATTCTGGCAGGAGAGAATGAGACGGAATGGGGAGCTAATAATGAGCATAAGAATGAAGAAAATGTCCTAAAATCGATCGGGATGATTGAACAACTCTTGTTAGTATTTTAGACCATTGAATCGTATGGTACGTGAGTTATTTACTAATAAAACTGCAAAAAAATAGAGAAATCCAGATTAAGCATTAAAGACTGATTAAAGGTTCTACCAGAAGGCTTGGAGTTAAAAAAAATTATTTATAGTTTTCCCCCACATTTTTCTCCCAGGATCCACCTATTGTGGTCCCTTTCAGAAGAGTGGGTAGTGGTAGTTGGGTACCACATAGCTCGAATCTCAAGGTAGTGGAAGCTGAGGTTGGCAAGGTTTCTATGTCCTTTAGACCACGCATCTTCAATGTCCTTTCACTTGTCTTTTCTCCAGATGGGGAGAGACTAATAGTTGTATCTTAGATGGCCACGCGGAAGTTTCTAAGACCTACGGTTACTCACCAAAGTAAGATGGAGAGCATTGTCTTTCTGAACTATATTATGCCAATTGTCTCTGATGTCCTCTTAGACTGTGGTCCTAAGCCACCAGGCCCATACACTCATCCTTCAAGGTGTCTGGTTACAGCTAATACGTTTCCATCACCCCCCCATATGCACTATTATAACCATGTTATCTATTGGTAGCATATAGAAGTACATATGCAGAAGCAGCCTCAGACATGACCTTTCTCTCCTTAATCATTTTATTGGGGAGCTCTTACAGATCTCGTAACAAGCCTTCATTCAGTTATTAAACACTTGCAGATATGTTCCCATCAACATTTCCAAAACGTTTTCTTTCTACTTGAGCCCTTGGTATCAGCTCATTCCCCTCTGCCCCCACACTTCCACCACCCTCATGAATCCTTGATCAATTATATGATTGTTATTTCATGCTTTACACTGTCTGCTGTAGTCTTTTACCCATATTTCTGTTATTCGTACCCCCAGTCCCTCTGAGGTGTGGCTATATATCCAACTTTGTGATGGGTTTCCCCTTCCCCCCCTTCACCCCCACCATCTCCCCACTCTCATGATACTGCTCCTCCCATTACAGTTACTGAGGGTTTTATCTGTCCTGAATTCCATGTGTCAAGAATTCTTATCTGTACCATTGTGTATATTCCAGTCCAGCCAGATGAATAAGACAGAACTGGGTCATGGTAGTGTTTGGGTTTTTTTTTGGGGGGGGTGGGGGTGGAGGAGCATTCAGGAACTAGAAAAATTATGTCTGTTTTGTCAGTGCTGTACTGCACCTTGTTGAACTGTCCCTTCCTTGTAACCCTTGAGGAGTTACACCTCATGAACATACGAGCTTATATGCTTCCCTGCTAGATGTCTGCTTGTTTAACTTAAAGCCTTTAAGACCCCAGATGCTGTATCTTTCGAAAGCTGGGCACCATCCACTTTCTTCACCACATGTGCTTATGCACCCATTTAGACATGGCTTTTGTAAAGCTTCAAATCTGAAATCTGCAGCATCAAAACAAACTGCGAAATGTATAAAAGTTATCACATCATACCTCCATTTTTGGAAGTGAGGTTTAGTATCAAATTATAATATGTAATGGACGTCCAACTGTTTAAGGACCCCAGACAGTACAGTGGTGAGGGGCTCAGTGGCTAACTGAAAGGTTGACAGCTGGAATCCACAGGAGAAAGATGTACTAGTCTTCATCCATGAAGAGCACAGCCTTGGAAACCCTACTCTATCCTGAGGGGTCACTCACTATACATTGGAAGTGACTGGATGACAATGGATGTTTTGTGGTTACGTGTTCAGCTCTTAACTGCAAGGTCATCAGTTCAAAACATCCAGCCAACTTTGCAGGAAAAAAAGACCAAACTTTCTGCTCTTGTAAGGTGTTAGACTCTGACACTCACAAGGGCCTTTCTACCTTGTCACACGGGGTTGCTATGAGTCAGCTCAAGGGCAGAGAGTTTGGTTGTTCTGGATATCTGAGCTGCCAGCAGAAAATAACCTTATTTTCTCAAAGACATGCTTTATTTGAATTAAAAAGAGGCCATTTGAGTCAAACTGTCTGTACATGGATTGGATCTCTCTCAAGAAAAACTTGGCCTTGCCTGTAGGAAGTACAGTACAGAAATGCAGCTGCCAGCTATAGGAGATATTGGAATCCAACATAACATTCAATACAAACCAATGCCAAGCTCTTCCTGGAAATACCAGAGCCAATGAGCAAGCAGTGAGAGGCATTTCTGCCTAATGCTGACCTAAGCCTCTTAATCTTTGCTCAGGAGCTCCCCATGAAGTTGGCTGAGCCTTCCTACCTGCATTGCAACCCAAAGCTCTCCTTGCCTCATTCTGCTTCCTCTCCTGTTTCCTTCCACAGACATAACCATAAGCCCACTAACTTAACTCTAGTGATCTGTGGGACAGATAGTGCTATCTATATTTTCCATCTCTGGAATTTAGTGGGACATTGCTACCTATGCTGCCATCTGGTGGGGGCCTGCATAACTGCACGAACCTCATCAAATTAACTCGATGCACTAGAAACCCTCCAGGGCAAATGTGCCACTAAGTGTATCAAATTCCTATCATTTCAAACGTTTCATTGCCTCAGTTCATACAAAATGGTTTTCACTATTAAAAACATATGGCTTCTACAAAAATAAAGGAAAATTATCCTATCTGAGAATGGGTTAAAAGTTGGTTTCGAGCTTAAATCTCTAAGTACCTCCCACAATTTATTCTAAAATATTTTATAATTCAGAGTATGTTTTAAAATGTCAATTTTTTAAAATCTCGTTTCCTACATTTTTCTTCTTGCCACGATATTTTCAAGGTCAATTAACATACCTGTTAGCTATGCAATTTTTGATTTGTCATTGAATCTTGTCCTATTGGGTCACTATTAGCTGGCACTGACTTGATGGCAGTGAGAAGCTCCTAGGCGCCCTAATGGCATAGTGGTTACACATTCTGCTGCTAATTGCACGGTCAGCAGTTCAAAACCACCAGCCATTCTGAAGGAGAAAGGGCTTTCTACACCTGTGCAGAGTTAACAGTCTCAGGGACAGGTCTATCCTATCCTATACGGTCATCATGAGTTAGCATTGCCTCGATGGCAGTCAGTTTGGTTTGGGTTTGAAAGAAGCCTCTAGGAGCCCTGAAGAGGCAGTGGGTTACAACCTGGATGCTAACAGCAAGGTCAGCAGTAAACCCCCTGCTGCTCCATGGGAGAAAGCTAAGGCGTCCTACTCCTGCAATGACTTACAGTGCCGGAGCCCACAGGGGCAGTTCTGCCCTGTCTTACAGGGCCACTGTGAGTCAGAACTGACTCAATGGCAGGGAGTATAAAGCAGCATCCATACTACCTTTCACTGTTTACCATACGTCTCGCAGCCCAGCTCATTGTTTTCAAACGTGCTCGAGGAGATTCTGAGCACAGCAACCCTCTGTGCAACAGAAAGAAACACTGTACGCTCCTGCACCGTCTTCACAATTTACACCAGGAGGGGGCCTACTGATGCTATCACGGTGCCCATCTATCTCCCTGAGGGTCTTCCTCTTCTTCAATGACCCTCTACTGTACCAACCAAGCATGGTGTCCTTCTCCAGGGTCTGCTCTTCCCTTCTAATATGTCCAAAGTACATGAGTCTTGCCATCCTCACCTCTACGGCGCATTCTGGCTATACTTCGGCCAAGACTGATGTGTTCTTTCTTCCGGCAGTTCATGATGGAGTCAACACCATCATTCCAATGCGATGCCTCTCTGCCCGGGTTCCATGTACACACGAAGGGAATACAGGCCTAGGGCACCTTAGTCTTCAAAGCAAAATCTTTGCTTTTTAGCACTTTAAAGAAAGAGATCTTTGGTAGGTTTGCCTAATGCAATACATTCTTTGACCACTTGAATGCTACTACCATTGGTGCTGCTTGTACATACATGTAAAACTTATTTATTGACAACTTATTGATTGATTTGGTGTGAGGGCCTTCGCAATCTTGATGTTGAGGGGGAATCCATGCTTAAGGGAGTAGTCTGTTCCTCATCAGTACGTGTGTCAAGTCCTCTTGCATTCCACAGCGTAGCTGTGTCATCTATGTATCACAGGTTAACAAGCCTTGTTCAAATCCTAATGCTTTGGCTTTCCTTCACATAGTCCAGCTTCTCAGATCATCAACTCGGCATACAGAGTGAGCAAATACCGTGAAACGATACGAGCCTGGCACCCACGATTCCTGATTTTAAATCCCCTGGTTCTGTCCAAATTGCTGCCTACATATAGCCTCCACATGAGCACAAGGGTTCTGGAATTCCCATTTTTCAAAATGTTAGTCATGCTTGGTTATGATCTGGACAGTCAGATGCCTTTCAGTAGTCAATAAAACACAGGTAAGCATCTTTCTGGTATTCTTTGCTTTCAGCCAAGCTCCATCTGATATCAGTAATGATATCTCTTATTCCACATCCTCTTCTATGTCCAGCATGAATTTCTGGCCATTCTTTGTCAATGTACGGCTGTAATTATTTTTAAACATCTGTGGCATAATTGTAATATTAAAGATCAAAGGAACTCATTGTCATGGAGTCAATTCTAACTCATAGAGACCCGGTAGGACATAGCGGAACCACTCCATGGGGTCCCCAGACTGTCATCTTTATGGTAGTACAGAGCCTCATCTTGCTCCTGAGGAGTGGCCGGTGGTTTCAAACTGCAAGTAACCCACTACATCACCTGGGATCTTTTAATAGTAAAGATACTATTTGATAATTTCCACATTCTGTTGGATCACATTACTTTGTAATGGGCACAAACAGTGGTTTCTTCTAGGCGATTGGCCACGTAATCATATTTCTACAACCCAGTTACACGGAACTCCTCCTGTGGCCACCGTGAGCACATTCCCAGACAGATGAGGAACTGCTTGCTACAGAACCTGGCAGCAGACCAGCAGCTGGACAGCGCCTGGACATGCAGGGGCTCTGTGGAGAGCTAACTTATGCTACCTCCTACTCACTGACCCTCAGAACTAGCGTGGACAGCCTGGGAGAATCAGCTACAGCTGCCCAGAAGAAGACAAGATCCGAGGTGGGCCTCAGGATCTAAAAGCATGATAATTGCAGAGCGCTAACTGGTATAGAGGGACCGTGCCATGTGCTAGAAAAGGCCAAACTCGGAATACTGCTCGCCCATGCCTGCCTGGGCACAGGACTACGGGCAAGATGACAAAACTGTGGCCAAGTGGAGGGGTTACTTCTTGGATTGGTGAAGAGATAGGCCATAGGAGCAGGAGATGATTCTATAGGTTGGTGCTCAAGGTCTCTGGAGGAGGGAGGTTGGGCCCTAAAGGCACCTGCTCCCACTACCTCTGACCTTTCTTCCAGCTAGTTTGAGGACTTTTCTGGTTTATAAATGCATTCACTTCCAGTAGTAGCGCATCCATTTGTTGAGACATTTCAATTGTTATCCTGTCAATTCCTGGAGGCTTGCTTTTTGCCAATCCCTTCAGATCAGCTTGGACTTCTTCCCTCAACACCATCAGTTCTTAGACATGTAACCTCCTGAAATGGTTGGATGTCACCAATTATTTTTGGTATAGGATCTCTGCGCACTGTCTCCACTTCTTGAGTCATTTAATAAGTCTTTTTCCCATAAAACTTAAAACAAAACTCACTGCTAATTCCTAGCAAGGCTATCTTTTTTTTGCATTTCATCATTTATTTAGATGTTTACGCCCTCGCACCGAGGTTTTTACAAGCTGGTGAACACTGAAAAATCATTTCTCCCACTGCAATATAACCACAGACAATATAAATATATGGTTGAACTAACATTAATATACATCACCATTTTATCAATTACATAATAAAACAAATTATCAAGTACGTAACCAAATATTAAGTTACACCACTCAAAAGGCATATAAAAAGTAGAGTCTGCTCAGGTCATTAGCAATGCTGGATCTTTACAAAAGCAAAAATCCTTGTCTTTCTCACACAGAGGGACAGATCGGTTTGCACTGCTGAGCTTGCAGTTAGCAATCCAATACACACCCCACTATGCCAACAGTGCTTCTTTACGCAGATAATTCCTCAATATTGAAAATCTCTCTTCAGGGTTAGAAATGCTGCCAAGCTCACTCTTTTTGAGTTTTTAACTCCAGGTCTTTGTACATTATTATTATTAATAGCAGTTTTATTTTCTCGAGCTGCCCTTTACATTGAAAAGCAAGCTTCGGGGAAGAGTCAGACATTGACTTTGGTCTTTTCTTTCTTTCCTGCCACAAAGGCAAGACAATAACTGTTTGTTCCCTGATGTTCTCAAGGTCATCTGGTCACTAGTGTTCAGTGCATAAAAACTGTACTTGAGATGGTCTCTAAATATACTTTGGTTTTCATGGACTTGGCTTAATTCTCCTCAATTCAACTTTAACATCCTTAAGAACAATCGATGGTCTGTTCCACAGAGAGCCCCTAACCTTGTTCTGAGTGATCCTGCCTCTTTCCACAGACACAGCCAAACGGATGCCTGTGGTTTCTAGCTGGCGAGGTCCATGGAGATAGTCACTGTCTATGATGTTGAAAAATAAACTGGCCATTGGTCTTGCAAAATTCTATCTTGCTATCTCCTGTATCTTTCCTATCAGCAAGATAATAACTTCAAATTACTGATCCTTGTTTCCAACTTTTACCAGTAATTACCAATATATGTTTATTGCGTAGTTAATAAATTTTAGAGTGAAGAGATGGTAAAAATTTTCAGTTTCTTCATCTTTGGCCTTAGTGGTTGGTGCATACATTTGAGTAATAGCCGGGTTAACTGGTCTCCCTGGAAGCCATATGATGTATTCCATCCACTACACGGCTTTAATTCACAACGGATCATGAAATATCCTTTTGGACAACGAATGCAACACCATCTCTCTTCAACTTGTCATGCCTGGCACAACTGACCATGACTGTGACCCCAAACAGCTGTACCAGTGCACTTCATCTCACTCTGGGCTACCATGACTCTCTCTAGGCCTTCCATTTCCCTGGACCACTTCCAATACCCCCGCGTATTCTTCAGAGAGCTCATCATCAGGTTAGCAGGTGGTTCTAGTCTAGTTGTCTCCTCCCATTTTTAACCGTGCCACACCCTAAGCTGGATTCTGCCCCTATCCTTCACTTCAATTCATGCTCTGAGGAAGCAGCTCTTCCCTGGTTATGTGGAAGGTGCTTCCAACTTGAAGCAGTCACCAGCCAGGTGTGCAGTTGCTACTTCATAAATCTGAGATGAGCTGTTCTCTCAGCAGCGAGGTGCTGGCCCACATTCCTAGTCTGCCTGCACCTGGGAGCTCTGCCAAAACTGCGCTGGTAATTTGAAGGATCAGAGGCACCGCTTCCACCATTACAGCAAGACAGACACTACCCCTTTGACGAACTGACAGGCCAATGGTGACGGGGCGTGCCCTCACAAGTTAAAAAATGTCCTAAAATTCACAGAGCTTTCCCTCGCTGACGACCCACTGGACCATCAGTGAAGCTCTGGTAAAGCTAGGAAAAGCCAAGGAAGCCAGCGGCTTATAAACAAGGACACTAAGAGTATAAAAATCTCACTTGTCCTAAGTCAGAACTAATCCAAATGCTTAACTCTCGGTTTGCTCCCCGAACCAGAAGCAGTGATTAGCAACATTGGTGGCAGTCGATATTTTCTGCTATTCATTCCTAAATGATCAAATGAATTAAAATACACAAATTCAGTCTTTATCGTGGCATATCATTACCATATGCCAACACCTCCTAGAACTACTCTAATACAGAGTATGATACTAAATATGTAAGTTGTCTATAAAAATTAGTTTAATAATAAAAATGGTTTCCATTTACCCACAAGCTGTGTGGTGATGTCACAGTGGGCTATCTGCAAAGTCAGAAGTTCAAAACCACCAGCTGCTCCATGGGAGAAAGACAAGGTCCTTCTACTCCCATTAACAGTGACAGTCTCAGAAACTCATAGGAGCAGTTCTATTTGATCCTATGGGGTCACTGTGAATCAGCATCGACTCGATAGCAGTGAGTTTAAGAAGCATATATATTATATTATATATACAATTATACACACACATACACATAGAGCAAAGAACTATAGTGTGTGTGTATAGTTTGTACATAAGTGGAGGTTTTAAGATATTCATTAAAAAATAGAGCTTAAAGATAATGTAATTTCCTAAAACTTTTTGATACCTCCTCATTTAAGTAAGGGTGTGTGTACATAACAAGTCTGCCATCAAGCCAATTCTCACTCCCAGAGACTCCACAGGATGGAGTACAGTGCCTCACAGATAGTTTCCCAGGAACAAAATGCACACTTTCTCCTCAAAGGAGCTAGCAGGTTCAGATCCCTGACATCCTGTGTAGAAGTTGAGCATTTACCCTGCATCACTTCATACATGCACTACCTTGAAGTCAGCTTAAATAATACTTCATCGATGGAATTTCATTTAAAATGTTTGAGAATTATAAAAAGGACTTTGGCAATCATTTAAGTCAAAGAAACTAAAAGTATTTTGTTCTTAATCAAATAAATTAAATTATAACATAGCTTTAAAGGCAGCTATACCTTGTCTGTGAAGCCCTGGTGGGATTGCAAGTTAGGCTCTGGACTGTTAAAACACAAGGTCACTGAGTCAAAACCAGCAGTCCCTAAAGGGAGATGAGGGTATGTGCTCCTGTACGGACTGCAGCCTTGGACACCCGCTAGAGGGTCGCAATGCGGAGCAGTCAACTCAACGGCAGTGCGGGTTAGACTCTGTGTATTCTATATGACTAAAAACACAACACAGACTAAGACAGTATCGCAGAAAGCAAGCAAGACACTTTTGCCTTGAAATATATAGAAATACGCAAACTTTAATTTTTAGTCTTCAATAAGGAAATCAGCAAGGTCAAGAATGGAGCACAACTAGACATCCCTAAAGGCAACACAATTAGGGAGCTATCTTTATTCTCCTACCCCTAAAACCAAATATGCATGATGTGTCAAACCTACCTCAAAAAGTTGTAAATCAAAGTGAAGTAACTAGTTGTGAACATCTTAGACAAATAAAAGTGTGATTGCAACCCATTCTTTATTTCCTTGGAATGCACGACTGATCGCCTCCACAAAAAACTTCCTCCTCTAAGTAAAGAAAAAGTCATAAAAAACAAAACAAAAACTTCCTCCTTTGCCAAGAAACAAGAAGAACTAGAAGGTGTCCAGGTACCATTATGAAAGTTCTAATAAAAAATTCAGGTCTAGAACGGCATTTATCCCTGTCATTCAATTTTCAGTCAAACAATAAACAGGTCTGTCTATAAGAGGAAAAACACTAGTGAGTGAGGTATACACACTTTTGAATGACCAACTATTTAAAATCAAAAGGGAAAAGTTCAGAAGTATTTAGGAAAGGATTGCAAACTTCCTCCACAAGGAGGAAGAGGGATAAGTGATGGTACTTTGAGGGGATAGCTATAAATGAAGCAAAATGTGTAAAAGTTGTTAAATGCAAAACTAACATCTCACCCGTTCTTCAAACTGTCACCCAATTCACAATCATTTAACTCTGTAGGAAAATCCTGATCAAAAGAGGGAAAAATGCAAAACAGAATGCCAAATTGCTATGTAATCCAGCTTACTAGAGTCACAAAAGTAGATGAAACTCCAAAATTGCTGCCACATGATATCTTGGCACCTTCAACTCCGAACAGTCTCTGAGGTGTTCTTGGAGTGGAACAGTTTAACTGAATCAGGAGAGTGTCTGTCCTGAGTGCCGTGCTCCTTTAGAGGAGCGTCTGTGCGGATGGATTCACACTGAAAACAGCAACTCGGAAGGTTCCAGAGGAACCTGAGGGGAGAGGAGCTCGTGTCAGCCATGGTGCAGTGCAGTGACTTGGCAAAGGCGGTGCCCCTTGAGGAAGGGAAGCGATGGCCCAGAGACTTGGGCTGCCATGGTGCGGGGGGCACAGCATGTACTGCTGCCAATACATTGTGCTCCTGGGAAAAGCTGGCTTGGTAGAAGCTGTCTAGTGGGTATATTTACCACAATTCGGGGGGGGGGGGGGGCGGGCGGGGAAGGTAGCTACTACAACTTAATGACAACCCAAACTGGTGGGTTAGGCTTGAAGGTCCTGGCTTCAAGGCCCAATACCATGTTTAGTGCTTTGTTCCGCTTCCTGAGTTGTGGCGGCACAGCGGCGTCTGCTCGGAGCTGCTCACCACACAGCCCGCTTTGCGAGCCCACCAGCTGCTCGGCAGGAGAAAGACAAAGCGGTCGCCTCCTGCAGGGACGTGAAACCTTGGGACCATAGGGACAGACCTACTGTCCTGTAGGGTCACCAGAAGTCGGAACTGACTCCGTGCAGTGAGTTCTACCTCCTAGCTTGTTGCATACTGCCATGGATCTTAAAAGCCTGATAAAGTGACCATCCAAGGCCACTAGGTTCACCTTGAGCAATAGGGGAAAGAGGAATTAGGGACAGGTAAAGTGCATGGAATATGTGGCTTTGCTATGAGCCCCAAAAGCTGAATTGTGCCGGCTACCATTACTAAACCTTCTGCACCTAGATTCTGTAGGAAAATCTTGATGAGGGTAATTTGTAAAATAGTTTCAAAAATCCCCAAGACTCAAGATTTCCGGAGTCATGAAGATGGGATGAATCTCTGAAACAAAGATAATCTGCAAAACTTAAGTCAAATATAACCCCTAGCTCCTTCTTAAAACCATACAATACTTTAAATTAATCAATAATGTCTTCCTGTGCATTATGTTCTTTTAAGATCAAACTGACAACAGAAACTTGAAATAGCAGATGAAACTGGCGGGAGGGAGTTGATGTTAACAGGGGAGGATGGATTCAGCAAAGGAGAGTGAGAATGGTGGAACAATGTGAAGAACCGTAATCAAGCTCACGGAGCTACACATGGAGAAACTTACAGTGGAACTGATCCACGTTCTGCTGTCTAGTCTCAAAAAGCAGTAAGTAACAAAACACAAATGAACAAAAAGTCCATTTCTTAAAAGTCAAATTAACTGGCCATAAATCCCCCAAGACCTCTCAATAATGCTCATTGAAGTATCACCCAAGTCCTTTATGCAATGTCCATCCACAGTGAAGGAACAAAAAAGACTGTCTCATTACCATCATACTGCATGTTTTCCAATGTGATTCCTACTCGCCACTCACTCATGCTGCTCTGTCAGCAAATCATTTTACACAAATTTTACTAAACATGATATATTGGAAAAAATAAACCACACAACACAGGATTTTCTTTCTTTTAAAAATTATTTAATATGTACAAGGGGTACAAAAAAACCTACCTGGGATTATTTTTTCAAAACTATGTATCGAAATTTTTCAACCTTCTCACCTTCAAAGTACTCTCCATTATACTGAATACATTTGTCAAATCTGCAATTGCATTCTTGGAAATATTTTTCAAACTCATCCACATGGATGGGTGATGGGTCCTCCCTTGATTTTCTTTCACCTTTCTATGTCATCAAATCGCTGTCCTTTCATGTCCTTCTTCATTCTCAGGAACAAAAAGAAGTTGCAAGGTGCGAGGTCAGGTGAATAAGGTATGTGATCCAAGAAAGGCATGCTGTTGATTGCCAAAAACTGGCACACTGAGGTGGCTGCGTGAGCAGGTACAGTCATGGTGGCAAAACCATTCACCCGTCTGCCACAAATCAGGCCTTTTTTGTCACACACTGTTATGCAGTTTTTTCAGAAGCTCTAATTAGAAAGCTTGATTACCAGTCTGATTTGGTGGAACAAACTCCAAATGCACTAAGAGTTGATGGATGTCCAGAATGAGGTTTGTCATCATTCAACATTTCACCTTTTTAAAAAAATCATTTTACTGGGGTCTCATATAACTCTTATCACAATCCATCATACATCAATTGTATAAAGCATATTTGTACATTCATTACCCTGATCATTCTCAAAACATTTGCTCTCCACATAAGCCCCTGGCATCAGCTCCCCATTCCCACACCGCCCATGAACCCTTGATAATTTATAATTATTTTGTCATATCTTACACTGTCCGACGTCTCCCTTCACCCACTTTTCTGTTGTCCATCCCCCAAGGAGGAGATTATATGTAGATTCCTGTAATGGGTTCCTCCTTTCTACCCCACCTTCCCTCTACCCTCTTGGTATCGCCACTTTCACCACTGGTGCTGAAGGGATCATCTGTCCTGGATTCCCTGTGTTTCCAGTTCCTATCTGTACCAGTGTACATCCTCTGGTCTAGCCAGATTTGTAAGGCAGAATTGGGATCATGCATGATGGTGGGGGGTAGGGGGGGAGCATATAGGAAATAGAGGAAAGTTGTATGTTTCATTGTTGCTACACTGCACCCTGACTGGCTCATCTCCTCCCTGTGACCCTTCCGTAAGGGGATGTCCAGTTCCCTACAGATGGGCTTTGGGTCCCCAATCTGCACTTCCTTTCATTCTCAGTGATAGGATTATTTTGTTCTTTGATGCCTGATACCTGATCCCTTCAACACCTCCTGATTACACAGGATGGTGTGCTTCTTCCATGTGGGCTTTGTTGCTTCTGCAGCTAGATGGCCACTTGTTTACCTTCAAGCCTTTAAGACCCCAGACACTATAGCCAGGCACCATCAGCTTTCTTCACCACATTTGCTTATGCAGCCATTTTTCTTCAGCAATTGTTATCGGTGAGGTGAACACACAATGATATGCTTTTTTGTTCTTTGATGGCTGATAACTGATCCCTTTGGCACCTTGTGATCACGCAGACTGGTGTGCTTCTCGCATATGGGCTTTGTTGCTTCTGAGCTAGATGGCCGCTTGTTCACCTTCAAGCCTTTAAGACTCCAGACGCTGTATCTCTTGATAGCCAGGCACCATCAGCTTTCTTCACCATATTTGCTCATGCACCCATTTGTGCAGTGATCTTATCGGGAAGATGTACACACAATGATATAATTTATTTCACCTTTTTTGAAATGAGAAAACCACTTATACACTTGAGTGTTTCCCACAGCATTGTCCTTGTACGTTGTCTTCAACATAACAGTTTCTGTGGCATTTTTCCCAAGCAGGAAACAGAATTTCACAGCCACACACTGTTCTCTTAAATCGGCTATCACAAAAAACGAGGTTCAAGCAAAACTGCTTTCATGAAAAAATTCACTGTGAACAGACAGAATCCACTGGGTGCACTATCTCAGAGTGAGTTGCTGGCTGCTCAGCTAGCAAGAAAAAGACGTACTATGAAAGCTCCACTCCACCCACCACAATTCCAGAGTTTTGGGGGCAACCCCTCACAGTGATGATAAACATTTTAAGTTTAACTAGTGTTAATAAGATTATTAACACCAATGTTTAGAGATAATCAGAAATTAACCATTTTGAATATTTTTACAGCATAGCACACATCCTTTATATTAAGAAGGAAAACTTCAGCAAAACTGTCTATTAATAAACTGGACATTTTTCCAAGGCATCCAGAGACACTAGATACTGTACTTACTTCTGTGTAACATTTTGTAGGCTTAACATCATACCCAGTTCTCCTTTCATCTTTTCTCTGTTAGCACGGCATTCTGCCAAGTATCGAAGAGCCTATAGCAGAAATGGAAATAGGTTAATTCGTATGTCTAGCCTATCCAAAATTAAAGCTTCTAACTTATTGCAAAAGGATTATATTCTATTCTTAAACCATGTTACTTGGAACACATCCACAATAAAAATACTTATCTTTTATTTTGAAAAAAGAGAGTGTGTGGGGTCAGAGGGAGACATGAGACAGAGAGACGGCAAAGAGGGAAAGTGGTGTTTGGTTTGAGAATCGATAGGTTTTGAAATGTTTGCATCTTCCCTCCTTTAAATGTGACAATCAGAGGAGCCTTCCAGGGCAGAAATGAACTTGCAGCAGCTGGACTACCCTTTGAAGTGAAGGTTTCTATTGGTGCAAGGTCAACATTAGGTTGCCCAGATTTTATTTACACCACTTTACCCAGACAGTGTAGGATACCAGGAACTTGATCTCCTGTATTATTTCATTCCAGGAAGAAGTCCCAATAGGCATCATTTCCCAAGATGCATTTTGTACATTAATTAAAACAAAACCTTTATAGAATGAACTGATTTCTACATGAACACAATCCTCTAAAATACCATCTTTTCTTAAGACACCGGAGATGAATTAATTGTCTCATCATTTTCTATGAGATCAACTAATGCGTCTATGATGCTTTTCTCATATTTTAGATACATTTTAAAGTACTTCCGTCAGTCACATTTAGCTGTTCCCCTTGACTCCTCACTATTGCTACCAACCAGTGACCCCCTCACCACTTTTCATGATTTGTAAGTGACTCTCTAAGGCAAGTGTGGATAACACCACCCAAACTCTGCCATCTCAGTCAAACGACCTTCACCTCTACAAAATGCTGTGTCATTACACAAAGCAGTGCCAACTAGGAATCACAGGGGCACTTTCCTCTGACCACAATATCCTAGACTTTCTGCTTACTCTTATTTACTTCTATCAAGACCACCATTCTATACAATTTCAAATTGAACAGCAGATATATATTTATATTTATTTGGATTTTAAATGCTTTCAGACAACGAGCAGAAAGCAATCTAACACTGAGAGAAGGGAAACAGGGAGGTGAACCCTCCCCAGCTGCCCCAGCTTATTTCTCTGGAGGCAGTTTCTAGGCTACAGTACAGAAACCCACCACTGTTGAGTCAACCCTGTACATCAGGGTAGAAAAACTCACCTGGGTTTCTAAATCTTTATGTCAGCAGGCAGCCTCACCTTTCTCCCATGGAGAGGCTGATGGGTTCAAACTCTTAACCTCGCAGTTAGCAGTCTAATGTGTAACACACTATACTACTAGGGTTCCTTGTAGCACCTGGAGGGGAAACCCAGTAGAGTCCAGCAGCTGCCATGAGCTATCGAAACAGAATGAGTTGAGGTGAGAGTGGCAAGAATTTGAGGAGCAGAAAAATGGAGAATGGAGGTACACAGCAAGAGAGCTCCAGAGTCCAGGGTACATACTGCATGGTAGCCTAGAAAAGTCTCAGAGAGGGCTGTGCCAGTGGTAACAACTACTAAGGCACCACAGTCCCCAGAGTGAATGTTAGACAGTAAAAGAGATCCTACAATCTCAATCATTCAACTAACTGCTGACAGGGCATTGCAGTTGAAACAATCAGTTCCTTTATCTTTTGCTCACTGGAAAGTTTCAGGATCAAGGGCCAAGAATATTTTCTCTGACACAGCAAAGGGAAAACTTGAAGGGGGAAAATGTAGACATGTGATGCTATATGGGAAGAGACTATCCATCCTCATCTCCCTCAGTGTAATCTTCCCCAGATCCTCGGCAACACAGACGGAAGCCACGACCAGGCTTTGTCCTCAGCTTAGGAAGACCGGATTTCCCCTCCTAGAACTGGAATTGGAAACTCAAACGCACTCACCAGGGAGGCCATGCTGCTCTGTCAGGACAACTTCACTGGGGCTAAGGAGCTCTGGTGACATAGTGGTTATGCGTTGGTTGGGCTAAATCACCAGCCACCCCTCAGGAAAAATACTGGGCTTTCTATTCCCATAATCAGTTAAACTCCCTAGAAGTCATCACAGGGGCAGTTCTATGTGGTCATATAGGGTCACTAGGAGTCCACATAGACTCCATGGTGCTGTCTCTGGTTTGCTTCTTTGGAAGGAGCCCTGAAGGCACAAGCGCGAAGCATTCAGCTACAAACCAAAAGGTGAGTGGTTCACACCCACCCTTTCTCCCAGGCAACCTGCTCCCACAGAGATGATAATCCAGAAAACACTAGGGGACAGTTCTATTTTGTCACAGGCAGTGAACAAGAGTCGAAACTGACTTGGCAGCCCCCAACAAGGATGATAAGGCTGTTATCTAAGAGCAGCCACACAGTGACACTGTGCACTCACAGGTCGGCAGAGAAGCAAGAGAGAGAGAAGGCAGATGCAGAATCCTGGCATCGCAAAGCCCCCAAAAGAGACATTCCCAGAATCCCAGGTTGCAGTCTTCTCACTAATTTTGGATCTGCACTTCTCACTCAGATTCCCTGCTTTCTATGACCAACCCCACAACCCGTCCCTGTTTAAGGTAAGACTAGGTCCAAACAATTACAAAAATGGGACAGCAGAAAGAAAAAAAAAGTAACAGGAAATGGTTAAGTAAATTCTGTTGCCAATCTAGGCGAATAGTCATAGCTATTACAAATGAATAAATCTTAAGAGCAACACAGAGCAATTAGAGCAACGCAAAGAAAAATGTACACTAGAATTTTCTGCGGTTTCATTTAACAAATCAGTAAAAACAAAGAAAACAGCCTAGGTGAAGAGACTCTCACACAAAAGTTTGTTGGTTTGGGTATAAAATACCCCAAAAGTTCACAAGACAGGGAGAGGTAAACGGCTGGTAGTAGTGACATGTGGTATATGCGGAGAGGGGAGAAAATGGAGAGCAGAGGGAACTCTGGGAGAAAGTGGGAAACGTCAGCTTTAGAAATCCCAGCGAAGGTTACACAGATATGTCAACTACACCATCCATTCCTCAGATGACCACTTTCTAGACAACCACTTATATTTGCTACTCGGTTCCATACGAATGTCTTAACGACTGAAGTAAAATCTAAGAATGACCATGAAAAATACTGCCTGACATTAAGTTCCCAATCTATTCCTGAAGTCATTGCTCCATACTCTCACTCCTAAATATGCCAATGTAACTCCCTGCTCTCTGTGAGCGCTCCACCTGCTCTAGCTTTGAAACAGCGGCTAACGGAACATGTTAGATTGCGTGGAGAAACACCAAATTCACCTCTGGGCTGTGCCTCTGATAGCTTTCTTTTGTTTCAGGTACTTTTCTCTTTTCCTCCCTTTTCACTTTCACTTTCAACTAAAACAAAAAGTCCATGTCTATCACGTCATGAATGGATGAAGAAATGTGGTGTATCCATACAATGGAAGGTAACTTGGCTATAAAAAAGAACTACGTACTGATAGGTGTTACAAAATAGACAAAGCTTGAATACACTTTGCCAAATAGAAAGAGCCCTTGATCAAAAGCCCAGGTTACACAAAATGTCCAGCATAAGGAAATAGATAGAAATATTAAGATTTTCCTGAGGCTGGTGACGTTGGGAAGGGTTCAGGATATCTAAAGGTATTACCTTTACGTATACACACTTCTTTTTAAGATGATGTTCCACAATTGACTGTAGTACAAGTTGTACAATCTTTAATTTACTAAGGCCACTATATTGCACACTTTAAATGATAAAATCGAACAGCATGCTACTCCCCCCCAAAAGTTGTTATAAAACAAATAAAAGTGCCCCTTTTTAGTTTAAATATCTATTTTTACTGATGTAATATAATCCCTAAGAATTAAATGAAGAAAAAATCCAAGCTATATAATGTTCTATGCATATAGTACATACACACACAAGCTTCAAAATTTTTCTTTGTCCGCTCAAACATAATTTATTTTTAATGATGACGTAAAGAAGCCCGTGGATAAATGACCACATTTACATTGTTGTTTCTTGTGTGTGTGTGTGTGTGTGTGTGTTCACAAGCTTCAAAATTTCTGGAAAAATTAATAGATAATGGAATTTTTTCCACAGCCCTTTAAAGCCTCCTTGTATTTAATATAATTAATTTTATAATCTATTAAATCTATTTATATATTAAATATATCATATATACACACACAGAAAAAACCTATATACATACACACATTTACGCATATAAGATGTTCTACTATCCACTCTACAGCTTCCTTGAATTTTTTATAAGTCGCCTAACATTTTTCCAGATTCTATTTAATGGTGAAAAGACAAACACGGGACTGAATTACTCAGACAACTTACGAGCAAAGCCGAGTGAACGACAGAGGGGTTGGGATGGTCCATAAACAAAATAAGGCCAGGAAGACATCCCTGATCCTGGACAATGGCTCTTCTGTTTAACGGGTCTGCGGCTAGATCTCGTAGCTGGTTAACAACTGATAGAGCATCAGGTTCTTCATTCATGGTGGAAGAGGAAGAATTCATCTTCAATCCATACACTTGAATAAAATTTTAATCTCTGTAGAAAAAGTTTGCAAGATTAGCTCTAGACTGCTGTGGTATACTACAACATTTACTAAACAAGGGTCATAGCACCTTAAAAAAGATGCATGTAGTTCACCGAAAAACTTTAAAAATTGGCAACTTCATCGTTTCAGAGGAGCACAGTGAACATTAGAAACTCACTGAAGAAATCAAGTTAGCTATGTGTGCCCAATGTTTAAAGCACGCATGCCATCCTCAATGCTCCAAGAAGTTCCCTTTATGTATTGCTAAAACAAGGTCTTCAGAGTCTGTGCTTGCGACCTCCTCCCCTCTCCTTCTCAGAGTACGTCACGCTGCCAAGGCTCCAGTTCCTTCACTGAACTCTCTGAGCTGAAACAAGTGCCTTGGGGAGAAGTGGCTGACAACCTATTATCTATGGAAAAAACGCACACAGCATGTTGAGTCTGCAGAAGATACGATCTTCTAAGAAAAAGAACTATGTCAAAGTCCGTTAACAGGAGCTACGAAAGGGACCTGGGCCTAATGGAGTTTGGGGGATCACAAAGAACTGGACCTGACCGCAAGCCCAACACACCAGTCCATTTCTGAGTGTGCGCTACTCTCTGGCACCAGAGAGACTTGAGTATGGAAAGAAGAGGGTAGAATTTGGGATAATTCGGCTAACCCTCACTTGACAGATAAGCACACAGGCACAAAAGCCAGTCAGTGAAAACTAGTAAAACCTTCTTTACTACTGGACTTGACTCGATGGCAATGGTTTGGTTTTGATTTGGAAATTAGTGAGCAATCTTTGTTACTTTCCACACAATCATTTTAAATTCAGCAACTCTTTTTCCTATAAAAGTAAACAGAATATTTCAGAAAATGCAGCATGCTAAACATACAAAAGTTAGAGAAAGAGAGTATCAAGGAATATTCTGCATTTATGCAGAAAATTAAAAATAATGTTAGTCAATCGAGGTTCAACATATGTTCCTTTTAGGAAGAATAAAAAGATATTAAATACTTTCCACAAATTAATAAGTTTCCCTATTGTTGCCTTTTCCCTAAGAGTTATTATATGTCAAAGGAGAAAAACACTAATTATCATTTAGATTTGTATTGCTTTATAACTATCTCGGTAGAAATTCGTAATGAATATGTTTAATGCAATTTCCGGAAAAACCCCAACTTGAGGAGAGAAAATGATATTCTGTCACTCCAGAGAGACTTTTAGAGCTACTTTGTGGGGAAAGGGTAATAAAGCAGAACTGGTTTTACCGTGTTTTGAAATGTACAAAACCGTAACGATGAAATGACGAACGTGGTGGGTCAGAGGCTGAATTCTCACCTTCCCTGCCGGAGGTCTGGGCTCGACACCCCGCTAACTAGCGGCAGTCCCCACATCGCTGACTATCAGCGGGGGCTTGCAGGTGGCTAGGATATTGAACAAGTCTACAAACTAGGAGGAAAAGCCCGGCAACAACTCCAAATTCCCTGCTAATGACAGTCCTACAGACGACATGTTCTCCTTGTACACGGGGTCCCAAGAGGCGGGGCTGACTCCACGGCGGCCAAAAGCATCATGCCGAGACCGCAGCTTTACTTAGTCCTGCTTAGGGGCAGGAGAGGAGGAGAGCTCGCTCACGGAAATGGCTTACAAGCATCAATACAAAAACAAAACCAAAACATTCCGGACTTGGACGCAGGCTCTACCATTTGTTAGCACTGCAATTTTAAGCCAATAAACACTCTTTGCCTCAGTTTCTTCATCTACAAATTTAAGGTCAATTATAAAATTATAAAAGCTACCAAATAGTTTACTGGCCAAATTAAATAGCAATAAACTAATGGGTCAGAATTGACTCAGTGGCAATTAACAAGTGATACATAACAAAAAATCAATCAATGTAGCAAAATTACTCAATAAATGGGAGTAACTTCTTAGCATGTTTAAAACCATTGCTGGGTGCTTCCTACTCACGATATCATGTGGCAAAAACAATCATACTCCACATAACATTCATGAACAATTGTTTTAAATTGTAGCAAATATAAATAAAGGTTTTACTAGAAGTGTTTCTATAGCCCTTGTGGCAGAGTTGTTGAATGCTTGGTTAGTAAGCGAATGGTATGCATCTGAACTCAGCAGACGCTCCATCAGAGAGCGATGTGGCAGTCTGCCTCCATAGAGATTACAGCCTGGGAAGTCCTATGGGGCAGTTCTATTCTAGCCACTAGTGCCCCTGTGCGTAGGAACTGCCTCAATGGCAAGGTGTTTTGGGGTGGCGGCACCAGGAACACACCGCCTGCTTTGGGGAGGATGTGATAGTCTGCGTCCATAAAGGCTTACAGCCTGACTAACCGGAGGGGAAATGCTACCGCTTCCTATGGGAATCAAGTTGACAGCAATGAGGTGCAATGGTTATCTGCTTGGTTGCAAACCAAAAGACAGGCAGCCCTAATTCACCAGTGGCTCCGAGAGTAAAAAATAACCATTGTCCCATACAAAGTACAGCCAAGTAAACCCTACAGGGTAATTCTACTCTGAACTACAGGATCGCTATGCATAAGAATTAACTCTATGGCTCACAAAAGCATTTCGCAGGTAATTTTTTCAAAATGGATACACAATAATTAGTGTTGCTGTTTGTTAAAAATTGTGATAAAAGGAAAACCAATAGACTGAATATGCAGAGATTGAGCGTAAGTGGTGTGGAGGCA
Organism: Tenrec ecaudatus; assembly: GCF_050624435.1. Lineage (NCBI taxonomy): Eukaryota > Metazoa > Chordata > Mammalia > Afrosoricida > Tenrecidae > Tenrec > Tenrec ecaudatus. The sequence goes on along the minus strand of NC_134534.1, from coordinate 73,582,560 downwards.
GGTTATCTTTCTAAAACCTTGCCTTAAGAGTCGATTTCGACTCCTAGAGACCTTCACAGAACAAAGTAGAACTGCTCCATAGAAATGATTTCCAAGGTCCAAATATTTACAGAAGACAGCCACGTCCTTCTCCGGTGTAGTGGCTGATGGCTTAGAACTGCTAATCTTTTGGTTGCCAGTTCGCATTTAACCACTGTACCGATTCCCAAGTTGCCCTTTTTTTGCGTGGACTCCAAACGCATATTTCATTTACAGGACAGGGTAGCGCTGCCCCTACATATTTCCAAAGTTGTAAATCTTTAGGGAAGATGACTGCCTTGACTTTCTCTTCAAAGTAGTTTGTGGATTCAGTCAACCTGTCAGTTAGCAGCTCAACACTTAGTCTACTGCACCACCAAGCCTTCTAAATTACCCCTTAGATGCCCCTACTGACAGACTCCTGAAAGCATTTGTTTACAAACAAATATCCATGAATTTTATGTGACATCAATTCGAATCCTATCCAAATGGAACTTGCAAAACCAATGATTGGCTCAAAGGTTTGAAACAAGAGAAGTAGCTAAGAAATAGCTAAATAGCCATGTATTCTTGGTGAGGGCCTTTTGCATGCAATGCTTGTCTCAGAACTGAAGAGCTCACTCAAGGAATCTAACTTAGATAGCAATTCACTCTTCGAAGAGCAGTGGAAATGGCCTTGAAGTGTTATAACCCTTCTGCCCCCATGAGGTCAATAAAAGTGAAAACACTCATGACTTGCAATCATCAGAGCCCACTGATGAAGGAGGGCTCACATCAGGATCTGTGTCTAGACAAAGATCAGGAATACCACAAGGCATCAAAGATCCTAAAGTAAGAAGCAGAGGCAGAAGCTGAGGTCAAATACTGCCTTTACGACTGTGCACACCATGTACTTGAATCATAGTGACCCCAAGTGACAGAGTACAGCTGCTCCCACAGGGTTTCTTAAGTCTGTAACCATTCTGCAAGGAGTCCTGGTGACCGAGTGGGTATGAGGGGCTGCTAACCACAAGGTCAGCCATTGGAACCCACCAGCTGCACCGCAGCTTTGAGAAAGGCTTTCTGCTCCGGCAAAGACCTGCAGGAAACCCACAGGAGCAGTTCTATCCTGTCCTACAGGGTCACTATGTCTTAATGGTTGTGAGTTTTCTGTTAATCATTCTGCAAGCAGATTTCCTGGCCTTCCTTCCCAAGACTCTCAGAGTGGGTTCTAACTGCCCACCTATGTATGGGTTAGCACCTCAACCCCTGCACTACCAGTAGCGCTCACATCAAGGCAGAATCTGTACTTTACCTCCAAATTAAATAAGTTTCATATAAAAAGGAGAAAAACCCTATTGGCATTGAATTTCCTTTTCTTCTTTTACTATTCTTGACAATATCAAATTACTCTGGCATCCCTTTCCTAAGTACTGCATTGCCTGACTCCTATTAAATAAATCAATATTTCTGAGATGGCCAAAGTTCACATAGGAAGTCAGCTATGGAACAATTCAGAAAATGGATAGGCACATAAGACTAAGACTAGCTTCATTCCATGTATTAGACACATTCTATATTTTGTGTTAATTTATCAGTCTCGCACACAAAGTTGCTTGACAGAAGTGTTAGCCTTCAGAGGATGGAAAACAGCGCTTTCCAATGATACTAGCTCTAGACTCATTCTATCCTACCACTCTCCCCAAATTTGTCAGGCCTCAACATCATCTGGAACGTGCTGCTCTGAGCAATTCTGTGTCAGTCAATGTCTGCAAAAGAAAGTAAGCAAAAATACCTCTCTTCTCCCAACTTCTTCATCGACAATGAGTACTACATTAGATTCAAGACAAAATGTTTTCTAGTCAGAAGGGTGGGTCTGGGCGGTCTAAATATGTAAGAATAAGGTAGGATTACTTACTCTTCACTCAGACTCCTAAGTCCTACCTCAAGATAGAATATAAGACTTTGAGGGCAGAACATAAAACCTTATATTTCAATATGTATATTAGGTGATTTCTGGAACAAATATGAGCCATTAAAACTCTGATAGTCTATAAATCCATGCTCTTTAAATATGGTTATCAATCTCTGAATAGAACCCTAAGCATTAAGAGTCTAAAAGTAGGGTCTTTCTACTAATTACTGAGCAACAATTTAGGTAGCACATATACCCCATGCTTCCAAATGAACTAACTGGAAGCTTTTGATCAATGAAGCAAAATTGCGCGGGGGAAATTATAGCAGGGGATTCACCTGCACCAGCTATCAGCTTATTTGACATTTGTCTCAACTAGCTTCATTGTTTCTTTCTTAAACGAGAATACCTGATGCCTTACAAAATTCACTCACAGTCATCAAGCCGATTCAGACTTACAGCAACCCTGTAGGACAGAATAGAACGGCTGCTGTGGGTCTCTGACACTGTAACTCTTCACAGGAGTAGAAAGCCTCCTTTTTCTCCAGCCAACCCTGGTGGTTTCAATCTGCTTGACCTTATGATTAGCTGCCCAATGAGTTACCCACTATGCCACCGGGGATCCCAAGCCACTGATGAATGACCTTCAATATTCATGGCCATTGTAAGAATTTGGGCTGTTAAGCTAAAATACTACAATAATTAATAATAGATGATAGCCTCGCTAGAAATTGAGGAGGTTTAAAAATACTTTCTCCTTGCCTTCTAATTTCCAATTGTATTAGAACATGTGGATCTCTTGAACTTTTATTTTATTTCATTATAGGGCAACGAGTGATCTTCAAACTTTAAAAAGCATTCAGATTACCTAAGGGATCTACTGAGAAGCAGATTCTGATTCAGTAGGTGGGTGGGCTTATGCCTGACACGGGGCATCCAACAAGCAGTGGCCTATGCTGATGATGATGTGATACATGTAAGGGACCTGCAAATTAGGTAATGACTGAAAGATTTTCTTTCTTTCAGCCACAACTCAGATAGTAATTTAGCTATTGCACATCAAGAACTGCAGAGGACTCACATAAACTAAAACCTTACTCAAATAAGTAAAACGTTTACAGTGCATACGTGATTGATTCCTATCTGGCTCCTCTTACTAGTAACCGTTTGTAACTCTTTGAGATGTTACTTTTTTTTTTTGAGAAGTTACTTTTTTATAGCTTGTTTCCTCACATAAAATCAATGCTTCTCAGGATTGGAGAGTAAAAAAAAAAAGGAAGCGGGCTAATCTAATAAGGAGCCTGAGAAATATCAAACATGATATGCAGATATTTGACTCCCTGATGACTTCTATTCTGGCAGGAGTATTCTGCACTGCCCGAATTCATCAGCCCACAGAGTACCAGGGAAAGAGTTGCTAACGGCATGAATCTTTCTTCAGTCAAGCGAAACACAAAGATGTCTTCCTTTCCCTCTTCTGAGGTAGACAGGTGCAAAACTGGCCGAAAGTTACATACACAATCAACCTAAGTTCAAAGATTGAGGGAAGAAGCGTGATGGCACCTACCAATAATGCTTACAGTAAATTGGGATAATCAACTGTGAGATGGACAAGTACACAAAGCTACGGTTTTCAGGGCAGGCCTTCTAGTGCCCCGCAATGCTGGGTCCTGGGGGGGAAGCAGGAAAGGCCTTGACCGGATAGTCTCCGTCTGAGTGGTGGGGCCCTTCTCCGCGGCCTTGCCGGCTCCGCCGCTTTGTGCGGCGCCCGTGGAACTCACCTACCGCTGCAGCGCCTTAGGAATCCAGCGTCGGCCGCAGCATCGGGCCACAGCCGCCAGGGAAGCGGACGGCCCCCAGGGCTCGGAGATGGACGCACGGCTCGCAGCCGCGGCCTCGGGAACTGCAAGTGACCGGACTAACCTGCGGAGCCAAAGAGCGAAGGGAGCCGGGGGAATGCGCGCTGCATTCTCTCCCAGTGACCCTGCCACTTACGTCAGTTTTCCTCCCTTATTGGCCAATCCGGATGCTAACGTAGAATTGATATGTCCAATCGGGCAAAAGCTTCTTGAACTAAGGCGCTCATTGGTCAGCTAGAGAGATACGCAAAATATTGAACTCACAGGTCCAATGAGGAACAAGAAACACTGACTTGAACCCAGCGACTCGCCGTCCACCGGTAGTTTGCAAAAGAAGTAATCTTCTAGCTGAGGAACTACAGCACTTTCCTGACTACAACTCCCAGCATTCCAAGGACGAAAGAACTTTATCCCACCTGCATTTAGAAATTCAAACGGGCTGTTTCTTTACTACTGACTCTTCGCTTCGAAGAAGCTTTCGTAGTTTATAGTCATTGAACTTTCCCCCCCATTTTTTTTAATGAATGGGTCTTCAGTCCTTGGTGCAAATTCAACAAGTGTGAAAGCCGCAAAGTACGGTTGTTTGGGAAAGAATTTTTCCTCTTAAGGGATTTCTCTTTATAGAATTTTCTTACATTTAGCATGAAGGTTTTTTTTCTTTCTAATATTATGTTTCATTTAGTTTGACAAAGATTTTTGTACTTGTTTTACTGATAATAGTTGTTCATGTGTCCGTGACTGTTTCTTGTTGGGGATTTCTCTAAATACAAAAATATGTTCTTCATTGTGCAGGCTAAATTTCTGAAGGAAAAACAACTGTCGGTTTTGTTGTTCTTGTTTATTTTCTCACGCAGTCGTCCCAATAAACAGATACTCGGTTCTCTGATTTGTGTCATCTAACTCATATTAAATTGAAGTAAAGTCAGAAATACTTCCATTGGGAACCGTGTGTTGATAGAAATAAATTTCCTGGACTATGTCTCTGAGGCTTTGATTCCCAACTGAATTTCCCTGAATCACCTCAATTTCTTTGCAGTCTTTGGTTATACTTGTCTTCCGTGGAATCAAGAAGAAAATAGGAGCAAAATAAAAGAATAAAATTACTGTTCCTACTGTCCCACACATTTCCTACTCCTTTTTTATCCTACTCTTTGAACAACAGCATAAACAAGTCTGGCATGGTTTCATTTCTCAAAACCATGAGAGGGAGCGGTGCTTTATAAACATTGAGTCTAAAACAAAAGAAAGAAACATCGGTGACACATAATATGCAATGCCTGAATCACCAGCTTCATTTGTAACAACCTGCTGTTGGAATTGGTTAAAAATAAAATAAAATATACGAGCTGTAAAACAGTAAATATAAAAAGTCCAAAGGGCATAGTCAGCTTAACTCATTAAAATTTCGGGGGGGCGTGGTTTGTGAGGGGGAGGGAAATCATAAAATGTATAAGCTATAAAATAGCATCAGAAGTTCAGAGGGAACAGTCCCAATAAACAGCACTTTGGGCTGAGCAGATGAAATTAGGTACTTTCGGTATTGGTAATAGAAACAACGAACGGCTCATTAACTTGGAATAGTATGCTTGCTATTTTTTGCTAAGTAAAATTGTTAGGAAAAAAACACTTGGGATTTTCCCAATTAGTAAATGATGACATAGGTTCTGGCATTGTCCAGAATATATATGCAGTCGAGTGTGTGTCCTTTGAAGGTTCACAATCTAAAATATAATCTTGTTTCCACTATTAAAAGTAATGATTAGACTAATTTCTCCTGCCGAAATGCCCTTAGGAAGAGTAGCAAAACTCAGGAGATAGAGTCATAAAATATAGTCATAAAAGTGCCTACACACTTTTGGATTACAAGCTACCGGCACTTTTAAAAAGGTTCTTAAGATTTTTATTATCATATTTTAAAATGTGTAAATTTAATCCAGTAAAGGAGCCTTGGTTGCATGGTGGTTATACGTTTGGTTACTAATCATAAGGTCAGCAGTTGAGAACCACCAGCTGCTCCACAGGAGACAGATGTTCCACTCTGACAGAGCAGACAGACGTTCCACTTTGAGTTAGTCTCTGAAACCAACAGGGGCAGTTCTTCCCTGTCTTACAGGGTCGATGTGAGTCAGTACTGACCTGATGGCAGTGAGTAAAGTTAAACTACCTGCCTTTATAAGTCATCACTCATTCTTAAGCCTCAGATAGCTTGCTACAGGACACACCTGGAACGTTCCGTTTCTCAATGGGTTACTTAAGACATGAGAGGTTTACTTCATTCAGCTATATAACAATCACTTTTTGAACATATACAGTGTGCCAAAGACTGCTTTAGTTATGGATTCAATAAGGAAAAACATAATCCCTGTCCTCAAGGAGTTCATGATATGGTGTAGTGATCTCTGAAGCCTTTCTATCAAGCATTTCTTTTGTTGTTAGCTACCATCAGTTCAGTTCCTACTCAAAGCTACTCAATGCACAACAGAATGAAACACTGCTGTTCAATACTCTAAAGAGGTCTTGTGCATTAGATTTACCTAATGCAATGTGTCTTTTGCTCTCTTGACTGTCTCTTCCATGGGCATTGATTGTAGATCCAAGCAAGACAAAATCCTTGATAACTTCAAGCTTTTCTCCATTATCATGATGTTACCTATTGGCCCATTCATGAGGATTTTGGCCTTCTTTATATGAAGTTGTAATCCATACTGAAGGCTGCAATCCTTGACCTTCATCAGCAAGTATTTTAGATCCTCTTCACTTTCAGCAGGCAATGTTGTGTTATCTGCATATCTCAGGTTGTTAATACGCCTTCTGCCAATCCTGAAGCCACATTCTTCTTCATATAATCCAGCTTCTCTAATGATTGGCTCAGCACACAGATTGAGAGGATACAACCCTGGCGCACACCTTTCCCAATTTTAAACCATGCAATATGCCTTTTTTTTCTGTTTTCACAACTGTCTCTTGATCCATGTACAAGTTCCGCAGAAGCACAATGAAGTGTTCTGGAATCCCCATGGCTCTCCAGGTTCTCCATACTTTTTATGATCCATCCAGTCAAATGTCTTGTCATAATCAACAAAACACAATTAAACATTTTCCTGGTTGAGGTAATTAGTTTATTGTGCCAACCTGACCTATAAACACATGTGGGGTTAATTGAAAGGCAGAGGGATAAATGGCTCTGTGAGCCTCCCCTTTCTAGTTCTCAGCTCTCTTGCTGTCTGATGGTCAGACCAGGGAGCAGCTGCCTTAGCCAGATCCCTACTTCAGCTGGCAAGACTTCACTTCCTGCAAGACATCCCCTAGGAGAAGCCACATGGACCTACCCCAATGCAGTCCTGGGTGCTGGAGCAGCTGTGTGGAGACCTTTGCCAGCGCTGAGATGCTTACATGTTCACTGATTCGACTTTCTTCCTGCAGTCGGGGTCACAGTATGTGTTTTTTGAGATGGAGGAGGACTTTGTGGATTGGTGTCGGACATATGCGTTAATGTTGGATTTGTGGGTTTGGGCAGCACTGTGTTGGGATGTTTTCTTGATGTGCACTTTACCTTTATATAAAGCTCACTCTTATTACATGAGTTTCTGTAGATTTGTTTCTCTAACATACCCAGACTAACACAATGGTATTCTCTGCTTTCAGCAAACATGCACCTGATATCAGCTATGATATCCCTTGTTCCATGTCCTCTTCTGAATCCGGACTGAACCTCTGGCAGCTCCCTGTCAATGTACTGCTGCAACTGTTGTTGGATGATCTTCAGCAAGATTTTACCTGCATGTGTGGCATAACTGTTATGCATTGGGCTGCAATCTGCATGGTCCACAGTGTGATACCAGCAGCCGCTCAGCGGGAGAAAGATGGGGCTTTCGTTCCAGTAAGCATGGAAAGTCTTGGAAACTCTCAGGGATAGTTCTACCCTGTCCTATAGAGTCATTATGAGTTGGCACCAACTCTATGGCAGTGAGTAGTCTGTAATATCAATGATTCTGTTCTATAGCATTCTGTTGGGTCACCTTTCTTTGGAATGGGTACAAATATGTCTATTCCAGTCAGTTGGACAAGTAGCTGTCTTCCAAACTTCCTGGCATAGATAAGTAAGTGCTTCCAGTACTTCATCAGCTTGTTGAGACATTTCAACTGGTATTCCATCAATGCCTGAAGCCTTGTTTGGGTCTGATGTCTTCAGTGCAGCTTAAAGTTCTTCCCCCCCGCACCATTGGTTCTCCCTCATATACTGCTTCCTGAAATGGTGGAATGTCGACTAGTTCACTCTGTATTCTTTCCACCTTGTTTTGCTGCTTCCTGCATCATTCAATATATTGCCCCGGGCATCTTCCAATAATGCAACTCAAAGTTTGATTTTTTTTTGAGGTCTTTCGGTTTAAGATATGCTGAGCATTTTCTTCTTTTTTGATTTTCTAAACCTAGGTCTTTGAACATTTCATTATATTTGGCCTTCTCTTCTCTAACTTCTTTGAGATTTTCTATTCAGTTCCTTGCCTTCAGCATTTCTTCCATTTGCTTCAGCTACTCAACAATTAACAGCAAGTTTCAGAGTCTCTTCTGACATCCACTTTCATCTTTTCTTTTTTCCAGTCTTTGTAATGACCTTTCTTTCTTCATGGATGTTCTTGATGTCCTCCCACCCCTCATCAGGTCTTCTGTCATTGATGTGTAATGCAGCAAATCTGTTCCAGAGATGTTTTCAAAATTCAGGTGGGATAGGCTCAAGGCCATATTTGGTTTTCATGGACTTGTTTTAGTTTTCTTCAATTTTAACCCTGAACTAACCTGTGAGAAACTGTATGTTACACAGTCAGCCCCTAACCTGGTTTCAGATGCTGATATTGAGCTTTTCATTGTCTCAGCCCCCAGATGTCTAGTCACCTTTTGTGTTGTTGGAAAAAGGTATTTGCTTTGAACAAGTCATTGGTTTTGCAAATTTTCTATCGTGAGATCTCCAGCTTAATTTCTATCATCAACCCATATTTTTCAACCATTGTTCCTGCTTCTTTGTTCAACATTTGCATTCCAATCATCACCAATAATTATCAATGCATTTTGATTGCATGTTTGATTTCAGACGGAAATCATTGGTAGAATTCTGCAGTTTCTACTTTACTAGCTTTTACTAGCTTTTGTGGTTGGGACACAAATTTGAATTAGTTGTATTGATTGGATTTCCTTGAAGGCCGTTAGATATAAGTCTATCATAGACAGCATTATGCTTCAAGATTGATTTGGAAATGTCCATTCTGACAATGAATGCAACACTGTTCTTGATTGTGTTATTCCCTGTATAGTAAATCATATGATTTCCTGATAGAAAATGATCAACACCTGTCCATTTCTGCTAATTCCTAGGATATTGTGATCTTTGTACATCCCATTTCATTTTTGACAACTTCCAACTGTCCTAGAATCATACTTCTCACATTCCGAGTTCTGATAATTAGCAGATTTTTGCAGCTGTTTCTCCTTACCCTAAGAAGTGTCCCATCAGCCTCCTTAGTCACATTTCAAGTTCCCTTCAATCCGAAGGGCTCATCCTCTGGCACTATCTCAGACAGTGTTCTGCTTCCACTCGTTAGGCCTGCAGTATCTGAGCATGTTTCAAAGCGATGTGTGCAGTTTTCAGCAGCTTCTTCCTCTGGGTGAGCAGTGATTCCTTCTTCATTGTCTATTTAGTCTGGAAGTTCTACTGAAATCCACCACACATCATACACCAATTCTATAACTGTACTTTAAAACTATTATGTCAATAATATAACATGTCAAAATAGAAAATTTTAAGAGATGAGAAATAACAATCAGAACTTCTAGCTATCCACCTAAATGAAGATAAAATTGGATCCATTTATTTCATCCTTAAAAAAATACACCAACCACATAATTTATAAATTGTCAAGGGTTCATGAGGGAGGGGAGAGTGGGCAGGGAGGGGAAAATTGAGTAGCTGATGCCAGGGGCTTAGGTGGAGAGCAAATGTTTTGGGAATGATGAGGGCAATGAATGTACAAATGGGCTTTGAATTTGTGTCTCTAGTCAACCCAGACTGACACAATGGGCAATATTCAAAAGTGATTATAAATAGAAAAATAATAAACAACCCTGTGGAAACAGGAGGAAGAATATAAATGAACATTTAATAAAGAGAAAATCGATTTTGGAGCATAATTTAAAGGCATTTGTAATAATGGAAATGCAAATCGATATCAAAATGAGAATAATTAATTATGATCAGACTAGAAAACTCCAAATGATAAACTGTTGCTGGCAGACATTTCTCACACCTTGATATGGAAATGTAAATTATGACAGCCTTTTAAAGAACAAAATAAATTATTAAAATTTAACATCTGGTACATATGAGGGCTGGAAGCACAGGGAATCCAGGGTGGATGATACCTTCAGGACCAAGGGTGTGAGAGGCGATGCTGGGAGAGTGGAGGGTGAGTGGGTTGGAAAGGGGGAACTGATTACAAGGATCCACATGTGACCTCCTCCCTGGGAGAGGGACGGCAGAGAAGGGGGGGAAGGGAGACTCCGGATAGGGCAAGATATGACAAAATAACGATGTATAAATTACCAAGGGCACATGAGGGAGAGGGGAGCGGGGAGGGAGGGGAGAAAAAAAAAGAGGATCTGATGCAAAGGGCTTAAGTGGAGAGCAAATGCTTTGAGAATGATTGGGGCAGGGAATGTATGGATGTGCTTTATACAATTGATGTATGTATATGTATGGATTGTGATGACTTGTATGAGTCCCTACTAAAATGTAAAAAAAGAAAAGAGGAGAAAAAAATGATTAGGGCAAAGAATGTACAGATGTGCTTTATACAATTGATGTATGTATATGTATGGACTGTGATAAGAGTTGTATGAGCCCCTAATAAATTGTTTAAAAAATAAAACATCTCCTTTTGCCTAGCAATCCCATTCTCAAAAATCAATAATAGGGATAGGGCAGAGGTTGTACACAGCTGCATATGGAAGCTGGAGGCACAGGGAATCCAGGGTGGATGATACCTTCAGGACCAGGGGTGTGAAGGGCGATGCTGGGAGAGTGGAGGGTGAGTGGGTTGGAAAGGGGGAACTGATCACAAGGATTCACATGTGAACTCCTCCCTGGGAGAGGGACGGCAGAGAAGGCGGGGAAGGGAGACTCCGGATAGGGCAAGATATGACAAAATAACAATCTATAAATTATCAAGGGCTCCTAAGGGAGGGGGAAGCGGGGAGGGAGGGGAAAAAAAAAAGAGGACCTGATGCAGAGGGCTTAAGTGGAGAGCAAATGCTTTGAAAATGATCAGGGCAAAATGATCAGGATGTGCTTTATACAATTGATGTATGTATATGTATGGATTGTGATAAGAGTTGTATGAGCCCCTAATAAAGAATTGTACAAGCAAAAAAATGAATATTTTGACTTGAGGCAGAATCTGTCCTTTTCCTTAGTGAAAAGCTATTTTCAAATTTTACCTTTGATCCAATTCATAAATACCTTAAAAAGTAACGAGGGTTATTTTGGTATGGTAATATTTTTCTAAAACATTTAAATGTGATGTTTCATTTTGTGGCATTTATTTAGGAATAGTACATTAGGGCATGGTAAATGGAACTTTCTGGTCTTTAGATTCCTTTATTTTCATTTACTTTCTATTGTCTAAAATTTGAGTTAAGAATAAGCTTGTGTTTTTTTTATTTTTGTCCCAAGAATGCTCATTTATTTAGAGTTTACGTTAAAACATGACAGGTACATGACCTGTCTTTTTAAAAACCGATGTATGTCTATGTATGGATTGTGATAAGAGTTGTATGAGTCCTTAATAAAATGTTTTAATAAATAAAGAAAAAATCAATAATAGAAAGTACCAGAATATGGAACATTGAGATATTTATTCGAGCATTGTTCATGTAATTGTTAAAACAATGAAAACAAATTCAATGCCGATGCGTCCATTTTGACTCCTAGCAACCCTATAGGACAGGATAGAACTACCCCTGTGAGTTTCCAAGACAGCAAGTCTTTGCAGGATTAAAAGGCCTCTCTTTCTTTCTTTCTCCTGCACATTATTCATTATTGTTAGGGCCAGCAAGTTCTTTCCAACGCACAGCCGTCCTGTGCACAACTGAGGGAAACACTGCCCGGGCTCGGGCCAACCTGACAGCTACTGCTGCATTTTACCTCATCGTTGCAGACATCCTGTCAACCCATCTCCTCCATCGTTGTTGGCAGGTGACACCGAGTTGGTTCCAACTCGTAGAGTCCCTAGGGACAACAGAGGGAAATGCTGCCTGGTCCTGCCTTCGACACACCATTGTTGTGAGCCCACTGGTGCAGCCACTATGTCACTGCATCTCGTCAAGGGGCTTCCTCTTTTTCACTGCCTTTCTACTTTATCAAGCATGAAGTCCTTTGCCAGGGACTGGCCTCTCCTGACAGGATGTCCAAAGATAGGAGATCAAGTTTTGCCATCCTTGCCTCTAAGAAGCATTCTGTCTGTACTTCTTCTGAGACAAGTCTGTCTGTTCTTTAGGCAGTCCATGGTACTTTCAATAATATTGGCCAGAACCATAATTCAAATATACCAATCATTCTGTGGTCTTCTTTGTTCATTGTTCATAGTGGCAACAAAAACACAGAAGGTGAATCAATGTGGAATGCCTTATGATACACCTAGAAGCCCTGGGTGTAACCTTTAACGAAATAGAAATTAGACCTGGAGAAGAAGATGTGGAGAAATTTCAACAATGGTAAATGATAAAAGTAAGATGTTGGAAAAGGTATATAATGATCCTGTATTTTGAAACAGTAATGAAAAATTCCTACAAACGTTTATTTAAGTACATACACAGGGGCTTCAATGAGTCCATGGGAAAATTCGGTGATCTGAATTCAACTTCTCAATAAGCTTTCTGAAGTTCGTGAACCTTTGTCCCGCGGAGTGGCTGGTGGTTTCCATCTGCTCACCTTGCCATTAGCAGCCCAGTGCATAACCACTCCGCTACCAGGCTCCCTTCTCCCGAGTCTTTACGTTACTGGTGGACAAGGAAGACACATAAGAAGACAGGATCTAGGTTTCCAGCATCTATTACCTGAAAAGATAGGATTGGACCTAGGAACATAAGAGCCAACCACACAAAGAAAAGTGAAAACATAAAATTTTACAAGAGGTGATGATACAGGTTCATACATATCAGGCTAAATTTATAATCAGGTAAAATCATAAATGTACATTCAATAAAATATATATCCAAATAGCAAGAGTTTGGCTATAAAACAGATACCATGCCACCCACTGCTAATTTTTTAAATAATCATTTTATTAAGGGCTCATACAACTCGTTTCGCAATACGTACATACATCATTTGCGTCCAGCACATTTGTACGTATGTTGCCATCATCATTCTCAAAACACCTGCTTTCTACTTGAGCTCTTGGTATCAGTTCATTTTCCCCTCCCTCCCCGCTCTCCCCTCCTCCTTGATAATTTATAAATAATTATTATTTTATCATATCTTACACCATCCAACGTCTCCCTCACCCAGTTCTCTGCTGTCCATCTTCCAGGGAAGAGGTTATATGTAGACCTTGTCATCTGTTCCCCCTTTCTCCCTCACCCTCCCTCTACCCTCCTGATATCACCACTCTCACCACTGATCCTGAGGGGTTCATCTGTCCTGGCTTCCCTGTATTTCCAGTTCCTATGTGTGCCAGTGTACATCCTCTGGTAGCCGGTTATGTGAGGGAGAATTGTGATCATGATAGTGGGGGGGCGGGGAGGAAGCATTCAAGAACTAGAGGAAAATTGTATGTTCCATCATTGCTACTCTGCACTCTGACTGGCTCCTCACCTCCCACCCACTGCTATTTTTGATAGCAACTTATAGTGACCCTGTAGGGCAGACAGACTAGAGCTACTGCCCCCTAAGGTTCCCAAGGCAATAACCTGTAGGGAAGCAGACTACCACATCTTTCTCCCCCGGAGTAGCAGTGGGTTCCAATAACCAGCTGATCAGTCAGCAGTGTAGGGCTTTACATACCACGCAACCAGGGCTCTTTAGAGGGCAAGCCAAACCCACTGTGAGTGAGTTGTTTCCAACTCACAGTGACCCCCCACAGGGCCTCAGAGGCTGTCCATCTTGAAGAGCCCAGACAGCCCCATCTTTCTCTGTGGGGTACTCAGGCCAATGCTGACCTGACAGTGCCACGAGGGCTCTCTTTTTATTGGGCAAAGGAGTGTTTTAAATTCAGTTCTAGGGAAATACTTTTGGGGGTGACAAACTTGAGAAAAAAGCAGATTAAGTATGAGGAGGATATATGAGGTAAGGCAAGGAAATGGGGGGTGGGGAATGATATTCAGTGGGCCCTCTTTAGGGACGTGTGATTTTACTCAAAAAAGCAACATGTGCAATATGCAGCTAATGGTAAATCTGACTGTGACCACTTACTGAATGCGTATCTTTGGGATCATTCCCTGGCTCCTGGGAGCCTAGGGTTATAGCCCCTGCCTCCTAAGACTGACGTGGGGATTACTGTATATACTCGAGTATAAACCAACCCAAATATCAGCCGAGGCACTTAATTTTACTACAAAAACTGCATTAAAAATGTGCTGAAAAGACTCGGCTTATACACGAGTATGTACGGTACATACAAGAATGCAGGGGCACACACATAGCCCAGTGTTTAGAAATGGTTTACGAATGTAAATGCAGCCCCACACCTCTGAATAAAACTATAGGCTCCACAGGAAAGATCAGATAAAGGAAACTTTCTTAGACATAGTCAAACACCTTGAGGGAACAAGTTTCTGGGCCTGGGAGACCAGGGCATCAGTCTCTGGAAACACCCAGGTGTGGGAACCAGAAGGATTTCTCCCAAACTGTCTCTCCCAAATATATGCCAAAGGTAGCTGCTTGCAAATGACTATACACTTGGAGGTCATCAGGAGTAGGTCAGGGGTCATTCTCCCTAAGAGCTATCAGCCATCTAGAGCAAGCAGACACCACTGTTTATCCCCCAACAAGTAGGGTCCACTCCCTTCTGATAAGGATAGTAGTTGTCTGTTTCCTTGTAGAAGACCCCAGAGAGGTCAAACCCGTCCAAGGATGACCAAGGCTAGGCTTCCATCCTAAATCTAGGATCCGCCCATCTTGTCACATGTATACCCCCAACCCCTCCTCTTCCTATTACCTGTATTTCCCTCGGCCACCCCCTCTCATTACTGTATTACCTATAGCACAGCCTACCTGTGATGTATGTTCTCACCTGTAATTAGGGGCTTGCATGTCCCCAAAGAAGATAAAAGTCTTGGCTAGCATTAAAGATCTCTCTCTCCCTCCACGTGGACCACCAAGTGGGGCTGAAGTGAGCATGTTACTATGAATCATGTCTGACTCCATTTATTTCTATTTTTTTTATCTCTCATGCTCTCTATAACCTTACTATGATCTTTACTTATCGCTTATAATCACCTGCCGGAACCATCGTGATGTGTTAGGGGCTGGCTTCCCAACACCCAGGTAGATTGGCATAGCACAGTGGTCCAATGGACTAATTGAGCTCTGCAACCCTGAGATCAGAAGAGCTAGCTTGTGTCTGGCTATTACTACCAGGTACTCTGAAAAGGATCCCATTTGGAGGACTGGGGTAGATTCAGAGAAATATGTGGAACAGAACTCAAAATCATGAGAGACACCAGGTCGTAGAGAGACTGTTGTGACCCCAAGACTTGAGCCTTTGGGTCAGAAACTGAACTCATCTCCATGTTAGACTATTCAGCCATCTGAGAGCGGAAGGGCAGCATTTAGCCAGGGACAGAGTTCAGAAGAGGGGTTAGAAGCAGGAAACACAGGGAGAAAGTGGGATAAGCGGTGGTACATTGCGGGGAGTGCAGTGGATGAGTTGAATCAGAGTGTGTACAAAGTGTGGGATATAAAACTATGGTCTGCTCTGTAAACCTTCACCTAGTTGACAATAAAAGGTTCTTTAAAGAAAGATTAGATTAAAGCTAATTATAATGATTAAATTCACCAGTGACTCCTCTTACCTGAAAAAAGGACAAGGAGGGGTGGGGGTCAAAATAGGAAGAAAAAATCCATCACTGCCCACCTTTAAAGATCTTGAAGTCAATAGATTCACTCTTCTGAACATTAGGAAGTAAAGCGAGGGAATCAAGTCACACATTTAAGATGCCTTTTTATGTGACCTGTCCTTCAAGTTCACAAAATCATTGATTGGATAATATTTGAAAACTAGTCATAGTAAGCAACAAGCATTCAACCTGCTTTTCTCTAAGCAGGAGTCAGCTCATGAATTTAACAAGGCATAAAAAGGAAAAACAGCCAATCCCCATTTTGCATACCTTCAATGAGATCCTGGATCTAAGACACGATCACCAATAGTTGCTCATGCGACAAGGCAGAGGCACGAATGTCACATGGCTCCTGCAGGAGTGCACAGCACTACCTGTGAAATACTCGTGGCAAAAATTGAGCCCAAATCCCATGATACTGTTATAAAAGGGCATACAAGAATGTATTAAATGCCACCACAGAAGAGCAATCATCCTGAATATGGGACATTTTTACAGAACAAAAGTCTGTTTCTTCAACAACAACAACAACAACAACAAAAGAATCGGGGGTGGGGGGAAAGATTTGTAGATTAAAATAGAGGAGACATAGTTTCCAAATGTTACGTGTGGCTCTTTTTGGATACTGACCGAAAGAAACAACTAAAAAAAAATGTCTTTGTAAACTGATCTAAGAAGATAGTTTTACTGCACATAACATCCAAGTTTACGCAATAGTATATGATGAAATGAAAAGAGCTGGCAGTTCTCTGTTGGGCACCACGTTCATTTGTCCTGGTCAGATTATTATTAGATGCTTTAAACTTTCCCCTTTCGCTGGAACCCGCATGCACTGCTGTTGGACTGTAAGATGCTACAGCCACAGCGACAACGGTATGAGGTGCCCTTTACAGGCTGGACACACCTGCCATCCCTCTACTTGGGGCGCATCCCAGAGAAGCAAGAGCTGCACCACTCACAGATAAGTGAGGTGGCTTCCAAACGCGTGTGTGTGGGGGGGGAATAAAATGAAACAATCATGAACTTTGTCCACAAACTTTTTAAGTTCCCTCATGTGCACATGCATGTTCACTGCAGCGTTATTCACAATAGCAAAAAGATGGACACCGCCCCGATGGCCATCCGTGGGAGGATGAGTACATGAACCTTGGCGTATACACACAGATACCACCAAACATTAAAGACAAATGAAGAATCTGTAAAATGCCTCATCACATAGATGAACTGACGGGCACTATTATTAAAATAAAAAAACAAAAAAACTCACGGTTCTGGCTCATAGCAACCTTATGGGACAAAGTAGAACTGCCCCTTTAGATTTCTGAGACATCAAAGCTTTACAGTAGTAGACAGCCTCATCTTTCTCCCGCAGAGTAACTTGGTTGGTTCAAACCACTAACCCTGTGCTTAGCAGCTCAATGTGTAACCCACTATGCACCAGAATTCCTCCTGGGCAGTATTATACTGAGTGTAAGTAGCCACAGCAGGATGAATATTTTATGAGACCACGGTTATAAAAGGTCTGGAAGAGGTGTCCACACTAAAAGAAATACTCCTTGATGGCTACCAGAGTGGTAGGTTCTCTGGGCCAGCAAGGTCAATGACATAACGGAAGAAAATGTTCTACATCCTCCTTTCGTGAGCGGTGATTGGGGAAAAGCTCATGAATAACCACACATGGTGTAACCATGTGTCTGAAGGAGAGAAGAGTGAGGAAAGAGCAAAGGCACATGGAAACAATGTGTCCAACGGGCCACAAGAACATCACCCTGCAGGCTCCTGAGACCAGAAGTAGATGTTGTCAGGCTACCACGATCAACGGCTCTGAAAGGGATCACATTAGAAAGCCCTGGATAGAGCTAGAGAAAAATGTGGATCAAAACTCGAAATCATAAAAATACCAGGCTCACTGATCAGACACAGACGGGGGGAGGTATCTAACAGATTATGACCTTGAGAGCATGCTGTGGCCCAACTGCAAAGAATCCACCTATAAAGGGGACAGTGACACTTCTCAGAAGAATCAACAATTTGTGACCAAAAGGGCAGCATTTGCCCAAGGGCCCAGAAAAAGAGGAGGAATGGACACAGAGGGAGGAAGTGGGATAAATCATCTTAAATTGTAGAGGCTGCAATCAGCGAGATGAAATACAGTGTCCTGAGATCCATGACCACCCAGAAATGTCATTTAGACTATTCAACACATTTCATCCAATGGGGTTGGCATTAAACTTAAAAGAACTGGCTGAGACGTATGGGTATGTCTGTTCCTTGTCTTCCTAAACACTGGCCTCGACCACACGGGCTAGCTGCATGTCCTTCCTGCCTATTATTTACTGGGCTCTTATGATAAGGCAGGCATTGTCCTTCACATTTTATAAACGTTGCACAGCTGGCCCATGACTACCCTTTGAAGTGGCTGATGCTGACATCTCCAGGCCAGGAAAGCAGAACCAGGGAGAATGACTTGCTTACCAAGGCCAACAGGCTGCTCCGGAGTGGACACATTTTGACCACGGGCCTCTCTGACTCGGCAGGCCACACTTCTTCTGTGAGAGTGTGCTGCCTTGTCATCTATCAATATGAATATATGGGAACCTGACCCTTTTATTAAATTTCTACAAGGAAACAAGCGCATGACCACCTTTGTATAAATAATAGATGCTTTCTCCAGACCCTGGAGAAGGGCATCATGCTTGGTGGAGGGTTAGGTGAAAAAACCAGGAAGACTCTCAAGGAGAGAGACTTACCGAGGCTGCAGCAATGGGCGCACACAGGACTGATAGCGCTTCCTTCTGCCAACACAGGCTCACCATGCCTCAGAGCCAACTGGACGGCACATAACCACAGTAAACAGCGGATAATGGTTGTATCAATAAATGCTGGGGGGGGGCAATAGCTTTATTGGCCTGTAATTAATTCCCTCTTGGGAATTTGAAGGCACAGAACGATTACGTGTCTCTTTCTAGTCCACAGTGAATTAGGAATAAGAGAAAGCTCTCGTGTTTTCCTAGCTCTAGGCAGTAAATACTATATTTAGTAAATGAAGTTTCAGTTTTTCTGTATTCTGTCAAGAATTTGGGTAACGATTTCCAGGATCAAACATACTTTTAAAAACTATATATGTAATACTTTAAAATTATATATATGCGTGTGTGTATACATACCTTCTTCTAATATACCCAAATTAATTCATCTGTATAGCTTCTACAATGGTTTCCAAGCTTAGTTATGTAGGATATCACCTAAGATTTGGGCTAGGACCAGGGCGAGGGCTGGGTGGGGTCCTGAACACATGCACGTTTCAAGTAAGCGCCATTCATTTTGGGGAGATGACACTTAATCAGTTAAAATTTTATTAGTTATCTATTGCTGTGTAACAAGTAACTTCAAAAGCAAAGGGCTTAAACCAGTGGTTCTCGACCTTCCTAATGCCACAGCCCCTTAATACAGTTCCTCATGTTGTGGTCACCCCCCAACCATACAATTATTTTTGTTGCTGTTTCATAACTGTAATTTTGCTACTGCTATGAATCGTAATGTAAATATCTGATATGCAGGATGCATTTTCATGGTTACAAATTGAACATAATTAAAGCATAGTGATTAATCACAAAATAATATGTAATTATACATTGTGCAATATTTATTTCTAATTACAAATAAGTGAAATTTTGTTTTGAAGCATGGTGTAGCATGGGTAATGGTCTTCACGCTGGGTACTGGTACATGGGCATATCTGCATGTGGGTGGATCCACCTGGAGATGCATCGAGGAGCAGTGTCTCGGCTCTAAGACCATCAGAAATATGTGTTTTCTGATGGTCTTAGATGACCTCTGTGAAAGGGTCATTTGACTCCCCAAGGAGTCCCAACCCACAGGTTAAGAACTGCTGGCTTATACCAATAATTACCTTTTAACTCACAGTTTCCATTGATCAGGAACCAGGTGCAGCTTAGCTAGGTGCCTCTGGTTCAGGTCTCTCACAAGACTACAACCAAGGACAAGAAGAATCCCTGTCCATATCTGTAAGGCAGATGTTAGACATGCCTCCACACTCCATCTTTCTGTACCCTGTTCTCACACCACCCACCCTTCTCGAGGCACTCCTATTTCTCTGCTGTTTGAGAATTCAGATAGTCACACAAAACCCAGACAATACTCATGCTTAGGGTGGGGGGGGGGTGCACAGCGGTTACCAGGAAAACAGGTTATAACACGGCAAAGATGCAGTTCTTTTATCTGCAATGCTTCTTCTCAGCCGTGCTGGCATGCATGTCTCGCTGCTCCTTGAATTTTAAGCCACATGGTCCCTCAGCTTCTGCCTCTGTGAGTCAGGGTGCCCACCCACAGATCTGCCTTGCTGCCCCTCTACTCTCATGGTCTAGAATGCTGTGGTCCCTCCCCCACATTAGGCAGAGATCTCACACTTGCTCCCCTGATGGCTCTCTTTTCTTCATGGTCGTGGGATTCTGCTTCTGAGATGTTGCACTCTTGTATACCCATGGAAAGGCAATATGGATCAGTTCCCTGTATTAGTGTTTTACACACCCTGTTTGCAAGGTCCAACTAAAAAATTACTTCTGATGGGATCTTCTGAGCCAGCTAAACTCAAGGAGACAGATTAGTGCAGAAGGCTGGGACCACTATGTTTGGAGATTCTCAAGGGGTGGGGGGGGTGGACTTGATAGATATTTTTTAAGGATATAAGATGATCACGGAGACTTATTAAGTAGTTTTAATAGAGCTGAAATCTGCATTTGTGAGAAAAAGCCAGGAAAGTGGTACCAACGACATCTTCCCATGGAGACAATGTACTTGTTAAGTTTTCCAGGGTTGTCAAGGGCTGTCCTATAAAAATTCATTGGGAAATCTTACCCCATCTACCTAGCCCTTCAGATTACTTTTTGTTCCCCAAATAATAATCTCTCAAGGGTTCCAAAGTTGTTGTTTTGACACAGAAGAATTAAAACAAGACAAAACAAATGCAAACTCACTGCCATCCAATAAATTCCAACTCACAAGAGATCCTCTGGGGCAGGGTAGAACTGCCTCTGTGGGTTTCCAAAACAGTAACTCTTTACAGAACAGAAAGCCTCAGCTTTCTTGTGGGAGCAGCTAGTGGTTTCAAACTGCTGGCCTTGCAGATTGCACCCCAACATGGAACTACTACACCACCAGGGCCCCTAAAGGGGAAGGGTTTTTACTTATTTACTTTAATTTCACTGCCACCTAGTTGATGACAACTAATGGTGATGCTATTAACATAACCATTACTTGTAAACAAGACTCCTCCGCAGGGACTCATTAAGGGGAAGGTTAAAACAACAACAAACTCACTGCCATCCAGTCAATGCCAACTCATAGTGACCCGATAGGATAGGGTAGACCTTCCCATGTGAGCTTCCTGTAACTATGGGAGTAGAAAGCCATATGTTTCTCCTGCCGAGCAGCTGGTGATTTTGAACTAGTTATCACAGACCAATGTGTAATCACTACACCACCCTGGTTCCCTCAAGTAAGGGTTAGAGAGAAATACTGTTAGGTAGCTTAGCCTAGGGAATTGGGAAGTCCATTTACGCATGCCCAGGAGAGCCAGCATAGGACAAAACTGTCGGATGGGCGTTACACCTGGAGCAGCCCACATGGGCCAGGTGATTGCAATTCAGCCAATGGGCTCGACCTGGGGTCGTGCACCACGCCTCCCCCCCCCCCCCAAACCCTTGAAAAGGCAGGGACCGGAAGGGAGAGGGGCTTGTCTTGCTTGGGTGGTTTGGTCCTCTTCGTGGGAGGGGAGAGATCCTTGCGTGACCTGGGGCAGTCTCTGCCAGGCCGCATGGTTAAAGGAATCCTAATGGGTGCCACGTAAAACCTGAAAACTTCTTTTAACTCTCACTAACTTCACTTGGATCACGAGCCCGGCTTTGGCGTGAAATCTTTCTCGCGCGGAGCCAAGGACCGAGGCTGAAATCTAGTCCAGACGGAGAGAGAAACCTAACAATACCACCTTCAGAAATGTATCTATCAACATGGTGGATATGCTGAGGAATAATAGCCTCACCCTTTCATAATTTAAATGTAATATTTCTCATAGATATGTGTATATAAATATATAAAGCTAGTACTGTGAACTAGTACTGAGTTCACATGGCCATATGAGGATAAGTACGGAACGTATACTCAGTACTAGCTTTTCTCTACGGGCCTGGGAGGGGCTGATGCATGCTAGAAGTCCTGTACGACAAGCTTCATTAGCCTCATAGTAAATCTACCCTAGAATTAAGACAGAGGGAGGACAACTGGTCTTTGTGTGAAATGTTGTCCTTCCCCACATTCTCTTAGCTCAGACGTTCCAGCTCTGGCACCAAGCTTGAGCTCCATTATAACATTTGTTTTATCTAAACTAATTGTGCAATCGTGCTTGATCTCACTGAGGTTGAGGTTCAAGACTTTGAAAAAAATGTTTTTGTACTGTCATGGAGGATCCTCAACAAGCCTTTGTTGGGTAAATGAATTAAGACTCTTGCAGGAGGAAGGAAGCCCTCAGCAGGGAGACTTGGGCAACCTGTGGGCAGCTGAGTGACCTGGAAAACCAATAAAAATGGGAGGGTAAGAGAGTCAACCAATCGACAAAAGTCTCTTGAAAGGCAACACAGAAATTCCAATCGGTTTCTCATCCGATAGGATTCATTTGTCCCCTTTATTAAACGCATAACCAGACAAAACAGAGTAAGAGTGTCCTGCAGTACTCAACTATTTCAAAAATATGTGCCCCAAACGGATCATGCTAAACACATGCTGAAAAACTGGAGGCAGCCAAGCCCAACCCTTAGCCTTTAGGCACTTTGTAAAACCCTGCACCCCAACTTCCAAAACCACAAACACCGGATGTGAGGTCCGAAGAAACTGAGAGGAAAAGGTTTCCACATATGACAGTGTAACAAAGGCCTAAACTCACAGCTTCTTTCAGGATAACACGCTCTCGCGGTTGCATTCAGAACACTGGTCTTCCTATACACCTAGAACCGGAAGTTGACAAACAGAAGCCCTTTCCCGGGAAAGCAGATGGGACACTGCCCCAGCCTCGGAGAACCAGAGTCGCGCTCCGCGACGTGCGCATGCGCACGCACGTACGCCGGCGACTGCGCACTCCTCCTACCTTCCGCTGGGGACGCCTCCTCGCTACTGCCAGTGCCGCGAGCCGCGTCGGCGGCAGCACTGATTGGCCAGTGGGCTCCAGGTTGGGGCGGGGTTTGGGTGATTGGCAGCCACGCACCGGGACTCGCAAAGTGGGGCCCGAGTGGCACAGGCAGGCGCCGGCGGCCGCGCGTTACCGGTAAGTGGGGCTGCTAACTCGGGAGAGCGGTTGAGCGTGGGGCACCAGAGGAGCCGTCGCGCCTGAAGGCGATGGGAAGTCCTGGCCGCAGGGCGGCGGAGAGCTGAAAGCGCGGTTCCCGAGTGCACGGCGGCCGGCCGCCTGGGTGTCTGCCCGCGCCTCAAGGGAGGCGGAGACGCTCTCGGGCGGCCCGGGCGGCCGTGGCCTGGTGCGCCTGGAGCTTGGCCGAGGGCCGAGGGAAGTGGTTCGATCTCCCCTCACGGGTGGGACTCGACGCGCCCTCGCCCATCCGCCCCTGGTCTCCCGGCGCCCCCTGCCCCAAGTCCTTTCGGAGTCCCCAGGCCTCGCGCCGGCCACCAGGCGGCGGCCTTAACCTGCCGCCCTTGGCCGTGGTTGTGTGGGTGTTGCTGGTCCCCGGGCTGGCGAGCGGGCACCGCGGGGGCTGCGGCCGGATTCCGGGCGGGGAAGCACGCCCGCTGGCCGGCCTGGGAGGTCTAACCGGCCCCGGCGCGCCTCTATCGCTGCTTCAAGTTCCGTCTCCCACCTAACCCAAGTATGTTTTTCTAGCCGTGATTTGCATTATGCCTGTAAGAGAACTTGACTTTTATACATTAGGGGAAAAAACCAACAGGTTTCAAAACTTTCGGAAGTAG
Organism: Tenrec ecaudatus; assembly: GCF_050624435.1. NCBI lineage: Eukaryota > Metazoa > Chordata > Mammalia > Afrosoricida > Tenrecidae > Tenrec > Tenrec ecaudatus. The sequence continues at coordinate 73,558,692 of NC_134534.1, read as the reverse complement.
AAAGAGTTGGATGATGAATTCGTTGTGCCCATCACCTCCCCCAAACCAAACCCACTCACTGTCCCTGAGTCCATTCCGACCCATCACCCAATCTCACCAGCCAGCAAGACGTGGCCGGCCTGCCGCCTCCCCAGGCTTGAGGTAAATTGTAGACGCATTATTTCGTTGCTTACACACATTTCGATGTCTTTTTGGAGACCCACCTAGCCACGGCCATCTGTCAAGTCGGTTCTGACTCAGCACTGTAAATAAGGGCAGAACTGCTTTCTTCTGTGGAGCTGGTGAGTTCCAGCCACTGCCCACCGACCTGATGTTTGGCAGTGAGACCTCTGATCACTATGCCACCAGAGTTCCTTTTGAGAGTTTTAATTATGGAGTTTTTACTCATGAGATACTGAAATTACTACCTATTAAAAAGGGTCATAAACTTATTGGCCTATTGCGGCCTTTTCAGAGAAAGATCACTCTGCACAACCCCCCTGACAGCTAAAAACTTTTGTACTACAGCTCAGGTGTCTGCTCTTGTAGCTCCCCTGGGTGTTTAGCTCCCCAGGGGATGGGAGAGGGGGGAGGAAATGGGCAGTATCGCCCACTTTGGGTAACACTGGCCTATTGGGTTGCCAGTATTTAATTTTAAAACAACCATGTAAAGCAGATGCTATCCCATTTAAAATTAATTTATTGACATCATATACTTCAATAGTTCAGTCATATTAAAAAGAGTTCTACAGTCATCACCACAATCGGTTCTAGACCATTTTCTTCTTTGTTCTCATAGTTATCAGCTCCCATCTCCCTCCAGCCTTCCTGTTAAGCCATTACTGTCTCTGTAGTTTTACCTATCCCGGATTTGGAGTACTGGAAACACAGGAAAAAACAGCAATAAATAAATCGATAAATAAACCAGAGAAAAACCTCAATTGAAAAGCAGGAAATATTAAAAATGAGGACAAATTCAAAATGGGTCAAACAGGAGATCAAATGCTAAGATACAACATTTTAACCGAACTTTACAATGCTCTTTGCCTGATAGCAAGGCCATTGGTATACCTTGACGATGGTCCGATGGGATACTCCAGAGGCTTTTTTAAAAGATCATTTTATTGGGGGCTCATACAACTCTTATCACAATCCGTACATACATCCATTGTGCCGAGCACTTTTGAACATTTGTTGCCGTCATCATCCTTAAAACATTTGCTTTCTACTTGAGCCCTTGATAACAGCTCCTCATTTTCCCCCTCCCTCCCCGCTCCCCCCAGAGTAATTTTTTTTCTGAAAAGGCCGCAATAGGCCAATAAGTTGTGACTTGATAAATTTATTAATTATTATTTTTTTGTCATACCTTACACTGTCCAACGTCTCCCTTCACCCACTTTTCTGTTGCCTCTCCCCCAGGGAGGAGGTTATATGTAGATCCTTATAATTGGTGCCCTCTTTCTACCCCACCTTCCCACTACCCTCCCAGTATCGCCACTCACACCACTGGTCCTGAAGGGATCATCTGTCCTGGATTCCCTGTGTTTGCAGTTCCTATCTGTACCAGTGTACATCCTCTGGTCTAGCCAGACTTGCAAGGTAGAATTGGGATCATGATAGTGGCAGTGGGGAGAGGAAGCATTTAAGAACTATAAGGGGAAAAAAAGGAAAAAATTGGAAGTTGTATGTTTCATCGTTGCTACACTGCACCCGGACTTGCTTGACTCCTCCCCGCAACCCTTCTGTAAGGGGGTGTCCAGTTGCCTACAGATGGGCTTTGGGTCCCCACTCTGCACTCCCCCTCATTTACAATGATAATGATTTTCTTTTCTTTTATATCTCTCGACACCTCGTGATCACACAGGCTGGTGGGTTTCTTCAATGTGGGCTTTGTTACTTCTGAGCTAGATGGCCGCTAGTTTACCTTTAAGCCTTTAAGACCCCAGGTGCTTTTGGTAGTCTGGCACCATCAGCTTTGTTCACCACATTTGCTTATGTACATGTTTGTCTTCAGTGATCGTATCGGCAAGGTGGGCACCCACTGATATGATTTTTTGTTCTTCATGACTGATACCTGGTCCCTTCTATACCTCATGGTCACACAGAATGGTGTGCTTTTTCCATATGGACTCTGTTGCTTCTGAGCTAGATGGCTGTTTACTTGCTAGCCTTTAAGACCCCAGATGCTTTATCTTTTGATAGCTGGGCACTACCAGGTTTCTTCACCACATTTGCTTATGCACACATTTGTCTTCAGCGATTGTGTTGGGAAGGTGTGCATCCCGGAATGCCAATTTAATAGCACAAAGTGTTCTTGTATTGATTAAGTACTTGAGTGGAGGTTCAATGTCCATCTGCTGCCTTAATACCAGACCTATAAATATATGCACGTAGAGCTATTTCCCCACCATCCTATATAAATATATTTACATATGCACATTCCTGTATTTAGAGCTGTATAAATGCCCTTTCCCTCCTAGTTCTTTTCTCTATTTCCTTTTACTTTCCTCATGTCCCACTATCATGCTCAGCCTTCATTTGGGTTTCAGTGATTTCTCTCGGTTAGGTTGCCCTTGCTGAATCCCTACCAGGCATCTCACGCTCTCCTTGCCACTAATTTTGGATCCCTCGTTGTTTCCTTATCCCTGGGTTGGTCAACACCACCTCCTTTCCCCCACTTCCCCCTCTCCCATGTCCCCCCAGAACCATTCGGTCCCGTAGTTTTCTCCTCCAGACTGTTCATCCAGCCTATCTTATCTAGATAGATATGCACCAAAAAACAAGGTGGAGCAAGACAAAGAGACAAAAGGGAACACAAGGATGGCAACAACAAAGAAAACCAATGACCCAGAAAAGAATAAATTAATTTTTTTAAAGAAAAACATTGTTTTAATTAAAAAAGGAAGAAAATATTCTTTAAAGCAGCCAAGAGTCGTTATAATAAAGAAGCTGCAGAGCAGCTGAGATTAAAGCAGAAAGCCAAAGAGTTACCGCAGTTGGAGCTCGCACAGATACAGCACAGAGATGCCAGCCTCACGGCTCTCGCAGCTCTTGGACCAAGGAAAAAGAGACCATTTGAAGCTGGAAATGAGGGTCTCAAAGACAACATTACTGCTTCTGGGACACCCAGCATGACAGCCACCAAACAGTTGCTTCGTCCAAGAATCACGAGAGTTTGCCTCAGGGACTTGATATTCTGCATGGAGCAGGAGAGGGAGCTGAAGTACTCACAGACTCTGTACATGGCCCTTCTGAAGTGACACTCCCACTCTCCGGGCAGAGCCTCCATGGCGTTTACTGCCAAAGACGTGAAAAAGAGCACTGTTGCACTCTGGTGAAATGCCCAATGGGCATGGGGGGAGGGGGTAAGAATAATCGCCACTATAGGAGGCCATTGTTTACAGTTTCAGATTTACTAATTTTATGCCATTACCCCAGGGGTTCCTGATGACCAGGATTCAGCTTTGCCTTGTCAAAATCTACCATGTCCTGTCTGCTCCGACCTGCTTCATTTGCTGTGAGGTTTCTAATTCCAAGTTTCATTGGGGAAAGAAAGAAGAGTCACAGCTTCCTAAGAAAAGTGTATTTAAATCCCTATACTCACTCTGTCTCCTGGGCCAGGTCAGGGGTCTGGCTTGGGAACAAAGTCGCTTAGGTAACTGGCAGTCGCTTCAAGGTGTAGGTAGTGAGTTACCAAGCCAGGCCCAAGATGGTGTCAGAATGGAGACAAGTGGAGATCATTTGTGCCTGAGGTTGCTGTTCTCTGGTTCATCTCACCATGGTACCAAGTGAGGGGACATCCTTGTCAGGGGAGCCTTAAAATTGAAGCTGCTGAAACAACATGATGAGAAACAGAAATGGTGGGAGAATGGGAAGGAAGTGTGGGGGCATTAAGTTCAAAGTGATGCAGGGAAATGAAAACAGATATAACACAATCTGCTGTGTATACCCAGGAGCGGCCTGGGAGGAGTGGGAATGACAAAGCAACCTCTCTCTCTTTCTCTCTCTGTGCTATTATTGAAGAAATGGGAAAAATACAAAGGAGAATGGATCAAACCCTTTTCAAATACTATTTTTTAAAAGGAAGAAATTATATTTTATTTATTTGTATTTAAATTCTAAGAAGGATAAGGTTTTATAAGTTACCTTTTGTTCTTCCTTTTCTCATAAAATTTTACTCTATGTTTAAAACATCTCAGTGCATTAAAAGTGACCAACTTGATTAGAAATCTTTGGAATTAGGATTCCATTTTTGAGTCTATACTTAAAAGTGAAATGTCAGCGTTTCACCTTGGGGGACCATGGAAAGATAGATCTATTGTAAGAACGTGTTCTATATTCATCTAAAGAGGAAGCTGCTATTGGCAAACCCTCATCTTTCTTTTAAAAAAAAATCCCACTTGAATGAAAAAGAATAGCTGTAGGTAGAATATAAACATGCAGGGTAAGTAAATCCTCTAACAAGTTTTAAAAATGGGCAAGCTATGCTTGTTAGACATATATTCAGAGTGGCGTACAAAGCCTGACGTATATATTGTGCTTTACTCTCTCCTCCCCAGTGGGACTGTTAAGGCTATATTCTATATTACTCTTAAGTTCTGCATCAGCCTAAAGTTTTGTTTTAGCAAGTTGTTATATACAATACTGTAAATTATGTGTGAAGCATATTTTGAAAAGAGATTATATACTTTGTTGGGTTTTATATATTTAAATGCTTACCTTTATTTTTTTGTAAACAGCATATCCTCAGATTTGTGTATAATCTTATTGATGAGATGTTTACAATTATTTCAAATACTTCATTAAAATAATTATTTTATTATAAGAAAAATTGTTTTAATTTAAAAAAGGAAGAAACACCTGTAAATAGATCAAGGTCTGATTTTTGACCTCTAGGCATGTTCTCCAGTCAAATCCGATGGGGTACCACGCTCTGGCCCCAAAGTCTATCCTTTGTACTCCCTCGGGAGCCCTCTGCAGAGGCTTAATCTGTAAGGACCCTGCGGATGGATTTTGGGCTTTTACTGTCGTCCAGAGCCTTCTGCAAACCGGGGGTTCACAATTTAAGCTTTGTTACCATTCTCTCCTTCAGATTTGGATTTTCTTAATTATAATCCTGGATCACATAGGCCAGTGAGTTCTTCCCTCTTGATACCTCACTTAGATGGCTGCTTATTTGCAGACAAGCTTTTAAGACCCCAGACACTATACTTTCTGATAGCCTGCTACCATCTGCTTCCCTCCACCTCCTCCCCGCATTTGTTGTAGTACCTTTATCTTCAGTGGTTTCTTCATGAGGGTGAACATTGAGCAGGACCATGTCATGAGACCTAATTGTTCTTAGATTGGGGCTAGAATTAAGTGTGAGCCCCAAATCCATTCATATATCTATGGTTAATATATGTCCTTGGCTTATCTTAATGGCTTACTTATCATTTTATGATAGAGAACATTATCAGTCATCCCCCTGGGCCATAAGGTTGATAATGTCATTAATTTACCCAATAGTATGTAATTTAGCATACTGTTGAGAAAGGAAATTATACAAGTATAGACTGGCTTCCAACAGAATTACATGAATTGTTAAATTGTTGTTTACACTAACAATGGGAGTTGGTGATAAGGCAGAATTCCCAGGAGTATTCACAAAGGCAGAATTGTGCCTGTCACATTAATACATGTCATAGTAAAGAAGGAGGGCATTAAAATAGTAAATGTATGGTGGCCCTTAGCCTCCTTTTGTTGTATCCCCATTTTTTAAGTGAAGTAAAAGAGGTTTAAGCAATTACCCACAACGACACTGAGTTTGAGTGTATGGAACTGCAGGGACAGTTGCTGTTGAGCTGGAAACCTGTAACGGGGTAGAGGGGATACTCAGGACAGAACAAAACCATTTTCACAGGTGTTTATGGGTCTGGGTGTTACTTGCTGTCGAATTAAGGGGGTCCCATGTATAACAGAACAAAATGTTGCCTGGTCCACTCCATCCCAGTGAGCTTTAGTACATTTGAATCCCTTGTTGGTGCCACTGTGTCTCTCTCAGGGAAGGTTTCCCTCGCCTTCAGTGACCCTCCACTTCCCCAAACATGATGTCCTCTAGCCGAATTTAAAAGTTTTGAGCATCGTATGTAAATATAGTTCAGCAAGCAAAGTGCTTAATTTAAAAAATCAGATTCAAGGGTTTTTTTAGAAGCTCATGGAAATATGCCATTATTGTTGAACTCTGTTTTTCCATGAACCTTTTGAAATCCCTGCTATAGCCACTTAAAGGGGCAAGGTTAAGTTTTGGGGGTTGCTATGGCTTTTCTTTACGGTCTATGCCCAGCAGAGGGATTGCTGTTGGTATGGAAAGTATCCCCATTTGTTCGAGGTCAGTCACATTGCTTTCCACAGTGATTGCACATTTTTGTAGTCCTACTAGCAGTGGCCGAGGGTTCAATCTCTGCAAGCTCGCCAGCATCTATTATTTCTTTCTTTGCTGTCCCTTGCTGGCAAGGTGGTGGAGTGGTTATGCATTGGGTTGCTAACTGTAAGGTCGGAAGCTCAAAACCACCAGCTGCTTCACAGGAAAAAGATGGGACTTTGTATTCCCATATAGACTTAACATCTTAGAACCACCCCCACCCCCGGGCAGTTCTGTCCTGTCCTACAGGGTCATTGTGAGTTGCAATTGACTTGATGGCAGTGGGTTTGGGTGGGTAGACAAGTAAAGGTAGCCAGTGTTGAATTGTTAAACCGCAAGATCGGTGGTTCAAAGTCTCCATCTGTTCAGCATGAGATAGATGAGGCTGGGAACTGTTCTACTCCATCCTGCTATGAATTGCAATCCACTCCATGGCACTGAGTTTTATTTTGTGTTTTTGGTAAACGAGAAAAGGAGCCCAGATGGTGCAGTGATTGATTTGAACCACTCAGCCATTTTGAGGGAAAAGATCTGATAGTCTATGTCCTTAAAGAGCTCTGCTTTGAAAATCCTAAGGGTCAAGTGTACTCTGGTTTGTAAGGTTGCTTTGAGTCAGAATCCCCTTGACAGTCATGGGAAGGAACCCTGGCAGTGCAGTGGTTAAGCCCATGGCAGCTGGTTGCTAACCAGAACGTCAGCAGTTAAAACTCGGCTGCTTCCCAAAAGATCAGACACTTTTTCCTTAAACATTCACAGCCTGGGAAATTTTGTGTGGTAATTCAGTTCTGCTTGGTCTGTGAGGTGGAATTCACTCTAGTAGTGGATTTGGTATTGTTCAGAATTCCAGAAGTAAGGTTCGTCCCTCTGGTGAAAGGATTGCCTTGCCAAGTGTGTTAGGCTGGGGTCTATAGAACAAACCCAGCGATGCTTGCATGTGTATGGAAAGAGATAGCAAGAAATGACGCACAGCTGTGGAGGTGGGTAAGTCCAGTCCGGTGCAAGTCCTAGAGATGTAAGTTGAAGGCTTCTCCTGACTTCTGTAGCTTCAGGGACTGGTGACTAGGAAGCAGGAAGGCCACAGACTGGTGGGTGCCAAGTTGAATGAATCCAAGATGGGCAGTGCACTGACCGCTCCTGGGATCCGCAGGCAAAATAATCAGACGCAGCATCCAAGTCTAGGAGTAGGCGTGAGCTAACGTCACACCCTGGTCAATTTCTATTAAGAGCAGGCCGTACCCTGAATGAAATCTCCCTCAATTGTAAGAAATGCAAGACTGAATTAAGAATGCCTCTTCTGTTCACAACTGCTTGGCTACTTGAAGTTGACCGCACTATTTTAGATCATGTCATGGGTGAATCCTGGCCCACACGGTGATGTAAAACAGGAAATCTTAAGTGGTTTGAATTTAATGTGTAAAGAGAAGGGAGATGCCGGACAGTGTAAGACATGACAAAATAAAAATAATTTATAAATTATGAAGGGTTCACGGGTGAGGGGGGAATGAGGAGGAATGGGAAAAATGAGCTGATACCAAGGGCTCAAGTAGAAAGCAAATATTTTGAGAATGATGAGGGCAACAAATGTGCTTGACACAATGGATGGATGTATATATGGATTGTGATAAGAGCCCCCAATAAAATTTTATATATATATATATATATATATATATATGAAATTACAGGACCAAAACCCTCTCACAGAAAACATTTTCAATAATGTTTTGATAGTGTGGAGCGATTGGAGGCAAGTCTGTCTAATCACCTGAGGTGTGAAAGGATTCCTGTAGTGACTTGAGTAAAAAGGATTACCTATGGGTAGCTGGTCAATAGACAGGGCATGGTAGATTCAAGTGCAGGTCATAGATTTCAATCACCATGCCTGGGTTCCTTAACCACCACTTCCTTTGCCTCCCCCTCTCCCTCCCCTTCTCTCATATCCCTCCCCCCAACCGTCTGTCCGTTGTTTTCTCCTCCAGATTGTTCATTCAGCCTATCTTATTTAGACAGACCTGCAGAGATAATAACATGCACAAAAACAAGATAGGAAAACAAAGAAAAAGAAAAACAACAACAAAAAAGAAAAGCCTGTAGTTAGTTCAAGGACTGTTTGTTGGCCTTTAGGAGTGTTTTCCAGTCCAGTCTGATGGGGTGCCAAGCCCTGGCCCCAAAGTCTATTTTTGGTATTCCCTGGGGACTTCGTTGCTCTGTTCCCCTTGCTGTTCTGTTGCACACCTTTAGTGTTTTGCCTCGGTGTGGTGCAGTCAGATCGGGTGCAATTCCCACACTGTGTCTCCAGTGTTACATCTTGGAGCACCGGGTTGAAGTCTTGTCCCGCTTTCCCTGTGAAGATATAAATAATACCCTCCCCTTGGGGGGTTAGTGCCCTGTTCCCTCACTACTCATTTTTCTTTTTTTCCCCTTCTTTCCCTTCCTTTTTAGTTGGCTACAATATGTATCCCTGGATTTGGTCTGACCCCTGCCATACTACCTACCTGGTCCTCACCCCAGGAATGTTTGTATACAGGAGCTTTTTCCCTATGCCCCTTTTGCATTTTTGTTTTAAGCTTAAACCTCAGGAGACTCATGTAGTACTTGTCCCTTTGTGCTTGGCTTACTTCACTTAGCATAATTTCCTCCAGCTCTTCCCATGTAGTGATGTGCTTCATATGTTCATCATTGCTTTTTAGGGATGCGTAGTACTCGATTGAATGTATCTACCACAGCTTTTTAATCCACTCATCAGTTAATGGAAATTTGGGTTGTTTCCAACTCCTTGCAATTGTGAACTGTGCTGCGATGAACATTGGAGCACAGATGTGTGGCCATGGTTTGTTTCTTGCCTCTTCTGGGTACATGCCCAGTAGGGGATTGCTGGGTCATATGGTAAATCTCACCATTATCGATTTCCATAGTGGCTGTACATACCTACAGGTTCACCAGCAGTAGATGATTGTTCCTGTCTCCCCACAGCCCCTCCAACACTTGTTGCTTTCTGATTTTTTTGAGGGTGTTGGGTGGCATCTCGTTGTTGTTTTAATTTGCATTTCTTTTTTGGCTAAAGATCTGGAACATTTTCTCATTTTTATTGGCCATTCGGATTCTGTCCTTGATAGTGGGAAGGAGCTGGGCAGCGGGGGGGAGCATTCAGGAACTAGAGAAAAGTTGTATGCTTCATCATTGCTATATCGCACCCTGACTGGCTCATCTCCCCCGAGAGGGATAAATTTCTATAAGTGAAATTGTTGTGTCAAAGACTATGCAGCAGAGAGGTGATATATACCAATGTTGGTAATATGTGACAATTTAAAAGAAGTGTGAACCGTTTCAGTTAACATTTATTACTAGTGAGATTGTTAAAATAGCTCTTCCCCACCCCCAAAAAATTTCTTTTTGCATTTCCATGGGTAAAATGTCTATTTTGGTCCACTACCTGTTTTTCTGCTGGACTTGTCATCTTTTACTTCTTGATTTACAAAATTATATTTATATTAGGAAAGCAGTCATTTGTTATGGTTGCACATAGCTTTCTTACTTACTTCTGTATTCTTCCCTTGTGACATGCTGTGTATTAGCTGGTGACACCCCTGCACAAGGCTTGGAGATGAGCACTTGCCACTCTGAAGCACTGCATCCTTCATTGAAGTTGTTGTTAGTAGATACTCAGTCTGCAGGTTTTAATTACATATACACTCGTGAATTTCTATGCAGTTTTTGAGGTAAAATTAGGAGTGTCAGCTGATATTCAGGTCAGCTAATACTCGAATATATATGTTACTAAATAAATTGCATGATCATGTATAAAAACTAGTTTACATAGAATTTATACTAACTATATCAATGAGTAAAGTGGTTGTGGATTATATGCTAAAAGACAGAGAACAAATAGTAAAGTTAAATCTCATGATTGAATAAAACATAATTTGTAATGCATTTTAATGTATTAATAGAAAGCACTGTAACTATGACTTTTTTCCTCTAAATAGTTTATTAGTGACTTTTGAAAATATTTTTATATGTTATTAAGTACCAATTACATATACCAAATGCACATTTGCTTAGGTAAGTTTTCCGGATAAATTGTTAGGTGTAACAGAATCAACCCATTGGCTAAAACCCTGGATGCACACATCATCGTGTGGGTGACTCAGATTCAGCATCAGGCAGCCTTTCATCCTGTTGTCCAGCGGGTTGCTCTGAGGGGGTGCTGGCGACTAACCACAGCAAAATAAAGAGCCAAGTAGTTGAAACTATAGTAGGAAAAATAATTCAAAGCAACATACTAATTCTAGTACTTCTTGGATCAAGGCCAATTTTACTGAATTTTCTGTGCTGTGGACTAGCAGGCAAAAGAACAAATCTGTCTTCTGAGAAGTACAGCTAGATGGCTCTTAGAAGTAGGATGGTGAGGTTTTGTCTTACTTTGGGCATGCTGTTAGGTGGGACATTCTCCTGAGAGCAGGGTGCCACCAAGCTTGGTGCTACCTGACAGTAGAAGATCAGCAAAAAAGAGGAGGACCCGCCTCAACAAGCTGCATTGCTGTACTGGCTACAGTGAACTCAAACAAAAATGATTGGGAGGATGGTGCAGGCCAGGGCCGTGTTTCATTTTGATATACACAACATCATTATGTGTTGGAACACAGCCGGTAGGGTTGCCCCAAAGTTTATTTATATCCAATATTTGTTTTTTTATTTTATGTGACCTAAAGTTTGAATTTGTGTATCGATTTCAAGTTAATTCATTCTAAAACTTTTAATAACCTTTAAAATTTGCCTTAGTGTATCTTACTAGAAAAATACAAAAACGTAGAAGTCCAAGAAGACCCCTACCTTCAAGACACAGATCAAGTCACATATCAGTTTTGGGATCATTTATTTCACCACTGTTTTTGAGAAGACAGAATCACTTGCACATGTTAATTTGCAGCAATTTGTCATGAGAACACTTTCATGTATACTTCTTTCTAATAGCCACACACTTACCATAGGTATACCAAATTTATTTTAACTGTTTTCCTCTTGATGGACATTTAGGTTATCTCTGGATTTTTCTTTTTTACAAGTTATACATCAATAAATACCCTTATCATGAACAATAATATTACACAACTTACCAAAATTATCACTCTTAGGTGCTAGGAACTGTGGTTTTACTTTACTTTTTGACGGAAGTACTGTGTTTGTTTCTTGCTACTGATAATCAGGATCAGTTAAGATGCTTGGACAGTCATTTTAAAAGATCGCATTAAAATGTTTCCCATTTTAAATGAGGGGGAGTGCAGATTGGGGACCCAAGACCGATCTGTAGGCAATTGGATATCCCCTTACAGAAGGGCCTCAGGGAGGAGAGGAGCCAGTCAGGGTGCAGTGTAGCAACAATGAAACATACAACTTTCCTCTAGTTCTTTAGTGCTTCCTTCCCCGCCACTATCATGATCCCAATTCTACCTTACAAATCTGACTAGACCAGAGGATGTGCACTGGTACAGATAGGAACTGGAAACACAGGGAATCCAGGACAGATGATCCTTTCAGGACCAGTGGTGAGAGTGGCCATACAGAGGGTGGAAGGAGGGTGGGGGTAGAAAGCGGGAACCGATTAAAAGGATCTACGTATAACCTCCTCCCTGAGGGACAGACAACAGAAAAATGAGTGAAGAGAGGGAGACATCGGACAGTGTAAGATATGACAAAGTAATAATTTATAAATTATCAAGGGTTCATGAAGGAGGGGGGAATGGGAAGGGAGGGGGAAATGAGCTGATACCAAGGGCTCAAGTGCAGAGCAAATGTTTTGAGAATGGTGATGGTATCAGATGTACAAATGTGCTCGACACAATTAATGAATGTCTGAATTGTGATGAGGTGTACGATTCCCCAATAAAATGATTTTAAAAAATGTTTCCCAATTTATGTAATATATTTTCATGTGGCTATAGAAAAGAGCAAAGGAAATGTTTGTCATTCAAGGTAGGGTTCAGATGTCCTCAGATGGCAGACCATTAGAGCAACTGGTGATACAAGGCTAGCTCACCTTTTTATATCCCATGCAGAGCTAATGCCCTCTGAGAATGTCATAGCAGCTATCTTTCCAGGAGTAGTTTCATAGGCCTACTGCTTTAAAGGGCCTTTCATCCGTTTTAATTAGTTGGTGTCCATAGTTCTCTGTCTGACCAGGCTTTTCTGTTGAAAGATTTAGTTCAGTTCACGAAATCTCATTTGTGGGCAGGACAAAACAGGACATTTCTTATATGTCAGAAATTGGCACTGGCAATATGTATAGCTGGAACTATTAGTTGCTGTCGAGTCTGTTCCTATTCATGAGGACCCTCTCGTATAATTTGGTGGTGTTTGGATACTTTCAGTTATGGATTCTTGTTGGAATATCAATAGTGTAATAAAGCATTCTTATTTAAGTTTTTTTTGTTTACTTATAAAGACAATAAGCACATTAGGAGTTTAGAAGTTTCAAATAGGTTACACTTGTATAGAGCATATTAAAATATGTATACTATCTTGGTTAACAGTTCTTTAAAGGATAAAAATAATCCTTAAGCCTTGGGATATTATGCAGACTTTTAAGAGAACTTGCTACTTTATCGAGTCAAACTGTTTCATGTGTATTACTTACTGTGTTGTTGAGAACCTAACAACAGACCATACACCGATTCCAGAATTTCTACAATGTGCTACATAGTGACGTCCATAACTTTCTTCAAGTTGTGAGATGGGCAACTATCCTCATCCTCTTTTCTTTAAAAATTTTTTAATAGTTTTATTGGCATATGTTTCACATACCATACAATTCTTTAGTTTAACCATTATTAATAAGAGCTGTACAATCTTTTCCACAATCAAATTTAGGACATTTATTTCCCTCTTGTACCTTTCATCATCTCCCTGTCTCCCCCCAACCCCCTCTCCAGACCCCTCAAGAAACCACAAACGAGTCACTGTCTCTATAGCTCTACCCATTCTGGATTTCATACACAGGAAAACAGGTAACAAAATACAGAAAAACAAAACAAACAGACAAAAAACTGCTGTCTGATTGATAGCAAGGCTATTCATGCCTGTGGGCAGCGGGGGTTCACTGGAGGCTAAATCTGTGTGTGGACCTTCAAAGGGATTTTGGGGATCCCACAGTCACTCATAGCCTTAAAGCACTGATACGCTTGCTTCCTTCACATTTAGAGTCTTCATTCACGGACTTGGTTCACACGGGCTGGTGTGCTTCTGTGTGGGCCCAGACTGGCATCTCACTCAGGCAGCTGCTTGTTCGAAGACTAGACTTTAAGACCCTAGATCTTATTCTTTTTGGTAGCTGGACGTCATCTCATTTCACATATTTTGCTATCATACCCATATTTTCTTGAGGGCAAGTGTCAAGCAGGGCCATGCTAATGAGAACCAATTGTCAAAATAATAATTTATAAATTATCAAGGGTTCATGAAGGAGGTGGGAGCGGGGAGGGAGGGGATAAATGAGCTGATGCCAGGGGCTTAGGTGGAGAGCAAATGTTTTGAGAATGATGAGGGCAATGAATGTACAAATTTGCTTTACACATTCATGTATGTTGGATTATTATAAGAGATGTATGAGCCCCTAATAAAATGATTTAATTAAAAATTTAAAAAATTGTTCTGTGAATGAGGAGGAGTGCAGATTGGGGACCCAAGACCCATCTGTAGGCAATTGGACATCCCCTTACAGAAGGGTTGCAGGGAGGAGAGGAGCCAGTCAGGGTGCAGTGTAGCAATGATGAAACATACAACTTACCTCTAGTTCTTTAGTGCTTCCTCCCTAGCCACTATCATGATCCCAATTCTACCTTTCAAATCCAGCGCTAGACCCGAGGATGTGCACTGGTACAGATAGGAACTGGAAACACAGGGAATCCAGGACAGATGATCCCTTCAGGACCAGTGGTGAGAGTGGCGATACTGGGAAGGTGGAAGGAGGGTGAGGTTGAAAGGGGGAACCGATTATAAGAATCTACATAAAACCTCCTCCCTGGGGGATGGACAACAGAAAAGTGGGTGAAGGGAGACTTTGGACAGTGTAAGACATGACAAAATAATAATTTATTAATTATCAAGGGTTCATAAGGGAGGGGAAAAATGAGCTGATACCAAGGGCTCAAGCAGAAAGCAAATGTTTTGAGAACGATGATGGCAACAAATGTACAAATATACTTGACACAATGGATGTATGTATGGATTGTGATAAGAGTTGTATGAGCCCCCAATATAAAATGATTTTTAAAAAAAGAACCAGTTCCTCACCCATCATCTTATCTTCACTTCTCCCCTAAGGTTCCTGTCTAACCTTTCTAATGGTTGGTATCAGTTAAATCACATGTAGGTAACGCTAAAGAGCACAATGTGCAAGTCAGACTCATTAAACTACAGTGTGTTAGGGCAGGTTGACTAGAGAAGCAAATCCAAGGACACTTACATGTTTAAGCTAGAGGTTAATGTCAAGAAGTAATTGTGCATTAGGAAAACATCCCATCCCAACCCAGATCAAGCCCCTAAGTCCAATACTACTAGTCCATTAATCTCCACGCAGCCACAAGCAATGATGCAAAATGCAGAAAGATCACAGGCCATTGGGTGAAGTCTTGTGGATCCAATGGCAGTGGAAGCATCTCAGGGGTGATGCAGATCTCAGCCTGGCTCATCAGCAGGAAGGTGAAGGCGGGGGTGCGGGGAGGTTCCCAGAACCCTCATTATTAGGAAGTCATGCCCACCAGGGAGCACCATCAAGCTGTGACCTGAATGACAGGCTAGACTCCTCCCCTATACTTTCGAGTTGACACAAAATTATCTAATTACCATGCTACATTATTGTTTGATTTTAAGATTTCAGAGATTTTTAGTGTCTCCAAGGGATGGTTTTAGGCTTTCATCACCCCTCCTTGGTTCCAGAAAGTCTAGGATTCCATGAGACTGCCCGTTTTTCAATTGTGTTGTCTTTTAAGTGTTAGGAGTTCTTTATGTACTATCCTGGATATTGAACTTTTTAAAGGATAAAATAATAATATATAAAGATAAAAATACAAATAGTGAGTAAGAAAGAAAAGACCACCATCAATATTTTAAAAGCCAGGGAAGAAATTTTCATCATGAAACAAGCAATAAAAACTTGCTCCTAGAACAAATTCAGGTTGGGTCAAGAAGGGAGGTCAACTGACCAAGTATCAAGTTCAATCCAGCATAATCAAGTAATCAGGTTTATAATCTTCCCTATTTGATCAGAGAGCTGTTTGAGACCCTTGCCTGTGGCTAGAGGGGATCTGCCATTGACTTAATCTGACTCCCACTACTCTCCAAAGCCTTCTACAAATTGGGTGTTCGCAATTTAAGCTCTGATTAATTTCCCCCTTCTTCATATTTGGATTTTGTTATTGTCATCTTTGGATCATACAAGCTGGTGTGCTTCTATGTGGTCTTAGTGGACTCCTCACTTAGATGGTTGCTTGCTTGAATACAACCTACCCCCCCCACCCCCCCCCCCACTCGCACACACACACTATTCCTCTTGATAGTCGGGCACCGTTTACTTTCTTCACCACGCTTCGTTGTAGCGCCCTTATCTTCAGTGTTCATTTCATGAAGGTGAGTCTCAAGCAGGGCCATGTAATCAGAACTAACTGTTTTTGGATTGGAACTCGAGTTCAGTGGGAGCCCAGGATCCATCTGCTTGTCCCTGGGATATGCACGACTCAGGTTTACTTTGGCAGTAGGATTATAACAAAATCAAAATTGATAAGACCAACAATAGCAACACAACAACCAGCAAACAAAAGGAAGGAAAGCAAAATCCCAGAGAAGCACAAATGAGGTGAGACAATTGCACCGATAGTGTCTTGGTTTTTGCAGTGACGCAGCACTGCAGACGCTGTTGCTGTGAGGAGTCCGGGCCAGTGCAGTCCACCTTGCGCCTCGAGCCATGCACTGTTGCCCTGCAGAGCTTGCTCTCCTGTTCCGTCTAGCTCTGTTTACCCTAAGCATTGGCATGGGTGCCTGGGGGAAACTTACTAGCTCACTTCTCCCAATTGCAGTTCCCTGTCCAATGGATCAAAACCTGTCACATCACTGCAGGTACTAAACATATGGTGATTCTGGGTCCCTTTCCATTGAACACCCCCCAAGCTGGGGGCTCCCTCCAACGCCCAAAGACTACCACTTCCACATAAGGAATGTAACTTATGTTTTAGATGCTGGGAGATAAAGATTGTAAACAGTAAAGATTCTAATTATTTTTTCAAATATTTTTAAATTGCAGTGTGCTCTGTGGACCATGTGTTGTTGTGCATGCCTTCAGTATTTGAAATGCAAATCTGGACAGACCGAGCCATCTAAATGCTTGGCTGGATTAAGCGCCTAGTTAGAATGGTGCTTCAGCAAGTTGGGGTAAACATGCAATCGGTAAGTGCACAGAATTAATTTTTAAAATAGAGACAAATGTTTATCTAAAAATTTTTGAGGAAATTATATATGAGTAGCATTTTAAGTCCAGTATGGTTATGTGCTATTATTTCATTTGCTTACAATTCAAAAACAAGCCTGTTGAGTCAAGGGATTAGTTTCTGGATGTCATTGAATGTGAATATTCAAACAGTGCTTTTGTTGCTTTAATGAGAAGTCTTCAGTTTATCTGGAAATCAGTGAGTGAACTGTTTGACTAAAACACTTGACACCGCTGAATGTTGTAGAATAGTTAATATTGAATGTCTTTACAATGTGATAGAGCAACCTTTTAAAAATAAAAGTAAATTATATATGTAGCAACAATGCGTATGGAGATAATGATTTTATCCAGTACACCCACTTTTTTCTGTATGAGAATTTCCAACTAATAGCTAAATGTGGGTGTATAAGGGGGCTTCCAAAGGTTAGTGAAAAAATTGTGTTATCCCTTTTTCCATTCCTTGATGATCCGAAGCCCACCCATAGTAGTGTAGTTAGAACCATTGCTGTGCCAAGCATATTTTGCTGAATATTCATTTTCATTTTCAAACTCAGTGCTTTGGTGTTTTGTAATGTGCAATTAAATTTTGCTCATTAAAAACTTAGGCAGATTATACAGTATGCATACAGTTGAAGTCTTAAACGTAGTGCTGTTTTTAGTTAGACTACTGCTTTTTTTATTTCGTGTCTTTTCCCATTTTGTTAAGAGAAAGTTAAATTTTAAATCCCACTCCGTTGCCCCTACCCTCCTCAGTGTTACTGTCTCCTTCACATTTCTAATTTTTTGGAAGATTGGAAGCTAAGAACCAAATTACCTTTGTTTACAGGTACATGATGTTGAGATAATTAGCTCCGGATAGGCAATAGGAAAATCGTGTGTGAAGTTATTGTTGCTGACATGTGGTGGCTGCGTGTTCCTGTGGACTTCATTCAGTGCAGCTGTGCTTCCTTTCTCGTTGGTGGTTGGCTCCTTTTGGCAGAGGAGAGGGGCTTTGAGAGACAGGGCTCCACGGCGCAGAGCAACAGTGCACGCAAACGGGGACACTGCGAGCGGGGCACAGGGCAGCCAGTGCCCTCCTGTTGCACATGGGTCGCTGAGTCGGGCCTGACGCCTCACAGCACTGAACACCAGCAATAGAATGGAACAGATCCACATTTTAGTGCTGACATGAAAATGATACTTTTTTCTCTGACTTCCAGGAAGAAAGAAAACTTTCGATAATTGTAAATCCCAAAATGGGAAGCTTTACTATTTATAATTACCAGTGATTTATAATTTTAGTAAGAAGTGTTTTGTTTTTTTTAAGAAGTGGTTTATGGAAAGATTATGGGTCCTTGATTTAAGCAAAACACCAATTGAGACTTTTTTCTGCGTATGACTGGTATAGAAGAACAAGAAGACATCTTAACTCTGGACCTCAATTTCGTCATTACAAAATCAGAAATAGAAGAGCTACTGCAGAGTTAACCTGCAACTGAATACATGCCAGTCCGTGGGAAACACCTAACATAGTGGCATGTGTATAGTGTAGGTTTGTTCTGTAATGGTTTGTCACCTATGTTTATTTTTAAAAATAAAGAGAACATTTATTAGTCTTAAAGGACAAAGTTGACACAAACAAAGACAGGCACATCATCCGGATGAGGGCGGCCATTAGCGCAAGGTCAAAGTGGTGTCCAAGGACTCCCAGTCGGGCCAGTTCCCCACCCTTCCTCGAGGCACACTACTGTGACTAGTGTTGCCGAGGAGTACAGACAGAGAAAGCATTGTTTCAGATATCTTAGACAGCGCCGTGGGTGCCTGCGATCATTGATCCCAGTGTTGTGATTAATCCTCAGGACTATTCTTACTGATAGTGGATGGAAAAAGTGTGTGTGTGTTTATCTTGAGGCTAACATCAACTTTAATCAGTTATCTGAAAATCTATTTTAAAATCATGTAAGGCCATACAGTGGCAAACATTTTATTGTGAATTAGGTAGGGAGGGGTTGACAAATTGAATCATCATTTGGCCTGCTTTTTCAGGGTTCCCCCCTGACCTCCTTTCCCCACCTCTTCCCTTTCTACCCAAGTGAACTGACCCTTGTCTACCCTCCAGCGTACTGTGCCCTCTCCCCATTCCATTCCCACGAACCGCCAGAGTTGATTTCTTCTGGTGTGAAAATCTCTTCTTAATTAAAAAATAAATAAGTCACCTTACACAATATTTGCCCTTTTGCATTTGACTAAGATCACTCAGTGGCCTATCCTTTATAATCTAGTCATGTCATGAAGTGTTTGACGGTTTATTGTTGCTCAACAGTGCATAGTATTCCACTGCGTGTATGTATCAAAGTCTGTCCGTCATCCTGCTGCGGGCATGTAGGTGTCCGTCCTGTGAACCCTGGAGGCTGCAGTGAACGCGGTGTGCTTGCACCTGTTTGTGCTTGCTCGCTGTTCTTGTAGGAAAGGTGCCACGTCGCGTGAACTTAGGTTTGAATCTACAAGTCCGTCTATGTCTATTTTTGAAACTTTACTGGGAATTAGGTGACAGTTTCCAGAGTACCTCAGCTTATTTTATGTTCTACAACTCATATATATTTTGTTTCAACGCATCCATTGCAGTCCCCTCAATGCACCAATAGCTATTCCAATTCCTCTTTGTGTTTCCCGTTTTCACTCCTCCTAGGCTGCTTCAAAATTTGATTCATGACATGGAGCCGTCCCTGAAAAATATCATATAAACACAAAGTTTTGCTTGTAATATAAGGGGTACATGAAGTCCAGAATAAGAACTTCTGTATTACTATCACATAATTATCTTGAGAATAAAAGTAATTATTAGAATATAATAATATAGTAGTTATTAGAATTACTTACAGTTTTTCCTGCTAATTAGTTCTTTTCAAATAATGATAAAAATCAAACCAGTCTATAAGAAATGAATTTTGCCACATAAAGTTTGCGGTATAGTCAACATGGATGAGACAGATGACAGCTTCATAGTCGAGCCTCGCACTTCAGCACTTCTACAGTAGCGTTTCACAGTGTTAGAAAGGAACAAACTGCTTTCCTGTTGTCACCTCTGTCCTTGCTGCCATCACTTGCAAGTGCTGTGGCTGAGTGCTACGGACTGTCATGACTAGACACACACACACACAGTCGCACACTCTCGTTTCTCAAGCTCACTGCCCTCGTGTCTGTTCCCACCCAGCGACCCTGCGGGACCGAGTGGAACTGCTCTTGGGCGTTTCCAAGACTAAATAGTTACAGGAGGATGCAGCTTCGTTTTTGTCCCATAGAACGGCTGGTGGATTTGAGCTGATGACTTTGAGGTTAGCAGTCCAACACACATCCCATTACACCACCAGGGAGCTTTCAAACACTTACACAGATTTTGTTGTTAATCTATTTCATACACTTGATAGATTTTTTCTTTCTTTCTGCTCTCTCATATCTGAAAAAATACTATCAAGAGTTTATCTCTAGAGGGAATTTTCCTCTATCCAAACAAGAGCTCTGAAAAGATAAAGATGTGGTTCAGCTACAGGTTGCCGGGAGGAGAGCCCCTTGTGTCGCACAGCTTCCGGGAGAACAGATGGTGACTTCTCGGGACTGGACCATCTGTTCACTGTTTCTGCAGCCAGTTACAATGGCTCCCTCCCTGCCTGCGAGGGCTGCATAGGAAAACATGGGGTGGCGTGGGGGGCTGTTAAAGTTAATCCTAGTTTGGGCATTCCTGAATGCTCTAGCTGCTCTTGACCCTCACTTTTCTGCTTCTCAGTAAAGGTGATGGCACCTCCTCTTTCCAAATATTCCAGTCACCAGCTTACATAGACCCTTGCTTCCTATTTCTCGGTGCTCGGTGCTGTGCAGTTCACAAGTAACCGAAGAACAAGTAAACCCTTGAGTTCTCGTGAAAAACAATCCCATCAAACAATCTGTTCTTGAACAGACTTTAAGTTTGTGGAAAAGCCTAAACGCGCTCCCTCATCTTTATGAGTAAACGTAGAGTCTTTGGCCACCTTCTTTTCTTGTAGAAGGCGCCTGGCATGCTTTCCTTCTGATATTAAACAGATGGGAAGATACTAGCTAAAACTTAGCCTTTGCAGCATGTGCAGTGAGGATGCCAAAGGCTGGCAGAAATACTAGTTCTTGACCTTGGCAAATCCTTTCTGAACTTTTCTTTGGCAGCCTTTTGTCCTCTCTGTCCCCAGGCAAGAGCTTGGCCCATTAGAGGGGAGGAAGATTCACTTTAGACTATGGAATTAACACATTGTGATGCACGAAATAGCATTCTGTGATGCTCTTACATCATAGTGGAGCTTTTGATTTGTGAGTAAGTATAAGATTCTCAAGAAAAATGACCAGATAATGTGGTAATTGTCATGTAGGTAAAAAAAAAAGTCTACTAAAATGGATAAGGTAGAGTTTGCTTAAATATTGTGTGTAGGTTTACTTGCCCATGTCCTTATTTTTTCCTGACCTCTCTCTCATGTTGATTTTATGACACTTGCTTCCCATTTCCCTCTATTCAATTGTTTTCCCTTTTCTTAGTTCTCACACATACTTGACTAGTCTTGTTTTTAGGGACTATTTTTGTCATACTCCTCTGTGTGTTCATCGGTGGGAATGATGTTTTGATGCCTGAAGATCGGTAAACCTTCTTCGAAACTGTAGGATAACCTTTGCCTCCTATTCTTTTTATACTTTTAGACCTGCTTATTGATCTCCCTATCTTTCCATGGGCCAGCTTTCTAATTAAAAGGAAATGTTCAGATTTATACCATGTGTCTTTGTTTACTTTTACAAAGCAAGAGGGATAGTTTGTTGTCTTTTGAGTCTCTCGGGTTGTAGAAACCAGAGGTGACCGAGCTCTTGTTTTGGTAACTCCCGTCAGCCTTGAACATAATGATAATACGAAATAAAAGCTGGGTGATGCTTGAGGTATCTCTGGTATCTCATTTTGTCTCATGCTATCATATGCTATCACCTTAGATTTTTCTATTTGGTTGTTAAAAATCTGAGAAATCAGGTTGCTTCTATGTTTATTTTATAACTGGAAAAAATTCTTTGTTGCAACTTTTCTAGCTTTTTTCTCACCAATGTAGTTTTTCGTTTTCTGAAAACCTACTCATAATAAGTTCCCATCATTGTCCTACGTCCTGTGAGTAATATCTATCGAGATTCTCCCTTGTAAATCCCCCCAAAATAGTCCCCGTACTCTTGTGAGCTAACCTCCCTGCCTTAGCTCTAACTGGCCTAGCAGATACTGTCAGAAGTCACTGTTTAGTTTGCTCTCTAGATCCTATTGGTTGATCCAAGACTCACCCTGGTGAAATTCATTTCACAAAATTGTCCTGCTTGATTTAGCAGAAAACTTGTTTTATGTGTGGGCAGCATCTGCTCAAGCTTGTTGCTAAAGATTCATTAATTTAGGAAGGAATCCACTAAAGTTTTGTTTAAATTTTTATATTGGCACTGACCTCAAAATCCTTTTTTTTTTTTTTTGGTTGTTTTTGCCATGCACAAAAAGTACCCTCGTTTTGGAGATTAAGATAAGTGTACAACTCAGAGAACTTGTTTATAGTGACCTACTGACTGATGGCAGAGACACGCTTAGACGTGTTTAATGTGGAATAAACCTAGCTTGTGTGGGGCTATCGGCTCCTGTCCAGTCACAGGTTCGGAAACCCTCTACAGGCTCTCTGGGCGCGAGACGACTCAAAGGCAGTGGGTTTGGTTGGGTGTTTGTCCTGAACTGGAACCATAGTAGCAATGCTGTGGGACTTAGCGACAAGACAGACTTAGGGAGCACGTTCCCGGTACCATTTGTAATGGCTCTGCTTGCTTCTAGTTGCAGTTTTGCTTTGAGGGCTCATTTCTGCACTGGTGTTATGATTTGATCCGAGAAAACGTGCATTACCTCACCCCTTTCTTTGTGGCTTCGTGTGCAAATTAGGACAAGGCACCTTTTCTATAGGGTAAGGCCACCCAAGAAGATGCAGCTTTTGGTGAGCAGAGTGACCGCCTTGCTGTTCCCACTCATCTTGGCCGGGTGCTCTTGTGCTGCGAACAATCCCATATGGGACACCTTTGTTTCTAAATATAAGTCTAATACAGCAGCAGTAGTTAATATTTTTTAAAATACTGAAATTATATAGTATTTTGAAGATGCTCTCTGAGGCTGCTGCTTTAGGTTCTGAACGCTGCCTCAGAAGCAGGAGCTGCTGTAGCCCCCTTCTCTCCCCATTGCCGTCAGTAAAGACTTTGAGCCATAAAAATACATATATTAATATTCTGAAGCTAAAATAGGGCCAGGAGAGGTAAAATATTATTTCCTTTGAAGAATATTATGAAAAATATGAAATAGTTTTATTTCAAAAATAATCTTTTAGTATGACTAGTCTATATTTTATATAATGTCCCAAATTAAACTTTATTACTGTATTAATACTTAGCTTTGTATATTCTTTAATTTTGATTTTCCAATAATATTTAGAATATTACAGATCCTGTAACTCATGTGTTAGCACGTCATATAATTAATTATTTAGTGGTTTTTAGTAATAGTTTTTTTTTTAATCATTTCATTGGGGGCTCATACAACTTTTGTCACAATCCATTCATGGTGTCAAACACATTTGTACATTTGTTGCCATCATCGTGCTCAAAACATTTTCTTTCTACTTGAGCCCTTGGCATCAGCTCCTCATTTTTTCCCCTCCCTCCCTGCTCCCCCCTCCCTTGTGAACCCCTAATAATTATAAATTATTATTATTTTGTCATGTCTTAGAGTTATGTGACGTCTCCCTTCACCCACTTTTCTGTTGTCCTTCTCCCAGGGAGGAGGTTATATGAAGATCCTTGTAACCGGTTTCCCCTTTCTACCCTACCTTCCCTCCACCCTCCTGGTATCACCACTCTCACCACTGGTCCTGAAGGGTTCATCTGTCCTGGATTCCCTGTTTCCAGGTTTTATCTGTACCAGTGTACATGCTCTGGTCTAGCCAGATTTATAAGGTAGAATTGGGATCATGATAGTAGAGGGGAGGAAGCATTAAAGAACTAAAGGAAAGTTGTTAATAATTCTTTTAAGTTTATATTTTAACTTCTTTTTCAGGTACTTTGGTCTGGGAAGCCGTATGGTTCATCTAGAAGTATCGTAAGGAAAATTGGTACTAATTTATCTCTGATTCAGTGTCCAAGAGTTCAGTTTCAGGTACTATTTTACATATGTATAGTATATTTGAAATTTTGATATTAAGTGCACTGGTGACATAAATAGGTAAGACAGTTTAAGAAGTATTTTTTTAAGAATTTACAATAGAAGAATGAAATTACAGTCGTTTCTAATTTTACTTTCTCTTTGAAGTACTCATATATAATCTTTAAAGCACTTGTCTTTCTTAAGAATGCATATATGAACACTATAAACTTTCACCCAAATCTCAATAAAGCTTTATTTATTTTAAAAAGAGTATATATGTGAAGATGTATATTATTAGAAGCATACAGTAAGCTAAACAGTGTTTAATTCCCAGGTGACTTGGACCCTACATCACTTCAGGAGCCTCATGGACCACTATTAACTTTCTTCTACTCTTTTCTGCCCCCAGACCATTTCATTGGAACATAATGCAACCATTGTACCATTGCATAGTTCAGTCATCTTAAGCAGTGCTGTACAGTCGCTACACCATCTTTTCTAGGGCACTTTCTTCCTCCTTGTAATCCTTGATCTTGTCCCCCGCCCAGTCTTAGCCCACAGGGACCTAGTTCTAGTTTTGTCTCTTAATAGATTCGAGCTTCTTCTGTCCTTAGATCTTCCTTCTTGCACAGCTGCGGGGCCCCCTGAGATTCTTTTGGAATATTTAGATGCCCTATACGTTGCTTTTTCCCACTGCGACTGTACAGTTTAGCAGAAATTATGGAAACCATGCCCGGGGCAATGTCAGGGTCAAGACAGAGGGAATTCTGCCTTTGGTTGAGGTGATAGTCAAAAGTTGAAAGCTCAGGTCTTGAAAGCTTTCTTTCATAACACCAGATCAAGAGCAGCCTCTGCCGGGAGACAAATTGCCATTGTCTTGATACGGCATTTTGTTCCTTATTACTGTCACCATAGCAGACGTACATCACATAGCTCCGTTCTTTCTCAGTAATTCTCTACAATAGCAGTATGAGAAAAGCAAACAACTTTTCAGTTCAACCTTAATCATGCGAAGTGGAGCACATACCTATATCCATTTTAAGTGATACAGCATCATGCGGAGATACAGAAGTTGTATTAAATAACTTGTGCTTCAAATGCTCAAAAGTTACCCTACTTGCTTATTTGATATCACAGCTAGTCAAATTATTTATCTTGGCAGAGGAGTGGAACTTTCTACCTCTCTTCATAGAGAAGTAGAAATCTATTCTGAAGTAAATAGAAATCAGCATCGTCCTTGTTAGCTTGACTAACAAGGTTGTTTATTAAGACGAGGGTCCATAACCCTATATTCAGATTGAGTAGGAACCTTTGTGCTTCAATCTAGAAGCCGACAGATCGGTCGTTTCCAATAAGTAAATTTTTATTTAAAACAAAGAAGACTCAAATATCGGAAATCTGTGGTAATGAACCTTTCTAAGAATTCAGTTTATTTCGACATTTTAAATAGCTGGTTGGCTTACTTGCTAGCTTTCTTCAAATTGCTGTTGTGTTAACTTATTAACTGTTCTCCTGATTGCTCTGTCAGATGACATTTTAAAAAATCTCTCCATCCATTCTCCTGGAGCCTTGGTGGTGCAGTGGTTAAGTGCTCAGCTGCCAATCAAAAGATTGTCGATTCAAGCCCACCAGCCGTTCTATGGGAGGAAGATTGGAGAGTCTACTTCTGTACCAATTACAGCCTTGGAAATCCTCTGGGGCAGTGCCGCCCTGTGCTATCAGGATCTATGAGTGCACTTGTTATACCATCTGTGTTTAGGTAGCTACCATGGGAGAGGACGTGGAATTAGCTAGCATTTCCTGGTTACCACGGAAATCTCCTGTGACCTGCAGGAAGACTATGAAGTGATTGTAAGAATCTTTTTTAATGTGAGCTGACTGTTAGAGTGTATGATATGTGAATTATATGTGAATAAAACTATTTGAAAAAAACCAAACACCCTAAAAAATAAAAAAGAAAGAAATCTGCTGTTACCATCAATGTGTAGAAGTAATGTCATCTACATGCATCTCGTTGGGAAGAGTCTTTTTAAGTGCTGTTATTAGTCATTTAATGAAGTATAAAGCAAAAAGATAATTAGATTTAGTATAGGGACAGCAATGAAAAAAAGGCGATTAACTTAAGCAGATCAGTAGTGTAAGGCCATTGGCAACCTCTGTGAGATTGCAGTGGAAGGTGAGTGGCCTTTGTTTCGAGTGAGAACTAAATAAATCTTTTCAAGGTCAACATTAATATTACAGTGAGTGTCTCAGCTTTTGAGCGGTGTATTTAAAATCTTTTGTTATTCCTTTATCTCGCTGTCTCTTGTTTTTTCCCTACGTCAATCAGAAACGTAACTGTAGTGGTTTCAACATGCAGAGGACGGTATTGAGAGTATACAATTGAAACTGCTGTTTTGCGCTTCATGGCCAGGTGTGGGGTGACGCACACAGAATGGCATCTGGGTGTTCACTAAGTGTGTGGGAAGCCTGGGAAGGGCGGACACGTTGACAGAGTTATTATTTAGGAGACAGGCTTGAAAAAATGGCTTGGCAACCCCAACAGACCTCCTCAGGCTTCCTTCAGTAAGGAGCTGGAGGCTCCTTGTCTCCTCCAACCCAAGACTGATTGCCTCCAGGCGAGGCCACGTGTGCCTCCACCCTCATCCTCTGCTCACTCCTCTGACGCTAACCCTTGCTCCCACTGCACTCGGCTTGTTGACTGGGCTGGGTAATTCCTCCCCGTGGCCACACACAACTCTCAGACAATGCTCACGATGATGGGGATTAGCCCCGAGAGCCAGCATCAGCAAGCACTACGGATACATACGTGTCTGTCCACCGCAGCACCTCTCCTCAGCCAGCAGCCAAGTCTCTCTGGTCCTCCACTTCTCAGACACACTGTCTTTGACCTCTGTGTGCCAGGAAGCCCCCCCCCTCCCCCGGCCACTACCTCCCTGCTGCCTGTTCTCAGCAGCCTGGCTGAGTGGCCGCTGCTGCCCCTACCACGTCAGGTCGGGGACTTGAATGTGTTCTGCCGGGGCCTCTGCTTCCTGATGGTCCGAGAATGCCCGCTTCTGAGATGGTGAGCTCTTGCGCAGAGGAGCGGCAACTGACCGGCCCCCTCGATTAGCGTGGCACACACTGTGAACATGATCGCTCCCATCAGTCGGTGGGAGGGTCAGGGACCTGGAATGAAGATCCTTATTTAGGCAGTAGGACATTAATGGAATCAGTCTAGAAGCAGGAGTTAGGAGTGAAGACCAGCCCCACTTTTGCCGTTGCCTGGGGGGTTTCCTGCAGTGTCTGGGAGAGGACCATTCTGAAACTGAGCGTCCACTCTACCTTGGACCTCAACTAATGGTTTCACCTCTGAAATTTTAGGCCCCGGCAGGCTCCGCCTAGATCATACATCTTCCCCTGCTCCGCTCATCTGCGTGTTCATGGTCAAGTCAGACCTCTTTGTACATGCGAGCTCGGTCAGTCACATCGCTGAGTTGGGAGGGTCGGTGAGGTGCCGGGGTCCGCAGTAAGCATCACAGCTGCTGCTTAGTAAGCGCGCGGCGAAAGTCGGTGCTACTGTGCTTTGGTGATTGCGACCACCTTACAGGTGGGAGCGTTCCAGTGCAATGCCCACGGCTGCAGATTGCATTTCAGCACATTTATAGTCTCAGAGCAGAATGAAGCCACGCTTTCATCCAGATCATGGGGGCAACAGATACTGTGCTGGGAATAAACGGCAGTCACACATGTCAGGAAGCATAGAAAAGACGCTCGTTTCTGTGCCGTGAGGGCAATTGCAAGTTAGGAAATCCAACTTTGCAGTATGACCTCATAGTTACAAACCAACTCCATAATGCCTGCTTAGAAGACAGGCCTTAAAAAGTTTGTGGAAAATGGATGTAAAGCCTTGTGCAACTTTCCCATGAGATGACCATTTTATTGTGTTCTTTTGAAGTATCCGTGTTTTGTATTTGATTATAAACTAGTAGTGATAAGCTAGAGCAAGCCAAACAAATCTATACTTTGATAGCATCACTAGTTTATGTGAAAAGGTGAAATACAGTAATTATTTTATATTCTTGTCAAGAAATGAAAATAATCCTAATTTCCCAGTACCAGCAAGTTTATTTAATGAAAAAAGTCATATGAACAAAGTTAGCTTTTCTGGTATTTTTATTGTAAATATTTCAATTTCTCTACAATTTGGCTCTTTTTAAAAATAATTCATTTCATGGTAGTTTATATTATCAGAATATTTGAAAATTGCTCACAGTTCTAGTAAGATTTCTAAACTGTAATTGGGTTTCGATGGTATCTAGTTATGAAGTGAAATTTCTTAATCCTAGAAAATGCAGTGCTGTTATAGAACTTTGGCTTTGAATGAAGTTTTTTTTAAACTCTTTGAAAGAAATTTAGATACCTTAAAATTTGCAAACATTAAATTTTATTTTAAA
Source organism: Tenrec ecaudatus (assembly GCF_050624435.1). NCBI lineage: Eukaryota > Metazoa > Chordata > Mammalia > Afrosoricida > Tenrecidae > Tenrec > Tenrec ecaudatus. Next base: position 73,530,208 of record NC_134534.1, on the reverse strand, counting down.
CTTTATAATGCCATTGATTCTGACAATTTCTCTCTCTTGACTCTTCATGATTTTTCTGTTTCTTTTCCTTTTCTACTAACGATAGCTGTAGTAGGACAGAACCTTGCTGGGGACCTTCAGTAAGTCAGTCTTTCTGTTTTTCAAACTTCCCATCTGTTTGTGAATGTCAGCAGTGACATCCAAATCATACTTCAAAACCCTCTGCCCTTGGCCCTCTGTCAACACTGATCTTGACTTGTATGTACAAGTGGATGGATTGTCACTCCACTCCATGTGCATGCCACTCAACGCAGGTTCTACTGAAATGAGAACTCACGGTAGATCTTTGTCAGTGGCATACATCCCTGTATCATGTACACGCATGACTTAAATGCCTAAGTTACTTTGTGCTGTGAGGTAGAATGTCAAATAAAATTGATGGCAGACTTTCTCAATTTTGGAATTGGTTTTTGACACTATCACTAACTTTTTCGCCCAATTGTGCATGTGCTATGGGTGTGACATTGTTTCAGAGATTAAATATATTCAGTGCTTACAAAGATGTGAATTTAGTCTGTGAAACAGTTTGTTAGGATTTGTCTACTTTTTTTAAGGTTTTTCTAAAAGTCACCAACTCAAGTTTAGTACATGAATTGCTACAGTTATAAAATTGAGAAATATATGCTGATCTTTAACCATTCATGACCTTTAGACACATAGCACCCACCTAAATTTTCCTCCTCTGGGATGTATTGGGTATTGGATAATAAACTGTATATATTGGGTATATATATATATATATATCAAACTCTATATATTGGGTATTGCATAGCAAATTGTATAGCAGTTTGAGATGGAAGAAGTGCACATGCAAACTAGTGTTTTCCCAGGGTACTTCACTAGGTGTAGGGTGCTGGTAGCGTAGTGGCCCATCTGGCCTGCTAACAGTGGCAGCAGCTTGAAACCATGAGCGATGGCCAGGAGAGAGAGGAGGCTCACTCTTGCTGTAAAGGCTAAGTCTTGAACACTCACCGGGCCAGTTCTGCTCTGTCCAGTTCAGTCACTGTGAGAATGGACTTGACGGCTGTGAGTTTGGGTTTGTTTGTTTGTTAGGAGGTGGTGGTATATCCTGGAAGTGGGATTTTACTAAGGATTTTTCTCTTTTGTCTTTCTTATTCTGTGCCTTATCTGGAAGTTGCCCCTTTTTTGCATTAATTCTGTGCTTTTACAAATGCTGCATTTTCAGGCACACTAAATTCTATTCACCTGTTGAGGGATCTACACAGTGATGGATGCAGAGCGTAGAGGGGCCTAAGTGTCTCACATCTTACTCTCAAATCCAGAATAATACATGCATCCTGCATAATCCTTTTCCAGAGTCCCGAGAATCTGTGTTACACACAACATGCATCAGAATCCATATCTCATACCACTAATTGAGAGTGCTTTGAAAAGTTTGTAGGTAATAGAATTTTTCACAAACGCTTTGAAGCTGCTTTGTGTGTGTGTTCATGTGCTTCTTTGTTGTTTTTTTCACTGTAAAATAAAAATCAAAGTTAAATTCTAATTCAGAGACTACATTATGCTGCTCTGTAAACAGTGTGATAGTTCCGTAGAGGACTTAATTACTGTGAACATCTTGGTACAGATTCATACCTTTCCCTATTTGTGATATAGCTTACCAACAACGAAACAGAATGGAGTCCCAACCATCCAGGAGAGGATGCAGTGGCGTCTTTTGCTGATGTTGGATGGGTAGCCAAAGAAGAAGGAGAGTGTTCCACAAGGCTAAGGTTAGTTTGGAAGACTGCCTGACCTAAGATGCCATCTTTATAATTTCACGGGATGAGTTATTCAGAGTGTTTCCTTTCGATACTTTCTTGATCTCTAGTAACTACTCCAGTTATTTTTCTCGAGCAGTCTTCTTGACTTGAACTCTTAAGCAGAGGCAGTGCTTTCTTCGGCGTTCATTTTCAAGACTCAGCTAGTATTCGAAAGCGTTCAGGGCCATAAGTGTGCCGTAAGTCCTCATGCACTCACAGAAACCCGTGCCCTTCCGAAGTTGACGTTCTAATAGGACATACCAGAAAGGGTTATTATCGATTTGCTTACATAAGTACACTGATTATAGTGGTCCCAGTGAAGAAGAGTGATCAGGTCATATAATCGTTGGACATTTTATTTTCCTTTTTAAAATCTTTTTACTGGGGTCTCATATAACTCAAAACAATCCATACATACATCCATTGTGTCAAACACATTTGTACATTTGTTGCCATCATCATTCTCAAAACATTTGCTTTCTATTGAGCCCTTGGGATCAGCTCCTTATTTCCCCCTCCCTCCCTGTCCCCCTTCCCTCATGAACCCTTGATAATTTATAAATTATTATTTTGTCATGTCTTACATTGTCCGAAGTCTCCCTTCACCCACTTTTCTGTTGCCCATCCCCCAGGGAGGGGGCTATATGTAGAACCTTGTGATCGATTCCCCCCTTCTATTCCACCTTACCCTTACCCTCCTGGTATCTCCACTCTCATTTGGTCCTGAGGGTTTATCTGTCCTGGATTCCCTGTGTTTCCACTGTACCAGTGTACACCCTCTGGTCTAGCCAGATTTGTAAGGTAAAATTGGGATCATGATAGTGGTTGGGAGGAAGCATTAGAGAACTAGAGGAAAGTTGTATGTTTCATTGTTGCTACTCTGCACCCTGACTGGCTCATCCTCCCCAAGACCCTTCTGTAAGGGGATGTTCAGTTGCTTACAAATGGGCTTTGGGTCCCCACTCCACACTGCCCCTCATTCACAATGATACGATTTTTTGTTCTTTGATGCCTGATACCTGATTCCATCAACACCTCGTAATCCCACAGGCTGGTGTGTTTCTTCCATGTGGAATTTGTTGCTTCAAGCCTTTGAGACCCCAGATGCTTTATCTTTTGATAGCTGGGAACCATCAGCTTTCTTCACATTTGCTTATGTACCCATTTTGTCTTTAGTGATCGTGTTGGGAAGGTGAGCATCATGGAATGCCAGTTTAATAGATCTAAGTTTTATTTCATTGAGGGAGTACTTGAGTAGAGACCCAATGTCCATCTGCTACCTTATTAATAATAAACCTACATATAGATATGCACATAGATCTATTCCCCCCATCATCATCATATATATATTTACATGTGTACATGCCTGTATTTAGATCTCTATAAATGCCCTTTGCCTCCTAGTTCTTTCCTCTATTTTCTTTTACTTTCCTCTTGGACAATCTTTTTGAAAAATTGTGGGTCAGGATGAATTGTGATTCATCCAAGGAAACAATGTGTAGCAAGGTGCTTCTATTGATTTGAAAGAGCACGAATAAAATATTGGCTATACATTTAAGCTGATAAACATAATATATCTTCTATTCTCATTAGGTATGCAGGATACAGAGATAAAATTAATTTATGCTCCCTGCTTTTCAAGCATATTTTGTACGTTCCAGGAGCTTGAAAAAGGACTTCAATGGTAATGATGCTGTAAAGTCTGACCAGTAAATAGTGGGCTGCCGTGGGAGTAGACATTCCTCCAGGCTTCTAAGATGCAAGTCCTTCCTGATTGATCGTGGAAGCCAGTCAGTTCGGCAGATTGGGTGCCATACAAAGTGAACTGCAAGGGTTTATGAAACCCTGGGTAGCCCGTAGAGGCTGGGCAGTATCAGCAGAAGGCCTCCTGTGGGAGATGAGCATGAAAAGTGGGTCGCAGTTTTGTATGTGTGATATTTAGGAAATCAACACTTCCTTAGAAGCAGAGTGTGACCATTAAAGTAACATGATCAGGGTTGTGTTTTAGTAAGATTTCTGTTTAAAATCCTGAAGAATGGAAAGAAGTAAACTTGGAGGTGAAAAGGGGAGCCAGGAGGTGACTATTGAAATAGCCCAGCTAGTAGATGAGCAGAGTTTGAGTCAGCAGCCTGCCAGAGTTAGAGAAGAAGAGCGGAGTCCGCGGTGCTCAGGAGAATGAAGAGACGGCGGAAGGTATAAGGCACGGCGTTGAGGCGGGGCAGGATAGCCCTCGGGTTCCTGTCTGGGGTAATTATGGAGATGGTGGAACAATGCCCAGGAAAACAGGGCGGTCTTTGCTGGGGTGGTCTGTCTCGGAAGCTGCTCTATTTGAGTGCCCTCGTGGGACAGTGGTTAAGTGCTTGGCTCCTTACTGCCAGACCAGTGGTTCGAACACACCATCAGCTCGGTGGGAGAAAGATGCGGTGCTCTGCTTCCAGAAAGACTACTGTTTAGAATCCATACTAGATGGTTCTATAGTGTCTGAATCGACTCCCATAATTGTAGAAATTCTTAAAAGGAATTGAGTAAAATTCTGTTTTCCACATGTCTGGTGTTTCTATTAGTTTCAAAGAATAAAGCTTGGCTTCCCTCAAATTCAGCAGTTTTATCCTCCCTCTTCTTTTTTTTGCCACAAGTTCCTAAAACCATTCCTTGTGTGATTTTCTTCATGATTTCAGGTGAGAAATCCATCTTTGTTTGATTTTAACCCTATAGAGGCAACGGTGTCGATCTGTTGCCATTGAGTTGATTCCAACTCATAGTGCCCACAGGACAGAGTCGAACGCTGCACCAGTGTCCGTGGCTGTCATCCTTGTATGGAAGCCAGCTGCCACATCTTTCTCCCCCTGAGCACTTGGGGTTAGAACTGCTGACCTTTGTGTTCGCAGCCAGTTGTTTAACTACTCTACCCCTAGGGCTCAGTAGGTGAGTGTGTGGCTGCTTTAACATATTTGTTTTCTTGGTCTTTGGTTTTTAGGAGTTTGAGTAAGATGTGCTCTGGTGGGGATTCGAACTTGTCCTTGCTTTAAAGCAGCGGTTCTCAACCTGTGGGTCGCATCCCCTTTGGGGGTGGAACGACCCTTCACAGGGGTGGCCTGATTCCTAACAGTAGCAAGATTACAGTGATGAAGTAGCAACTAAAATATTGTGTAGTTTGGGGGGTCACCACAACATGAGGAATTGAAGGGTCACGGCATGAGGAAGGTTGAGAATCAGCTTTAAACGTGTTTATTTGGTTCTGCTTTATTTGAGGGGATTTCAAAAGGTTCATAGAAAAACTCTTATCTTTTCATTTCCATTTTTCCACTAAGCATTTTGTACTTCTGTTTCTTTGCTGGTACTCTTTGATTTCTTTTTCGTCTTTGTTTCCAGAAGGTTTTGCTCCTTGAGAAATGGTCCTGGAGGCAGTTTTAGTATGGCCGTGTCATCAGAAATCTCAAGCCTCTTGGTCTTCTCGGTGCTATAATCTGTGAATTGTCTTCTCGTACAGTTTGCAGTCTTCCCGGGGTTTTGTGATGACGAAGATTTTGCATTAAAACCCGAATGGTTTTGCTTTGTTGTTAGGTCTAGGAGTCTTCCTGTGTATGAACTCCAGGAGAGGGAAATCTGTGGAGAGCAGCTGAATTCACGGTGCCTTGGGGGTTCAGCCGGGAGGTTGCGGGGAGATGGGGAACTAGTAACAATGGAGAAGTATCTCCAGGTTGATTGTGGTGATGATTGTACAGCTCTTCTTGATACAGTTGAACTGTTGGAATTTTGTGTGAATTGTGTGCCAAACTATTAAAAAAAAAAAAGCGAAGCCACAGGCTTTGGAAGGTAGAAAAGTTGTGAAAGAAGAAAACAAGGCAGTCCTGTGCAGTTTGGGCTGCCCCGACTTTTACTGCACTTTGCACTTCACTAGTTTAAGGTAATAATAAGATAGAGCTACTTTAAAGGTTTTCACCAGAAATGGTCAAATCTTCTCTACAATGTATTCTTATTTTTAAAATGACAGGGTTACTTAACATTTCTATATCTTTTATTGAAGGATCGCAACAGTGATAGTATGGACATGTGAAACAAAACTCAAGATAATAAAAATCTAAAAGATCAGGCTTCTGGCTAGACTATATCTCTTGAACACTCTCAACTCACCTCTGTGGCTTCATTTCCAGCCGTGCCAAGCAGACTAGTAAGGTGCACAGTAGCATCAGAGTAGTGTGCACCCCTAGCCCATTCCCGGAGCCACAGGGCAGCATGGGTGGGGGTGACGCACACCAAGCTGGAAGGGATGAACAAGGACGAGGGATGGAAACAGTGAACAGGGAGGAAGGGAGAAGAGTGCTCTTACATCATGGGGATTGCAGTCCATGTCCCAACACAAAATGCTTCTGAATTGTTTAGTAGAAAGTGGGTTTGCTCTGTAAACTTTCACCCAAACCACACTTTAATAAATGAATAAATAAACTTGATTCACAATGAAAAAAACAAAACCAACCCAGCCAATGTTAGCTGTGTGACAGTGAGTCTGTTTCCTCAGATGTCACATAGTAGTATCTGCCTCGCAAGGTTCGGAGTCAACACGGCAGCAGCATATGTGAAAGGACCGGAATCCTGTCTGTACCACCGAGGCCTCCATTAAATGCCAGCTCCCTTTCTTTAATCTTTGAACACAGTTTTCCTCCCAAATGACAAAGCACAAAGACCCTGGCTGTACTGCTTCTGGGGTACTATTCTCTTATCTGGAAGCCAGAGGGGAAGCCAGAGCTAGAGTCACTTCTAGCTACACCCGTGTGTGACGAGCCCCAGGGGCACACTAGGTGAAGTGCTGGGTTGCTAACCGGAAGGCCGGTCCTTGCACGGCACCAGCCGCTCTCCAGGAGAGAGACGAGCCCTGTGTAGCGCAGTTCCACTCTGTCCTATGGGCTTGCTACGCGTTGGAATCATCCCGGTGGGAGAGGGCTTGTTTGGTTTTGTATTGTTGGAGAATCCTTTTGGTCTTACAGGTTGAATTTCAAATGACAATATGCAGAGAGTAGTTTTCTGATGATTAAACTGCAGGTAGAAAGATAGAAGGGGAAAGTAAGTCCAGGTCTATTTCCTGAAGAGAAATAATTTGAGATAAAAAAGGGGTTCAGAAGTGGCATCTTGATGAGGAAAACTAAATTGCTGAAAAGATAAAGAAATGGTTTAGTGCATAAAGTGAAAAGAACTCTTGCATTTTAGTCTCAGCCCAAAGTTTTTTTCCTCCAGTAAGAGCTTCAATATGAGGCAGTGATATAAGCCTCATTGATTTTTGTTAAAAATGAAAATGAGACCATCTATCTGGTTACTGCCTGGGTTCAGTTAGAATGATTACTTTTTTTTTTGCTTTTCAGTTTTTGGTGTTCTGATTGGGCCATGTAACTCCTTTGTGTCTGGCACACACTGATAGGCAGAATTCAAGCCTTTGGCAAGGACCAATAACTTCATATGATTTTGCTATCAGCTATAACTAGTATAGGTAGTCCCGGCTTACTCCAGGATTAGAAAGACTCCATCATAAGTCAGTACCCAAGTCTAATACTTTTTTTAGCTTTCATTATTACTGCCTTTTATTATCAGTACTGCTATAAGTGGACTCTTTGAGCATCTTGGGGATAGACATCTGGAAATAATAACATCCACGGATTACACAGTGCAATGTCGTATGGAGATGTAGCTTGAGCGAGCTTCAGGAAGTTCACGGAACAATCCATTCTCTTCATTTTCTTTTTCTACAAGCTTTTTAAAGCCCCTTCATCCATATTACTAATGATAAGTTCAGTTTGTCAGAAGGCAAATCCATCATAAATGTGGGACTGCCTTATTTTAAGAGCATTAAAGATTTCTCCTTAATTCAAGTGAAAACAAAACAAAAGCCATGAGGTTAGCAAAAGAATTATTGGACACCCTGGAACCTCCCGATAGTGTGGGTGTGTCAAGATTAAGAAGGGCGCTGGCAGGAAGAGACCCAGGTCTGGCACATGAATAAGTTGGCAAGTGCTTTGCTGATTTGAAGCTTGTAGGAAGGTGTTTATGTAAAGTCAGCCTGTTAAGTGTTTCCTGTATCTTGTGTTCTAATACTCTATTAATTAATGGTGATGACTTGTTACATACCTCCCACCTTTCATACCTTTATGTCTCCCTGGCAGGACCGAAGTCAGGTCAAGACCTCCCCTTCATGATGACCTTCCTGTCTTCGAGAAACCCCCCAGCAGGCAGGTGACCTCAACACCCCTGCCTCAAGAAGAGCCTCCACTGAAGACTGTGGCCCTGGCGAACGAAGAAGCCATGCAGAAGATCTGTGCTCTGGAAAGTGAGCTTGCTGCCCTCCGAGCCCAGATTGCCAAAATTGTGACCCTGCAGGAGCAGCAGGCGCTCAGTGCAGGTGCGTGCGTGTTACAGCTGCTGGCCTGGACCCGGCGGGCTGGGAATCTCACAGTTTAAAAATCCATCAATCTACAGCATCTGCTGGGGAGCCGGGCGTGGGGTAGGCTGGGATGTGGTTAACCATTGGTCACTCCCCTTTTGCATAGTCTAGTACTGAGCCCAGTCAAATGTAAGTATATGACTTGTTTGTTTCAACAGTCCTGACATGACAAGGGGGCCTCAAGAAATTCATGGAAAAATGAAATTAAAACATGATGGACTTTCCATGTGAACTTTTTGAAGCCCCTCGTATGACAGACTTTGACCAGGAAAAATGCCTGAATTCACACAGCTGAATTCCTCCTGATGTAAGGGAGCGTGCTTCTGAAAAGCTAGTTTTGCCCGTGCTAATGGCACCAATTGAAATGGACATGAAGTGACCAAGCCGTGTCATGGAAGTGGCAGCATGGGTTTCCGAATTCAGGAAAGCGGGTGCCCGGAGGCTGTGGATCCTCCCCTCCTGCCTCCCTTTGCTGCTTGAAAGTGGGCATCACAGCTCTGAGGGTATTGGTCCACCATGGTGGTTTAGTGTGGGCATTACGTGCGATGCCTCTAGCATGTATGAGGGGATTCGCGACAGGTTTGGGGAAACTCCTTTATCTTTTCATTCTGTTTCTCCGTGAACTTTTTTGAAGACCACTGAGAGTGGGTATTTAATAATACGCCCTTTTCCTCCCGTTTGGCCAGAGTAGACACAGAATTCAGGCCTTCTGACGGCTGACTAATCTTGGTGGTGGTGTTAGCGGGGCATTTTCACACTGAGACAAACCTGAGCATTGACATCCTAGCTCATCGACCTGTTGGCAAACTGTGGTGGTGGTTCCTGTGAGTCTTGGATGGACCAGTATTAACCCATCTGTCTAAAAGATACAGACAAAAGAGAAAAAAATGAATCAAAGATAAGGGCCCTTAACCTGCTGCGGGGCCTCTTTGCTTGTGCTTTTGGAGTTGAACATGATCCACCCTGAAACCTCATCTGACCAGGAGGTGGCGCGGGAGAGAGGGAGGGAGGGAGGGAGAGCGAGTACTTTGAGCACCCTGTGGTTTGGGGAGAATAAAGTACTCATGGATCCTAGATAGCACAGGACTCAAGCCCTTTAACCTGAGATTGAGAGTTGCATGTTTTTTTGCTCTACCTCCCCCTTCTGGCAGACCAGGAGCACTGCCTTAAATAGCAAAATAATTGGGGGGTGGGGGTTGATGTTTAATCTTCTACTTACAGTCTTAAGTATTTTGAATAAAACTCTTTGGTATCAAGATTCCCTCCCCTCTCAATTGATATAATTCTGCCAACATAAAACTTTATCCTGAAGTTATGCGGAAGGATACATTTTTGGTCTTCATTTTATAATCTCTGAATTAAAAATATAGTAACCTATTAACTACTACTTCTTTTAGAAATTAAGTATAACAGTCTTTATTCCTCCAGAACTTTGCTGCACAATAAATTAAAAAATTTCCCTTTAGAAACATTCTAGCTGTAGGCTTTCAGTGCTTACTAAGTCATAAATGTAATGTTGAGAGAATCCTGAATTTATCAAATAGGTTTTTCTCCCAAGTAATTATAATGGGACTGACAACCAAACGGGGTGTCTGTTGAAAACGGATACCCGGGCAGCACAGCCCATCTCAGACTTCCACCCTGGGCCACAGCCGCGCTGGCGCAGCGCTCCCCTGGTTGGCTGAAAGGAGCTTTTCCACCAGGAAAGTTTGGGACTGGACAATGCTGTAACTGAAATGCAATACTGAGCTGCCTTCCTACCCAGAACTGAGGTGCTTCTACAGAACCCTGTTTTCAGAAAATCTCCCACATAATTTTTCTCTCAAACCATAGTGTTTCATGTATACCACCAGCAGGAAAAAATGTATATTTTTCTTATTTCTGTAGGTGACTTAGATGCTGTCACATCCGTTGCCACAGCACCATCCATGGTACCGCCGCCACCACCACCACCACCTCCTCCCCCGCTCCCTGCAGCAGGCCTCCACCAAAGTAGATCTGTCATCGATCTAATCAAAGAACGACGGGAGCAAAAGACCGGTGCTGGAAAGACTCTGGTTAGCAACTGTCCAAAGAAACCTGACATGCCGAACATGCTAGAAGTTCTTAAAGATATGAACAATGTCAAACTTCGTTCCGTGAAGAGGTGAGGACACATTTACCTTTTTTCTCACTTTCCCCATATTTTTTCATATCTCATAAAACAAAGTGTGCTGGTCTTGAAATTTTGTTATGAAATGACTACCATGAATAATTCCTTTAAATGTTTACTATAAAACAGTGGTTCTCAACCTTCCTAATGCCGTGACCTTTTAATACAGTTCCTTATGTTGTGGTGACCGCCCTCAACCATGAAATTATTTTCGTTGCTACTTCATAACTGTAATTTTGCTACTGTTATGAATCAGGTGACCCCTGGGAAAGGGTCATTCAACCCCCAAGGGGGTCACGACCCACAGAGCCGCTGCTTGAAAAGGACAAGCTCCCATGGCTACTCTGCACATCAGCGAAAGATGGACACCATAACCCTTTTGTACTTAAAAGTGCTTTCCTCACCTTAATACTTGTTGGCCCTTTTTTATAAAGTCTGTTTTATTGCTCAGCCTATTGCATACCCAGCAAAGGAACAAATTACCTTTAGACTTAGAGCTGAGCCTCCTCTGATGCTCAGAAGGAAGTGCTCTTGAGATGTCGTGAGTGGCCATTAATTGGGTACTTTTGTGCTCTCGAGTGAGCCTAAATCCAGGGGTTCATCTCACTGCTATTAGTATTTCCCCGTGTCTGGCTGGCGTGTCCCTGCTAGAGGGGTGTGATGGGATATGTAAGGCAAACAGCCCCCCCCCCCACCGCCCCTCCCCCACACACAGGAGGGGCCAGCATACTGAAATTGTGCTCTCGGGTTCTGTTTTCACTTCTCTAAGGTCAGAGCAAGATGTCAAGCCCAAGCCAGTGGACACGACTGACCCCGCTGCCCTCATTGCTGAGGCTCTGAAAAAGAAATTTGCATTTCGATATCAAACCGAGGTTGACACAGTAATTCCAAAGTCTGAATCAGAGACCACCTCAGAAACCGTGCTGGTGAGTGTGAATGCAGAGTTCTCCCCTATAGCAGACAGACATTTGATTTCAAGTGTGTGATGTGGGATTTAGTCCCTACCTACAAATAGGTTGCAGGTAGATTGGAAAGAAGGTGCTATCTTGGCCGAGCATTTATGCTCCCCTCCCCTTACTCAGAGAATAGAGAAATAGTTGGTTTTTGTTTTATAGTAGTAAATTTGGAACATAGAAAAGTGTAGAGGAAAAAAAAATGAGTCCCTCACCTCACTATTTAGCAATCTCTAGAGTGAAATATCCCATGCCTTGTTCCATGTATATTTAAATGAAGAGGAAGCGCCCAGGTGGCACAGTGGTCATGAGTTGGGCTGCTAACCACAAGGTCAGCAGTTTGAAGCCATTAGCCGCTCCTGTCCTCAGGAGAAAGACAGGCTTTCTGCCCCCAGAAAGAGTAGCCGTCTCGGACACTCCCAGGGTCAGTTCTGCCCTGTCCTGTGACTCACGGTCAGTCAGAATTGACTCAATGACAGTGAGTTTTTTATTTTTTATTTTATAACAAAATGAAAATGCCTTATGATAAAATTTATGTCTTCGGGAACAATTGATGTTTTGAAAGAGAACTTCAAAGCCATGAAGGATCAGCTTCTCATGGGACACTCTCTAAAAGCTTTCCCAAGAGTTCGGAGTATGTCCGGGGCTCAAAGACTATGCGCCATTTCATAGGCGGTGACTGGCAGATGGCAAGACTCAGCTGCCAACGTTGATTTCCACCCGGAGCGGCCTTGTGCAGGTTTCCAAGGTTGTGAATCTTTGCAGGAGCAGATAGCGTCATCCTTCGCCCTCAGAGCAGTTTGTGGGTTTGAACCATTGACCTTGTGGCTAGCAGTCCAGGACACACAGGACAGTGCCACTAGGGTTCCTGCCACTTTGCACGCAAACAAACAAAACCGTACCAGGCTCCACCTCCATCCCGGAGTGCCCCTAAGTGGGGTTTCTGAGGGTTTGTAAATCTGTCAGGGAGCAGAGTCTCTGGTCAAGGAGTGGCCGGTGAGTTTGAACCACGGACTCTGCGGTTAGCCCACAAGAACCCCCAGCTCTCCTTCCTAGCTGGCGTAGAATCTATTCAGCACTAATTCACAAGTCCCCTTTGTTCATATCACTTTTGTGGAAAGTACGTGCTTTTCGATTTAGAGAGGCGGGCATCTCAAAATGTAGCGTCTTTGAAATTCCTTAGAGATTGGAAGGAAATGGAACTTGCTTCTTTTTCTCAAGAAAATGGGGCCTACACTAGTGTATTGCTACCATGCTTGTAGCTTTTTTTCTTAGGAAGTAGTTTGGTTACCTCTTTGCTTTCATGATGTGTTTAGAAAGATCTATCAGGTCTTAGGCTTTGGTAAGAAAGAGCCTTATATCAAGACGTAATTATCAAAAAAATAAAAACAAAGAATCAAGAAAACATCCCAGTCCAACTCAAGTCCATAAGTCCGATAGTAGTCCATAAGCCCCTCTTGAGACTCATGAAGCAGCAGTCAACGTGCAGTGAAGCAGAGTGCCGGAAGATCACAGGCTGGTGGGTGCAGCGTGGGCACAAAGTCGTGTGAAACTAGTGGTGTTGATAACTCAGCAGGGCTCTGGCAGCAAGCAGGTAACCAGCGGGAAGGTAAAGGCAGACAAGGAGAAAGCTTACAGGCTTGAATCTTGTCAGCGCTTGCTTTTTCTTACAATAGCCACCTTGCTGATCCATTATTTGGGGGTGGGGTTGGAGCGTAGTCTTGCTGTTATGTGACTCACTTTCTTCATTCTCATGTTTGTTTCTCTCCTAGTTCGGGCCACACATGTTGAAGTCTACAGGAAAAATGAAGGCGTTAATTGAAAATGTTTCCAGTTCTTAATAGACAGTGAGCTGAGAAAGACTCTTGGGGCTCCACTGTTGGTGTATTCGGGCTAAATTGGTGGTAGAAATCAACACTAGTAAATATCTGACCTTGGCATTCAGTGATCTCCTTTCAAATTTAAATAGAGGACTGAGCAGTGACAAGCGCACTGAGTTTTTGTTTGCTTTTCCTAAGATGGTCAATTCTGGAACTATCTATCATCTAGGTCTATTCAGACATGTCACCATGTTCAGGTTACTCATCTCGAAACCAACTTAAGGGGTTCAGACCATAGGACATTCCTGGATGTTACTGTGAGGTTTTTAATTCGCAAACACTAATTTATCTTTTTTAATGTTTTATATGCATATATTTGGATACGAAGCATCTTGGGTGAAGAGCAGTAACGGCATTGAGAGGGTGCCGCTGTGGTCTTCCCGTGTTTTCAGTGGTAATTTATCATACAATGATGGAACAGCTGGGGTGACTGTAGTTGTTGCCATGAAATATTTAATTTGAGATGGGAATCCCTTGCCTTGAGCAGAGCTTGATACTCAGATTCTCTCATTTTCTCAGAGCTGGGGTTTCAGGAGGAGCCAGATGTTGTTGGCTGCTAAAGTTCCGTTGTGCTTTTTCATAAAGGGAGATGGAGAACCATGCGAGCCGCGTGCCCCTCCATGCCTTTGTGCCAGGGAATTAAATGAAGTTGTTGGATAGTGAGGAATCAATTTAGTGGATTAAATCCCTTGTTAAATGAAAAACCAGAATGTACCATCTTTTCTTTGGGTTCAATAAATGGCTTAATAACTTGTTCTAAGTTGATAACTTCTAGAAATGTCAGCATAATGCAGTTTACATTTTAAATACTGGCCAGAATATTATAATGAAACATTATCATATAGGCAAAGTAATTCCCCGCAGATCGTTGATCCTTGGTCAGGATGTAGTTCCATCGGATTGCCCGCGCGGCATCAACTGCAGATATTGCTGGGGAGCGGGCCACTGCCTCTCTCGTTGGAGACGCCCAAGGGTTTATTCTGGATTGTTTGTAAATGCTGAATTCGTTCATGCCAGAATCTCCTACCGTGGGTAGATATTTGGATTTATTATTTAAGTCGAGAGAAAAAATTGCACTTGCGGGGATTAAGTTATTGAAAATATGTGCAATGTTCTCTTTTAAGTTTAACAAAATTAGTCCGGGTAATTCACATGCTCTGGTTATTTTGCTTAACTTTGAATCGGTGTTTTACCCATGTAGTTGATGTGTATTTTATCTTTTTTGTTGGATATGATGTACATTTTCTGCCTTTAAGGAAACGTTCAGACAAGTCACCTGACATGCACATGTTGACTTTCTAAAGTTGTGTTTGTATCAGTATTGCATTTGGGCCGGTTCTTCAATATAAGGAAGTTACTATTTTAAAATAAAGTGAACTCTTATTTTCCTGGACCACATAGTATCTACGAAATACATGTGTTTCTCCCCCTCTCTTCTGACAACAGGTAAGATTCTTTTACATCGTACATGTTGGTGTTGGGCGACATCCACTTGTTCCACCCCACAGTGACCGTGTGCACAACAGAACCCTGTGCACAAGAGAGCGAAACACTGCCCAGTCTTCTGTCCCTCACAGCTGCTCCTATTCCTGAGCCCACTGTGCCGTCCAGGGGGCAGTCTGTCCCGGAGGGTCTGCTCCTCCTCTGCTGCCCTCTACTTTTCCAAACAGGATCTCCTCTGTGAACTGCTTTCACCTGACAACATGTCCGAAGAGTAGAAGACCAAGTCTTGCCACCCTTGCTTCTAAGGAACACTCTGACCTTACTTCCCAGATGGATTGAATTGTCCTTTTGACTTTCAGTATTCTCTGGAACCACAGTTCAAGTACGGTACATTGCTTCTTCTCAGCCTCCTTATTCAGTGTCCCAACTTTCATATGCGTACGAAGCAATGGAAAATGCGCTGGCTTGAGTCTGGCACCTCAGTCCGCCAAGTAACAAACATCCTTGCCTGCCAGCATTCTACAGAGGGCCTGTGTGACAGACTTAGCGGGCAGCAACGCAACTTTGGGCCTCATGACTGCTTTTCCCACGAGCATTGACTGGATCCAAGCAAGCCAAAATCCTTGACAAGTTAGGCTGTTTCTGCATTTATGATGGTCCATTGTGAAGATTTTGGTATGTATTTTGAGATGTACTCCAGAGTGAAGGTTGCGATCCTTGATCTTCGTCAGCAAGTGCTTCACGTCCTCACTTTCCGCAAGCAAGCGTGTGTCAGCTGCATATGGGCAAGATGTTCATGAGCCTCCGGTCCTGATGCTACCTTCTTCATCTAGCTTTAGGGCCATTGGCGTGAAGGAAGTGGGGACAGAGTAAAAGACGTTCAGTCACCTTTTATTCACCTTTTCTGTTAAATAGCACTCACGAGGAGATAGGGCAGTTACTTTGTATAGGTTTCCTCAGGTTCCTCAGGCCTAGACTATAATACACCATTGAGATTGCTGACATTTGTTTCTTCAGCCACTCAACGCATTTCTGATTCTCCCAACAAGACCAGCACTAAGTACCAAGGTGAAAGTCAAGCTCTGGGTTCTAGAGCTAAACCTCAGAGAGGTAAGTAATTCGGTGTAATGGGAGGCTTAAGATGAACCCGGAGTCCTGAGCCCCTCACTGCACACAGACTCGCAAGTCTATGTCGCTTCACATCTGACTGCATGTATGGTTTAGTCTCATTAGGCAGTTAGTGTTTTAAATGATCGTAGCTCTCCTTTTGTTTAGTTCCCCACCGGTGGTTTTAAAGACCCCGGCGCTGATCCATGGGTTAGATACAGGCGGTGAGGCACCCCATGTGGCTCAGGGCGTGGGTGCTTGGGAGTTGCCTGGCCAGCAAAGGTTGCAGGGATGGGGCCAGATGCGCTTCACCCCCTCCACGCTCGCTCCTCCGGCTGCCGCAGCCTCGCCTGCAGCTCCAGTAAGAGCAGGGGCAATGAGCACCCCCGGAAAGGGGCTCCACAAGGGTCCAATCACGTAAGCATTTGTTCACAAGAACGTATTATGAACACTAAGATGGTACCTGTATTTGTTTTAAAAATTAGAAGTATTAATCCAGCGCTTTCTCTGTGCCTTGCTCTGTGCTCAGAAAGCCTGGTCTTTTTCCTGCAGAACACATGATGGTTTCAAACCACTGACCTTGCTGTTAGCGCCCCAGTGTGTAAGCAGAACCCCTCTGGGATGCAAACAGAGGTCCTCAAATAGTTTAAAATATTTTCGTCACAAGAAGTGAGGCAGAAACAGTGCAGTTCCACTGTCCCATTGCAATGCAGAGAAATAGAGCCCAGCCATGCCATTAAATAAATACTTGTCTTTCTGTAAGATCCAGTATCATAGCTTATGTCACCCACCGAGTGAGGCCATAGTCATCCTGTGATTCAGTAGTTTGGAGTTCCTTGTGTCTTACCAGCTACTGAGATTCCCAACACATGTCCGGCCCTGTTCAAGCCAAGCTGGGTCAGAGGTTACTGCAAACAAGATAGCTTATTATCTGTCCACACCACACCATTCTGGGAGAATATCTAGCACCAGGTGGGAGAAAGGGACTCGTCTCACCACCTACTCCAGGACATGGCTCTTAGTTTTGCTGAGTGAACCCTGGAAAAAACTCACTGCCGTTGGATTGATGCCCACTCAGCCACTGTAGGCCAGGGTGGAGCTGCCCGAGGGTGTGAGGCCACGGCTTTTCAGGGCAGTGGGAAGCCCTCTCCTGCTGACCAGCTGCAGGATTCAACCTGAGGGATGGCCTTGCCGGTCAGAGCCCAGCGAGTGCCCTACACACCTCCATCTGGTGCTACGAAAAAAGATGTGCAGCGTTCATTTTCTTACAAAGGTTCCCTGTCCCCCCCAATTGAGAATCACCCATGTGAGTGAGTTATCAGCAGACTTGTATTTATTTACCCTCTGTTAAGTACTAATAATTTGTGATAAGACAACTCTGCTTACGAATTTCGCAGTTTTTCATTGCTGGCTGTTGAGTGTGGAGGCTTCCACGACCATCTGAACACAGAACTGTTTATTTCCTTGTAGTCTGGCAGAGTCAGCCTTGACCTGGTGGCAGGGAGTGCATTTACCTGGAGGGGAGGCTTTGTGGGCTTTGGCTGAAGGTCTTTGTCTCTTCAGCTTCTGACAAAGAAGACCCAGTCCCAAATGCGATAGGAAGGACTAGCATCTCCCTGCCCGTGAACTCACTAAGATCCTGTACACTGCTGAACTAGCCCTATGGGCTTCTGAGGCTAGAAACCTTTATGGGAGGAGAAACCCTTATCTGAGGAGAGGATGCTGGGTTTGAACTGCCAACCTAGTGGTTGGCGGCCACCAGAGCTCCTTAACCACAGGCATAGGCATATAACAAGTGACCATGTTGCTTCATTAGCCCTTTTGAATTTAAAACAAAAGGGATGAATGAAAACTTAGAACCTGGAACCGAATCTATGCGGACAAATTGTCTACACATGGAATTGTTAGGTTTTTCTCTCCGGCCTAAATCTCAGCCTCGGTCCTGGGCTCCACGCGAGAAAGATTTCACGCCGAAGCCGGGCTCGTGATCCAAGTGAATTTAATGAAGGTTCAAAGAAGTTTCAGGTTTTACGCGGCACCCATAGGATTCCTTTGACCATGCGGCCTGGCAGAGACTGCTCCAGGTCACGCAAGGATCTCTCCCTTCCCACGAAGATGACCAGACCGCACAAGCAAGCCAAGACCAAGAGCCCCTCTCCCTTCTGGTCCCTGCCTTTTCAAGGGTTCCCAGGGGAGGTGTGGCAAACGACCCCAGGCCGATCCCATTGGCTTAATTGCAATCACCCGGCCCAGGTGGGCTGCTCCAGGTGTAACGCCCATCCAAGCCCACCGGCGGGAAAATCCAGCTTTTGTCCTTTGCTGACTCTCCGGGGCATGCGTAAATGGACTTCCCAATTCCCTAGGCTAAGCTACCTAACAGAATCTGGGAGGCAGATTTGGTGGAGGAAGACCTTCATGCTTGCGAATTGGAGATACATCCCAGTCATGCTCCAAACTGAAGTTGTTCTCCAAAGTGCCCCCCTGTACTAATGCCAATTTCAAGGTGTTGCTTGCAAACACATGGTGCTCCTGTGTACACTTGAAGGTCGTCTGCCATCAGAAGCAATGAGACCACCCAACCTAAGTACAGCCCACTCCCTGCTGATAAGAATCTTAGATTGTTTCTGGCAAAGAGCTCAGGGACACTTTTTTAAGGTTAAGCCAGCTCAGAGATGACCAACGTTATATCCCTGTCAACTCTAGAACCGCCTGTCTTGCTAAGTATGTGCCTTCCTGTCACAGGTGTGCCCATAGCACCTCCTTTTCCTGTTATGCCCCCTTCCTGTTACATATGTGTATGGTGTGGCTTGCTAGCCCAACATTCTATACGCCTATAAATGCAGTGCCCAGTCTGCATGTCTGATGTTTACCCTTCAGTTACACCACTGCCCCCCGCCCCGCCCAGGGCCCATTCGGTTGTGGAGACTGGTCCCCCGCAATACTCTGTGAACTACACATTCTATTTTTTAAAAAGGGTTATTTACATTAAATATGACTATTAAAAACTTGCTTAAACATTTCATTTTTGTTTTCCTATCTTCCCTTCTGGTCGTGTATAGCTGATTGTGTTTTCCTTTGTTTGTATTAGACCCTCACAAGCCAGTCTTACTAGGTGTCCCTTTGGTCCTCGTAAGTTCTTTAAAGATGGATTAGTCATCACGAGACCATTTCTTCTTTCCCAACGTGGCTCAGCAGTAGCCTGCAGTCTCCTTGGCCTGACACCAGGTGACAAACTAAGTAAAACGTCCCAGCACTGTTAGGCGCATGCCTCTAATTCACTCCCAGTTACATATGTGTACTGATGGGGCTTGCATGCCCACAGTTATATAACCTGTTAAGAGACTGTAGTACTCAGTCTTTGCTTCCAGTTTCCATGCCTTGTCTGGTGTTTCTTTAATTTACCCTTCGATTACACAGTCGCCTCCTAAGACCATTCAGTTGTGGAGGCTGGGCCCCCAGAGTATGTGAGCCTGAGAACACTGGACTTGGGTTACATGACCTATGTATGTTAGCCAGGCCAAGTCAACCACTCTTTTTTTTTTTAATACAGTTATTTTTTTATTCCTTTACTAAAAATCCTCTGCTCTGGTGACCACCAGAATATTTCTTCTTTTTTTTTTTTTTACATTTTAGTAGGGACTCATACAACTTATCACAATCCATACATATACATACATCAATTGTATAAAGCACATCCATACATTCCCCGCCCCAATAATTCTCAAAGCATTTGCTCTCCACTTAAGCCCCTTGCATCAGGTCCTCTTTTTTTTCCCCCCTCCCTCACGTGCCCTTTGCAATTTATACATCGTTATTTTGTCATATCTTGCTCTATCCAGAGTCTCCCTTCCCCCCTCCCCCCTTCTATGCCGTCCCTCTCCCAGGGAGGAGGTCACATGTGGATCCCTGTAATCAGTTCCCCCTTTCCAACCCACTCACCCTACACTCTCCCAGCATCGCCCCTCACACCCCTGGTCCTGAAGGTATCATCCACCCTGGATTCCCTGTGCCTCCAGCCCTCATATGTGCCAGTGTACAACCTCTGCCCTATCCAGACCTGCAAGGTAGAATTCGGATCATGGTAGTTGGGGGGGGGGGGAGGGGGGAAGCATCCAGGATCCGGGGGAAAGCTGTGCTCTTCATCGATACTACCTCGCACCCTGACTGACCCATCTCCTCTCCTAAACCCCTCTATGAGGGGATCTCCAGTGGCCGACACTTGGGCCTTGGTTCTCCACTCTGCACTTCCCCCTTCATTCAATATGGTGTGTGTGTGTATATATATATATATATACATACACGCATATTCTTTTTTTTTTTTTCATGATGCCTTATACCTGGTCCCCTTGGCACCTTGTGATCGCACAGGCTGGTGTGCTTCTTCCATGTGGGCTTTTTTGCTTCTGAGCTGGATGGCCGCTTGTTTATCTTCAAGCCTTTAAGACCCCAGACACTATCTCTTTTGATAGCCGGGCACCATCAGCTTTCTTCGCCACATTTGCTTATGCACCCATTTGTCTTCAGCGATCCTATCATGGAGGTGTGCAGCCAATGATATGATGATTATTTCTTCTTTGATGCCTGATAACTGATCCCTTTGGGATCACTCGCTCACACAGGCTGGTGTGTTCTTCCATGTGGGCTTTGTTGTTTCTGAGCTAGATGGCCGTTTGTTTATCTTCAAGCCTTTAAGACCCCAGTCACTATCTCTTTTGATAGCTGGGCACCATCAGCTTTCTTCACCACATTTACTTGTTCACCCACTTTGGCTTCAGCAGTTGTGTCGGGAGAGTGAGCATCATAGAGTACCAATTTAATAAACAAAAGTATTCATTGCATTGAGGGAGTGCTTGAGTAGAGGCCCAAGGTCCTTCCACCACCTTAATATTAAACCTATAAATGTAGACAATTAGATCTATTTCCCCGTCCTCATATATATGTTTGCATGTACATGTCTTTGTCTAGACCTCCATAAATACCCCTTGACTCCCAGCTCCTTCCTCCATCTCCCTTGACTTTCCTCCTGCCCCACCACCATGCTCCGTCCCCACCTGGGCTACAGCTATACCTCTTCTCTACGCAACCTTACCCTTGATCGTTCCCCATCAGGCCTGCCACTCCCACCTCACTATCATTTTGGGTCCCATGTTCCCTTGTCCCTGTGTTTATTAACGCCACTTCCTTACCCTCCTCCCCCACCCAGAACTGTCTCCCCCTGGAACTGTCTGTCCTATTGTTTTTCCTCCAGATAGTTCATCCAGCTTGTCCTATTCAGACCTGTGGAGACACTAACATGCACGAAAACAAGACAGAGGAAAACAAAGCAACAGTGTATAACCAGACAATAAAACAACAAAAACAAACCACTGACAACAAAACAAAACACAAAAGAAAGGCTTATAGTTCGTTCAAGGATCGTTTGCTGGCCCTTAGGAGTGTTTTCCAGTCCAGTCTGTTGGGGCACCACGCCCTAGCCCCAAAGTCCACTTTCAGCATTCCCTGGGGACCTTGCCACTCCATTCCCTTGCTGTTCCGCTGCACTCCCCCAGTGATTTGCCTTGGTGTGGTGGGATCAGGTCAGGTGCAATTCCCACACTATCTCCGTTGCTGTCCCCTGTATCGTCCTTAGTCACTGAGGGGCATCATGTCTCATAGTAGGGCTAGCCATGTTCTCTCTGTGTCAACCACTCTTAAAAACCGGGAAGACTCAGCTCAAAAGTGGAGGATTCAATGAAGTAATGATTTTGAACACATTCTTTCGATGGTAGCGTAAGTGCATTATGACCACGCTATTTTACATGAGGTCGCTGCAGTTTGCAGCAGGATGATTTTGCTGGGGGAATGTCTTATAAGAAGTCCACCCTATGCCCTGCTTGTACAAACTGGCGGGAAGGAGGCATCACACGTGTTTGCTTCTATTTGCCTACCCGGTGTTTTCCTGATGAGGTTAGAGACTAGAGGAAATGATGTGCTAGCTGCTTCTAACAGCTCCTTACACGAGGTTAGCGTAGACCTTGAGGGCAATTTGGACATTTTCAAGAGGGTAAATTATGTTAGCTGCAATCAAGTGCTCGCTGACTCATGGTGACTCCTACACAATGGAACAAACTCCTCTGCGCTGTCCTGGTGAACCCCAAAAGAGCCTCTCTCCACACTAAAGGGCCACCGCAAGGCAAACACCACCACCCAAACCCACTGCCGTCAGAGCTTGTTCCAACTCAGCAATGCTCTGTAAGTCATTTTAGGAGCACACAGCCTCAGCTTTCCCCAAAGTGGCTGTTGGGTTTGAACTGCTGACCTTGTGGTTAGTAGTGCAGTGCTTACATAACAGCTTTGTTCCCATCTGGGAAGGCCTTTGTTTGGAGAGGGGGGTAGGGAAGGAAGGTCAGCTTCTTTATAAGAGAAGTTTAACTGAAGGATATAAAAGGCTTGTTCATGCTGCCTAAAAGCCAGCCTCCTTCAATGGCCTTTAACTGCAGGGGAAAGGTGGCTTTCCAAGGGATTGATGACAGGGAACCTGAACATCAACCCAGGGTCGGGGAAAGGAGAAGTGGATTATCATTGGGAAGTCATTCTGTAACAGTGGTGTCTGCTTCGAGGGTGGAGAAATCGATATAAAGCACTGGTTTCCATGATCAGGTCAAGCAGTGGGACCTCAGCCTGCCTTTGTGTAGGTGGGGACACCTGGTAATCTGTCAGCTAACGTGGGAGGAGACCCAGCCTTGATAGCAGATTCCCTTTCACAAAATGGGGAACCTTGAGTGAGTGAGGCAGCTTGCACTGCAGTTCCGATGTTAACAAGGCACAGTTGTATCCTTGAGGAATGAAAATTCTGAGGAAATAGGACGAATTCCCACCCATCCAGCACTTGGTGTGTCCATACATTACTTCAGTTCTGAGAAGTGGATGTTTTACCAGTGAAGCAACACTAAGTTCTCTAACTTGCTCCAAGGTCCACAGTGGGTATGTGACAGGTTCCTCCACCTATAAAGACATGGCTTTCTAAAGCAAATTTATGTGACATTGAACGCTGGAGTGTGAGAGAAATGAGCACATTTAGCCAAAATTTGCATCTCCACATGGAAGTGGGCAGGTTTTGCTGCCTAAATCCGGGCCTCACACGGGTTCATTCTGAGATGAAATACTGGTAGTTTTTAAAATACCAGTTACTGTGAGCTTACTTACTGTGTTTTGCCAGGAGATAGTTCCGATCTCCATTTGCTGACAAATCAGGTCTGTGAGTTTATGGGGATCCTTATCAGACTCCAGACATATCAGATTTGCCTGTGGGGTTCCTTGTCATGAGTAGCCAACCGTGCTCTTGGTGACACTCAACTCTGCCCCCTTTGCTGTCCAAAATGGTATCCAGTAGGCACAGGTGGAGCTTGAGGGTCTAGAATACGACACGTCCAAATGCAGTGTGGATTTCAGACTTGAATGTCAAATACCTCCCTAGTATTTTTATATAGGTTATATGTAGAAATGATGGGGAAATATATGGCTACTGGAAAATTGAAAACCACGTGTGAGGCTTATATTGCATTTCTGTTGGACAGGCCTCTATGAAAAATGCCAACATGTTTGATTTTAAAGTTTGCATCTATTCCCCTCTATCGAGTGAACATGGCCTGGAAATATGTTGGAGCAATGCCACTGACCTTTCTTCCATTGATGCCAAGTCAGTGCAATCAAATGGCCAATCATAGGGATGATGAGTATTTTAGCATCTACAAAAATTGATGGTGTGGTGTGCAGCAACCTCCAAAGAAGGTAACAAGCATTAGGTGGGCCACGTGAGTGGAGCCAGAGGCCTGGGCTCAGAGCTGACCTCTGCTGGCCATTCTCAGTACTCGGCAAACTATCACCCCATGGCAACAGCACAGGCTGTTCCTGGCAAGGTCCCAGCACGCAGCGCTGAATAAATATTTGATGAGTAATTGGAAAAGCCAAGAAGCTACACTTTAACTTTCCTAGTAGTTCAGCGTTATGATTTCCATACGATTGAGTCACAAGGTGAACGTCGCAGATGAAACTGATCGGAATGGGTGTAAACTAGTATGTCAAACTACGAGTTACTGGGTAAAATTTCACCTGATTCACAAGCAAAAAGGAAACAAAGAAACAGGTAAAATGTGAAAAGATAGGTTTTTATTAATCAAAAGTTAACAGCAACAGGCACGTATTAAAATGAGTAGGGCAAAGCCTCGTACAAACGGCTTTACACTCAAGCTTTCTCCCAAGAACATGGCTGTTGCGACAAACTGTAAACAGAATTGAGAAACAGTCTTACACAATAACAAGGGGATACAAAGGAACTACAGGAAAGCACCAGTTTCGCCGGACACTAGATTACAGTTGTGCTTGCTACACATAAAACCATTTAAAACAAATTACAAAAGTGGAATGTTTTTGAGTTTAAAATTAGTCCTTAAGTTGTGTCCTAAAAAACATCTGTTCACATCAAAAGGCCCATTGAGGAGTTTCCTCAGAGGGAGGGACAAGAAAACAATGCACTTTATTTTTTATCAAATCAAAACAAAGAAGTTTGGTCACTTAGCTTTGTGCATAGTTTAAGGCAACTGGAGCAATCTGTTTCAGCTTACCTCCCGTCCCCTCCCCCCGCAGGCGTGGCTGCTCACTAAGTCACATTCTAAACAATAAATAAAAGCTCGCCCTTCAGATCCTGCCCCATGTGGATAAATAAACAGGCACAGTCATACATGCACAAACACGCAGTGAGACGGTCATACGCAACATACCTTTCAATCACTGCAGCGAAAGGGGCTTCGGTACCCTTGATCGGAGGACACGCTTCCCCATCCCACTGGATTTCAGATCGGCAAATACCCTGAGCTGATGAAGGTGTTTGAAACATTCCACCCTTTTTTTTTTCTTGCATGTGCAGATCAAGTAGACAGTTGTGAAGACAGCATGCAATGTCTTCACTGTGGAATAAGAAGACAGCTAAGGACATCGATGTCCTTCCCCACCCCCAAACCAAAATCTAACAGATTAAAAAAAAAAAAAAAACCAACCACACACACAGAGACACACAAACCCAAAGACTGGCACTGCCACCCAGCGCTGGGGTGGGAGCCTGGCAGCGCTCGAGGAGAAAGGCTGCTTTGCCAGGGCACGCTCAACCATAGCAGAGAGAGGCTTTGGCGGCATCCAAAGAAGAGAGAAGGCAAACAAAGACTGCAGTCGACGGCTGGGTCTTTAAGAAGAAAGGTCAATGGTTCCCTCACCCTGGTGCTGGACAGCAGAGTGAGAACCGGGATTTTCAGAGTGGTTTGTAAACATCGAGTCTGGCCAGAGGCAGCAAAGGCTGGGCACTTCACATTTCTGTTTTCTCAGTGAGAAATTAGTGGAAGGTACAGAGACAGACAGACATGTCGTCGCATCAGGTTAAATTCCAAGAGAGTTCTCAAAAGATTCAGCTCGAGTCTCACGGTTTGAAAGAAAAACAACGTGGCACACCGTGAAACCCCTTACCTCGTTCCTACCCTTTTCCTCGGGAACTTAGCCAAAGCCAAGAGCATATTGCTATGTGTTCAGGTCTTACAGTTGGTCAGTGGGCTCATGTGATCCTTGGGAATTAATCATGCCGGCATCGTTCGCTGGGAAACCTTGACAGTCAAAATACGTTCTCTCACCTCTCAAGACCCATTTCACATTGCTAACACCCTCCAAGAGTCCGACTGCCCCCCCTGATTCTGGGGGAGTCAGGACTGGTTTCCCTGAGGTACGAACTAGGGGCCTGCCTCGGCACGGGCAGCACGCGCGTCCTCGCGGCGGGCCGACCCCCTCTGCACCCCCTTCCAGCCGGCCTTGTTCTGCCCCAGGTGGCCCAGCATGGTCTGCGAGAGCTTGGTGTCTGAAAACCGGGCCCACTCGGTAAACAACGGCTCCACCAGGTAGGTCATAAAACCTGAAGAGAAAAACATTTTATAAATGAAATTATTGACACGTTCTTAAACTTCAGCTCTACAGGCTCCAGAGTGTTCACCTTCCAAGTTCTACCCTTGGGATTCCCCAAATCTGGTTTTCTAACAGGTCTAGTCTATGTAATTTTATCTATCTTTTCGGACGAGTCTGTTTCCTTTAAAAAACATCTGTGTGCTATTCCCGTCGAGAATACAAGCTTCAGGGCGCACACCAGGTCCACACCGGCCACATGAGCGCAGTGCAGTCTGCGGTGGGGCAGCCGCTCAGCTTCCTTCTCAGCGCTGCCCCAGCCCGAGCGCTGTCCCCTCAAGTTCCTAGCCCATCCTTCAAGCTCCCGTGGTCAGTTTGATGCAAGCGAGAGAGAGAGTTCTTAAAAGAATTCCCGGAAGCAATCTCGGGGATCTATGTGTAACCTCCTCTCTGGAGGGTGGGCAACAGGAAAGTGGATGAGGGGAGATGCCGGGCAGTGTAAGATAAGAATTTATAAATTATTAAGGGTTCATGAGGGAGGGGGAGGCGGGGAGGGAGGAGAGGGGAAGGAAAATGAGCTGATTCCAGGAACCCAAGTGGAAGGCGAATTTTGAGAATGATGAGGGCAATGAATGTATAGGGGTGCTTTACTCAATTGATGTATGTATGGATTGTGATAAGAGCTGTATGACCCCAATAAAATGATTTATTAAAAAAAAGAATTCCCTGTTGTCTCACTAGTGAAGCTACACTACTGTTTCATGTCAAGATTTCAGAGCACATTTTGAGGTTTAACATTTAAGACGTATTCTGGGAGAGGAATCAACCCTCGATGGTTCTAGAACGTCTGGAGTTCATGAAAACGAGGAATTTTGTTTCCTATTTCTCCTCCCTTTTAAATCTCAAAGATTCTCCTACAGAATCTTTGGTCCAGATGTCTAGAAAAGGTAGCTGAGCGTCGTCAGCCGGGTCTCCTCTAGCAAGGAGGCAATCGGCCACACTTGTGGTTTTCCTCCTTTTCCTGACTGCATCTTCCTTGGATGCTCCAGGTGAGTAAAGAACACCTGCTGAACTTTGGATCCCCACTTACAAGCTTCTCAGACCCCCGGCACTATGCAGCAAACTCGAAACAGAACAGAAACCTAGCATGTGGTATCGGGATTGACTGGGACTTTTTATGACGTCATGACCCCAGACCAGGAGACCCAGTGCCATGAGGTGCTATACAAAGGCCGTCTGGGCAGCTGCTCCGTTTTGTGGTCACAATGAATGTATCGTGCACACAGCTTTCGTCAATTCTGCTTTGTACAGGTGCACCGCCATTAGAAGGTAATTACACTTGTCTGTGGTACAATCCTACCCTTCGAGTCAATGTGGCATTTCTGTCACCTTCAACTGAAATTCAGGGCTCAGTTGGACGAGAGGTGAACGGTGTATCAAAACCTCTGATCATCCCTCAGTGACGCTGCCTCATCTTGCTGCTTCAAGACTGGCTCCACGTAACCAACATGCAATTCTCAGTGGGGTGGAAGCAATTAGCACCCACTACTTTTAATCAGAAGGAGCCCTGGTGGCGCAGTGAGTGCGCGCTTCCCAGCCATCGGCCACTGTGGGAGAAAGGTGAAGCCGTCTGCTCTCCTACAAATGTAAAGTCTTGGAAGGCCCCGGGGCAGCTTGACCCTACCCTATAGGGTCGCTCTGAGTCAGAACTCGGGGGATGGCAGCAAGACCTTTACTTAGAAAAGTCATCTATGGCCTGATGGTTGCTTTTTTTCTTTTAAAGTCATAATGGTAGCTGAAGGAGTAATTGTGATATCTGAAATTAGACATTCATGCATGCATGCATGTATCCATCTACTCCACCCATTCACACTCAGTTACTCTCCTTGGGTTTCTGAGGAGGGAGCAGTGACTGAGATACTCAAGATCCGGTCCTACAGGAGCTCACATCCTGCTGGAGAGAAAGTGTCCGGCTGCAGGCAGCTGGCTGCCATGGAGTCAATGCTGGCTCACAGTGGGCCATGTGGGTTTCTCGGGCTGTCACTGTTTGCGGGAGTAGAAAACCCAGTCTTTCTCCTGAGGAGCGGCTGCTGGTTTCAACTCGCCGACCACGCGGACTGCAGCCCAATGCATAACCACTACGCTATGAGGGCTTCTCAGGCAAAGAGCACATGAACTTTGGGCAGCCAGAAAGGATGGTTAACGTGTTGGATGTTCCAGGCAGGGGTGTGCATTTGGTATCAAACTGCAGCTGTTCCTCATGTCACGGTGGCGCACAGATAGGAGGGCCCGGGGGTGGCTCCACCTGAGATACTGGTGTGAGGAAGGCTGCCAAAAGCTGCCAGTGTGGTAAAAGGCCATGTCAGGAAGCAAGCAGCAGTGTGGGCTGATCTTTACAAATATGTTCGTGTTCTTTTGACGACACTGCCATCACTCTGCAAAATTACATTTTTATGAGCTAAGATTAATAGGAATAAGGGATAAATGCCATACTGAAGAAAGACAAAGGCAAATTTTCTGGATCTTTTAAAAAAGAAATGTGTAGAGTTTTAACCATTTATATTTTGTCATTTTAATAAATCATTTTATTAGGGGCTCTTACAGCTACCATTTATATTTTAAATGCAATACGTCCCTTGACATAATTGAAACCTGGGTGGCTCCGCCCCCCACCCCCCGCCCCAGTCAGATAAGCAGACTAAGGAAGGATCCTTACCTATCTGGATGTTGGCAATAGATTCAGAATGACGGTCACAAAATGGACTCACACTCAAAGAATACTTTTTTTCGGTGTCTCCTACAAATGGCCAGAAAGAGAGAATTACTGATCGGACTATATTATTTGTTAATAATTAAAATATCTTCATCTTACCTGGAAACCCCTTAGGAAAAATATTCACACTTATAAATCCTCATGAGAGGATACATGGCTTCTAACCTAGTTGTTTTTGGGTTTTCAGGATTCCCCTCAGAAAAGGCTCAGCGGCTGCAGTTCCATTGTGAGGGAGAAGGTGGGGAGTTTACCAGGAGTTCCCAAGAAGGCCGTCTTGTCATCGTTTTCATTCCCAAGAGGGCAGAGGAGGGAATGCGGCCGGGGCTCCTGACTGCAATTCCCACACTGACTTGTGTGCGGACTTCAGGGAGTGTGGGAAATGGCAGTACGAGGTAGTGGCATTCTCCCCCCCACTTTTCGAAGCTGCTCAGTCCCTGTTATAGCCGCTGATGCTTTCCACCACGATGAGGACAGAGCAGGGTGGCCGCTGCTCATGAGGCCTCTTGCTGTCTGTGCGCAGTGAGAGGCAAGGAGCCCAGGCAGCGCATGGTCAGGTCGGGTGCTAGGCTGCGAACCGAAAGGCGGGCAGTTAGATACCACCAAGGGCTCAGTGAGGGGGGAGACTTGGCCATCTGACAGAGGGACGGCAGCCTGGGCAACCTGGCAACCTGAGGGAGCAGCTCTAGTCCCACATTGTGGCACCGCTCAAGAGCACCCAGCAAGAGCACAGCCGGAGCTGTCGCTGCAAAGTCACAAATGCACACCAAGTGACAAATGTTGGATAAGACCAAAGAGCCAGTACTCACAAGGACAGTTCTAGATCAAACACAGAGCGACAGGTAAGTGAACCAGTTCTTTCACCCATGCGTTCACGTGAGAAGTAACGTTTAAAGGGGACTGCTAATTGTCAAGCAGCTGCCCAGTTTGGACACTCTCAGCTCCATGGGTGTGCACTGTGAATCACCACTGTGAATGAAAAGCCTCTACTTCCAGACACCTAGAAATGGTTGAGTCCTTTATGTAATTCAGATGGTGCTAAAGCCGCAACAGAATCATTATCACTACAATAACTTGCCTTGATGGAAGAATTCTTCCGTCACTTTTTCACTCCACTGCTTGCTGAGTTCCCAGGTTCGACACGGGTTACAGATGTCAGCGCATTTCAGAGCCATCTAGCAAACAAATATTAAGATTCTTTTAAAAAAGATAAATCTTAGTTGTATTACATTTGAATAGCAGGTGGCGGGTGACACAAGAAAAAGATGGCAAGAGAAACCTGATGATTACTGTTTGCACTGGGCATGTGATGTTCCTTTCCATCGCTTTTGTGGAAAAGCTGAGGCGGGAGCTACAAGGCTGCTCGGTGAAGCTCACGCGCCGGGTGAACACCCGGGAGCCAAACCCAAGGACATGTGTTGGTTCACCACGAAGCGGCAGAGAAACGAACCAGTTCTCTTGCCCCCGCCGCATTTGTGAGAACTAGTGAGGATGAAATGCTGCTTTTCCGATCGGCGGCCTATCTTGCAAAAGATGCTTTTCCCAGAAACCCCAAGCTTGCAAAATATAAGAGCAATGGTCCTAGAGCACACCCTTGCCAGTGACCTCAACCGGGAGGTGTGAACGAATCAAAGGACCCCCAGCCGCTTCCTCAAAAGGTCCCTAGTTTTACATAAATCATGTATGTGTGGTGCAAAGTGAAAATAGGCTTAGCCTAGTGTCGTAATAATACCTCAGGAGGAAGGCGTGGCCTGAAAAAAATACCCAGCAAGACAATTTCATTTTTGTCCAAACAGTTGTATGATACACCTAAAGCAGTGGAGTAATTCCAGGCATCTTTTTACCTGTAGAACGAGGTGGCGGTGACTGGCGTTTTCTAGGCGTAAGTCCCCTCTATCCAAACGAGCTCTAAACAGTGCGAGGTAATCATTTTGGCGACTGATGTCTGTGGCAAGAATCAAAGCACCTAACTGAGCCTCCATCTGTTGCCTGGAATTAGAATATATGGAGAAAATATTAAAAAGTTAATCTTTGACATTTTCCCCCTTGAATGTACTATGCGGAAAGCTTTACAGAGCCCTAAGGTGTGCTGATGACCATTCAACTTTTAATTTCTCTCTCACACTCACAACTTTTTAAAATGTCACCAAAAAGGTATTGAAATAATCAAAGGAAAACCAAGACAATCTGTAGGAAAGTGCCAGAACGCAAACATTCCACAAGAAGTGCCAGCCAAGGGGGCACAACGTGCTTCGGCAAGATGCCCCTACACGGCTGGGACTTATTTAGGGAAAGTCTTTGCTGGGTTAGATTGAAGGGAAACAACGTTGGTTTCTCTTGGAGTGTCTATAGTTCTGAAATGCAGATGGGAGATTCACAGAGAAAGAATTACAGCCATTCAGCAACTGACTCCTACAGACCTCTCAACTAAAATGCTCGATTAAGTTCTGAGTAAGTTCCACTCAATACTTTTTTTTAAAGTTTGGATTCAGTGATACTTTTAGGATCAAATTGAAAAAATACACCAATCATTTGTATATAGATCTTCAAACTGTCTGGAAAGGAAAAGGCAATCTGTTAATACAAATAATGAATACATTGTATCATGTGAAAAACCGCCTTTCATGCAAGTTATGATGGTACACTGTTAAAAATAATCACTGCTCTTTAAAAAAACCCAAAAAAACAGGTCTCAATAAGCACCAGCTTTGCATAAATTTTTGCATAATTACCAGAAAAGAATTGATTAAAGTGCTATTAATGAAGCTTAAAATTTGGAATATTAAAGAAAACAAATCCTAAATGAAGAAGGTATAAGAGAATGCTACAAAGCAGTGTTCCTCATTTTCAGGTTTTTATTGCTTACAAATCGCAGAATTCAGCAGGATTAATCCTCAAATGTAAAACAGGATGGAAAAAAAAGAATCAAAGGAAACAAACATTTTAATCTGCCTTAACCAAGAAAAAAGAAACTTTATACACACACACACACACACACATATAAATTGTATGCTCCAGATAATTTTTATATT
Organism: Tenrec ecaudatus; assembly: GCF_050624435.1. NCBI lineage: Eukaryota > Metazoa > Chordata > Mammalia > Afrosoricida > Tenrecidae > Tenrec > Tenrec ecaudatus. The sequence continues at coordinate 73,498,721 of NC_134534.1, read as the reverse complement.
TGTACTACAGCAAGAAATAATTCCACTTACCAGAAGTACCATCCTATTTTCATAACTCCAAATGGTATCCATGAATAAAGATTTAAAAAAATAAATAATAAAGTCCAGCTTTTTTCTTATGGTCATTACACAAAACACTTACTTTCATTATGAAGTTGTTTTAAATTAAGAGGCAAAGGAAAAAAGAACAAAGATTGTAATTCAAATGCTGATATCCAAACGCATTTCTGTACCTGACCGTTTTCCTAGACCCACAGTATTTCCTTCTGTGGATCTCCTCTCAGCGAGGCAAATTCAAGCTTCCACTTGTGAGCAGGAGCAAGGCGGTGATGGGGGCGTTTACTGACACCAGCCATCAATTAGGGCTCATTACTTCATTTTATTCAGCGCAGCTGGCCTGCTTAACATTATTTATTTCTAAAGTACTATTTTTGGGTTGTTCTCTTCACTCACTCATTTATCCTACCGGTTCAGGAGTGGGTTGAGGGCTATGCTGTTTAGAATATAAAGCATTCTCTTTATTCTTATCAGGTTGAAAATTTCCTGAAATGAATTTAAAAGACCCTATGATATAAAATGTTTACTTCCTAGCCGATTTTCCGTGATGCCTAGACCTACAGGTTTTTTTTTGTTTTTCCAGCTGGGTGTAAAATATAGGCATGTAAAACCGATTTATGTAAACAAGTGGTAAAACTACTAGCAAGCCTTGTGTATGTGGCTTTTATTGTGCTCAAATTCATGAAGTGGCCTTTCATGAAAAGAAATCTTTACTATAGTACTACTGACTGTGCTTTAGAACAAGTTTATATTATTAAAATTTTGATACAAAAATCTCAAAGATGACAATTGCCCACTACACCTAACAAAAACTGAAAACTGCAGAACACCTGAATACAATAACAGTCTCTCAAATTTCATAAAACTGTTTTGACAGCTTTATATCCCTGGTCCATACTAAATGAAGTTTGCCTGAATCTGACATACCTGCTTTCCAGTGGCATGTGTGAGAGCAGGCCGGATTCTCGGAGGAGCCCCACGGCAGACCTCCAGTGGTGATTCTCCAGGACTGAGGTATTCTATAAGAAAAGGTGCATTTCTGAGGCACGTAATGGCAGGGCTCTTTCTGAACATACAGATTTACATGTTAGTGATATGTGTACAAAGCTGATTGCATTTCTAATTCATCCATATCAAATTTACGTCCACTCTTTTTGTGCCCTCAAAACACAATACATTTTCTAGAATGTATAAATGGATGATAGAATTTCACTAACCTTGTATAAAGTTGCCAAGTAATGGTTAGTTTTAATAAGGAAAGGTTGATTGACACCTGGGTGATCCAGGTCGTGAGTGGCAGCTGAAATTAAGCTCAGCATGATATCCCAAGGCGTTACAAATTTGGCAAGCTAAAAAGTGACAAAAGAGCAATTAATCACAAAATATACTTGAGGTCAACTCCCTACATTTGCGATAGCAGAGCAGCAGGCTCCTCCCCTCGTCACAGCATCTTTGGCAGGTGTGCTGTCGTTCACGCAAAGAGCCCTAGGTGGCGGTGTTGGGTAAGCATCGGGCGGCTAACGCAAGGTCGATGGGACAGACCTACTTTGCTCTCCGTGGGAGAGAGAGGAGACCATCTGCGCCTTTAAAGGTTTACAGCTTTGGAAACCCAGGGGGCATTTTCACTCTGGTGAGCCTCATATCGGGTCTCTATTAGACAGACTCAACTTGGTGGTGGGTTTGATTTGGGTTTGCTCTTGGGCCACCAGGAGCTGCCAGGTGCTGGCCCTGTCACAATAGCGGGGACAGGAGAAGTATCACAGCAATGTCCCTGCCTCAGAGAGCCCCTCTTCGTAGCGTGCTTCATCTTTACTAAGCTTACTTAAATAGCAGCTAAATTCTAAACCTGCTTCTTTAAAAAGAAAAACTAGTGACTTTAAAATGGCCCTGTTCCCCCGGCCACCCCGCAACATGAAACCACCAACGGCTGCTAGTCTTTCTTTTACTGTAGCCCCTGCAAAACACAGACTTGTAACTTTAAGACGACACAATTTATCTTAACAAAGGAGTTACGAGGGGTCAGTATACCCTCCAACATGTCAAATAATTACTGGAGCCCCACTGTTCCAGGAAGCTACTGAGTAACCCTGCTAAGTCCTGCAAACTCTCCCCTCCCATGGATGGGCACGTTCAAACAAGGCTACGCTACATGTTCACCTCCAGGACTGCAATCTTGTAAGCTAGCGATGCGGTTTTACTCTCAGTAACCTTTCCTAAACTTACCGGACACCATCAGCACAACACAGGAACGTGTGCTTCTAAAAGCTTTCGATGACAAACTGTGATGCGCAGGAGCCCAGTGCCTCTCACTCCACCAGCCACGCCCTTCTCCCTGCAGGGCTCCTCTCCCAGGCAAGTGGCCCATTGTGTTCCGCAGCACTTCACCCAGCCGGCCAGGTAGCACGTGCTGAGCACAAAACCTCACACGCACTGCCGGCGGGAAAATGCCGATTCATAGTGGCCTCCTCTGGGCTTCCAAGACTCTAACTGGTTTTGGGAGTAGAAAGCCCAGGCTTTCGCCTGAGGAGCTGCTGCTGGTTTCCAACTGCCGACCATGAGGACTGTAGCCCAACCACTGCCTCACCGGCCACTCCCACTCACTCACCGGAGCCTGCTGATTCAGGTTATAGAAGAGCAGTGTTTACCAAACTTCCAGCAGGTAGGTACACTATCAGTAAAGAATCTGGGCGTACACCGCCAACTTGGGTCATGCTTACTTTAGATCGTGCTACTTCTCTGCCCAGGCAAGGGGGCTCTGGTGGCACAGTGGTTAGAAGGGTTTGGCTTTATCTCTGTGGCAGGAACATCCTGTACTGTCAACTTGAAGAAGGTGCAGTCTAGCCTGTCAATCAGGTTGCAGCTTGCTGACCTCATGTGGAGGCACGATGGAGATAAATAGCTCACTGGAGGCCAGACACACTCTCTCTCTGCTTGGTGTTCCTGATGACAAGCCACATGGAGCTATGCTGATGGAGCCAGGGCCCTGGAGCTGGAGGAGTCACATGGAGACCCACGCCAGCCAGCACTGAGATACTGCCACTGTCACTGGACCCACAAGACTTTCCACCCAGTGGCTTGTGATCTTTCATTGCATGTGTTGCGTGAGTCTAAAGACGAATTTATAGACTGGTACCGGACATATGGGCTAATATCAGACTCATGGACTTGATCTGAAACGGACTGATATATTTTCTTAATGTATAATTACTCTTTGATATAAAGTTCTCTATTACACACACATGAGTGTCTCTGAATTTATTTCTCTAGTCAACCCCGGACTATGAGGCAGCTGACGTCTGTGAACATCAATAGCCTTGGAGCGCTATGGGGCCGATTTACTCTGTCCTGCAGGGTTTCTATGAGTTGGAATCAACTTAAAGACAGTTTGGTTTGGTTTTTGGTGCCGGGAAGAATCTTTTACATCCCAAGGTTGAGTTTAAGAGTTCCTGGGGCGGCACAAGAAGGGGTTGGCAGTTGCAGTTCACCCAGTCGTGCCAGGGAAGAGTGGCCTGGTGATCTATTTCTAAAAGATTACAGCCACCGATACCCCAGTGGCATATAGCTCCACTCTGCACCCCTGGGCTCCCCAAGTCAGCATGCACTGCAGAGTAACTGGTTGGTTACCACTCTGCACAACTGGGCTCCCCGAGTCAGCAGGCACTGCAGAGTAACTGGTTGGTTACCACTCTGCACACCTGGGCTCCCCGAGTCAGCAGGCACTGCAGAGTAACTGGTTGGTTACCACTCTGCACACCTGGGCTCCCCGAGTCAGCAGGCACTGCAGAGTAACTGGTTGGTTACCACTCTGCACACCTGGGCTCCCCGAGTCAGCAGGCACTGCAGAGTAACTGGTTGGTTACCACTCTGCACACCTGGGCTCCCCGAGTCAGCAGGCACTGCAGAGTAACTGGTTGGTTACCACTCTGCACACCTGGGCTCCCCAAGTCAGCAGGTACTAGAGTAACTGGTTGGTTACTCTGGATGTTTTAGGTTGGGTTCACTTCAGTGTGAAAAATAAATGATGGTTTGAATCCCTTGCAAAAATGTAAACCTTTTGAAGCAAAGAATGTGTATTTTTTCCTATTTTTAACCTATATTTAGTCCATGGAGAAGTGCAATACGTGGAGAGAAAATGGTGAAGAAAAGATTTCCTCCTTTGGATTTAAAACCCCAAATCCACATGCTGCGGAGTTAAAGGAGCCTTGATCGGGTTTCTGAGACTGTTCAGTCGCTCTCCCCACAGGCTAGTGGATGGGTTTGACCATACGCTTAGCGGCCTAATGCCTAACCCAGAGCTCTATTAGGGCTATTTTCAAAGCACTTAAAAAAATAAAGATTTCATAAAGACTGATTAGTAAGATAAACAGAAAGCAAGAAGTCATATTGTATGGAGCATCCTGAAGAGGAGGCAACCCGGCGGAGGCACCTCCACACACACGGTTGAGAATGCCTGTCTGTACTGTATGAGCGTGTAATCCACTGAACAACACATGAACACAGTGCATTGTCAACCATCACACCTGAGGCAGATGAAAGGGTTTCCAGTAAAACACAAGAAAGCAAACAGCAGCTACGGCGTCTTTAGAAGTTCTGGAGGGGAAAGCAGGTACTACATTCAAAGTCAGAGAAGCTACACGCATTAAAAAAACAAACAAACCAAGAAATGGGACTTTGTAAAACGTAACATTTCTTCTGGTTAAAAAAAAACTTTAAAAAATCATTTTATTGGGGGCTCATATAATGCTTATCAGAGTCCAAACATATGTGCACGTGTGCTTGACACAATGGATGGACGGATGGATGGTGATAAAAAAGAAACTTTAATCGGAAAGAAAACTCAAGTGTCATGGTACTGACAGAATTAAATGGCATTCTAGTAGGACACCTGCTTCATGGAGTTTAAAAAGAAAATGTTGTTTTGACTCTCGTGACTAGAGGTCCGGGAAGGAGGAAATTGTAAATCATGCAATGTACATAGAATTTCACTGACATCTACAGGGCTACCACAACGGCCCCTTTTCGGTAAAAAACACATCATGAAGTGCTGCAGTTTGGGGTTAAATCCTCATGAGAGCAGGTGCCCACGTCTGCGTTCCCACAGACGCTGGGGAGGCTGAGCTGGCTGGCAGCTGGGCCCGGCAGCCGTGAAACTCCAGGCTCCCTGTGACAGTGCTTCCACATCCCTAATCCGTGTAAGACCTCAGAGAAAAGGATTTGGAAGTCCACAGAAACAATGTCCCCGGGTGTTCACGCGAAGCACATGCCGCCGTCTTACCTTGGGCTCTCTTAGGTAACAGTGCATGGCCTGAGTGACGTCGGCGGCATGGACGGCGTTGTGGTAAGGATTCTGACTGTGGTAATCTTCTTGAACCAGAACTGCATGGGCGGGACCAGAGAGCGTCAATTTAGTTGTAAATGGCAGGCACGTGCAAATATAAAAACTGTGATGAGTTTGTAATCTACAGTTTTAATGTGGATATAAAACAACATCGACCAAGCGCAGAGAGATGCGAATCACCCCAGAACTCGCTTCTTCGTGCCCAAAGAATCAATGCCGGGGACTGTTAACATGTCCAAACTGTGAAGTGCATTTGTCTTGTTCTTGGTGCACCGGCAGTCTCTGGATTCCGCACCACCCCTAGTCCAGGGCAAACACTAGGCACCCAGCCCTGTAGCCGCACTCTCGGCCTTCGAGAGATTGCCTTGATGGCGCGGCTCAGTTACGCCTTTCCCTTTTGGGTCTCTTCAATCTTCGGGTGCCGAACACCTGCACACAGTGGGTCGCGTGTACAACTCATTCTACAGACACTGTGCTCGGCACGGATGGCCCTAGGGACCCTGCCGGGAACAAAAGCTGGCAGGAAGCTTTGGAAAGAGGTTGAGCTGAGGGCAGGTCTGATCAGGAGTCTGCGTTTTGGCAGGAAAGAGGGGTTTTCGGCGAATTCTGCTCTCCCATGCTGTGTCCTACATCTCAATTGGAAAGAGCCGGCGGTCATTGGCCCTGTGAGCTGTCCCGGGAACAGCAGGGAACTAACAGCCATGAAACCGACATCCAGGAAACCCTAAGGAAGGAGCAGGTCGATTCTTCCGAGGGGTCTCGGTGAGCCCAAAGTGGCTCGATGGTGGTGGGTGGTGGGATGGAACCCAGGGCCAGCCCAGCACAGGGAGCCTGCCCTGAGGCGGGAGCACCCTCACTGCGGAGCGCAGACGCACCACTAGAATTCAGTGTCTCCTTGACCCCTTCCTGACATGCGTCCTTCAAATACCCTTCTTAATACCGAGCTTGTGTTTTCACACACACACACAGCACAGTAATATACACATCTGACGGACAAATAAACATGCACTCAAAAAGTCCTAGGCAGTAAATGTATTTTCGCTTGGCACTTAGTGGCATAGCAATATTATCTTTCTTTTACAAAACACGAGAAGGAAGAGCTCCAGGCTACTTGCGTTTGTCACTGAGGCATTTTCTCACTTGTGAAACAACGCGACTTTCCCTATGGTGTGAAAGTATCACCCTGCGCATTTAAACAGCTTCTGTTACACAAATTTCAAAACTTATCCTTCAAAACAATCTTGAAAATCTTTTGGCAGGGGATTTCAGGGAGAGGGGCCCAAGGGGCCATGTACTTTTAAAGTTCCAACCTTCCACCATGCAGTGCAGTACAGGAAACGCTCCACCATGGCCATGGAGCTGCACCCAGCATAAGACACCCGCGGGGACATCATCTCAGTTGTCTACCATTCCTCGTATGCGGAGCTCCTCCATCAGAGGGGCGCCATCCTCAGGTGACTGGCTCGGGCCAGAGGGGGGCCTGAAGTTTGCACTCATTGCAAACAGACCAGGGCCAGTGGAGCCAGCCCTCCCGGGCCAGCACGGTCTTGTAAAACGAAAAATTCTTCTTCCTTTTTCGTCCTAATGTGAAATCTACTATGGTGCCCACTTCCTCTGTCCCTTGTTCACTGAATTTAAACAGAGGTCATGTAGCACAAAGCCAACGCAGGCCAGCTGTCCCAGCTCTGACGTGCAAAGCTGAGCTGGCACTCACCTGCTGGCTGGCACCGATGCGGGCACGACACTGGCCAGGGCCAGGCGTAGCACCGCCCTGACCCGCAGCCTCAGGAGCTCAGCCAATGCTTGATACGTCAGGCTACCAAATTTGGGGGAGGTTTGTTATACAGCAAACTGTATACCAATATAATGGATAAGGTACTTAAACAAGTTCTTATATCAAATCTTGCTACTGTTAAATGGCTTACAACCACTTACCTAAAAATCGACGAAGTTTGATTGTATCTAAGTTAAAGTAGTCAATTAATCCATGAAGATTAAACAAATGAAAAGCTAAAGTTACTAGACTATTTCCTAAAAAGAAAGGAGAGATATTACATTAGTAGGAAAACAAGCTACCTGAATACATCGTGCTTCCAAATATGGATTATGAATATAAACTCAGGAGAAAGTTGAGCTGGATCCCACTTTTGCCCATCTAAAAATTGTGTTCTCTTATTTCACCAGTTATGAGCATCGAAGATAACAATTTTTCCCTGTTCTAGGAAAAATGAGTTTTGGAAGTTTCACCCATCCACAAGTAAAGAATTGGGAGGTAAGTCTTTTCAAGTAACAAATAGCAGTAACAAAAGCCACGGTACTCTCTTGGTAGGTCCCTTATCTCCTCTCTATCCCCTTTTACACCTACGTTTCTTGAAAGAGCTCACGGAGTGGGGCTGTTTTCCTCCTCAACTACCACACCTGTCAGTAACAACCGAAGTCACAAAAAGTCTAGAAATGACATTTGGAAAAGAACGGCAGGCTCTGTAATGTTGGGGTTTCCCTTCCATGGTGTAACTCTAGTTCCCAAACTCTCTACTGTGCTTTTCGAAGTACACATCTTGGACAAGTCGGCTCGTATCCCATAAGGCCACGCAACCCTCTGCTATTGGACCACAGAGTATTAGGGAGAGTGGTGACTCGGCTGCTTGCTCCTGTAAAGACTGTGTGTTAGACATCCCACGGAACAGCTCTGCTCTGTTGCCAAGGGCTATGAGTCACAAGCAACTCAGAGCTGTGCATTTTTAGTTTAAAATATATTTTAGAGGGATATGCACTCATAGATTGCAGCCAGCATTTGGATAATGTAATATAAACACATTTCTAATTTTCTCAAAAGGACTTTTAGGCCTTTTGGTGAAATTAATAAAGATGTAACCAGTCCTGCATTGAAATTGGCCAGTAACCGTGTAACCGTACATGGAAAGGCTCAGGACACATGATTTGGCTGAGCGACTTATCCGAAATGGCCAAAGCAAGTTCTCCCCAGAACTTGTGGCCGAGGACAAAAGAAATGCACTGGAACGATCTGTGCCGGTGGCAGGCCCAGAGGGCTGATTTTTAAAACACACACGGAACGTGTTTCATGTTCCAGAAATGAAGTGGCAAAGCGCATCCCAGGAGCGATTAGCAACCTCGAGCCCACGTGGACAGCACCGCCCGCGGGGGGCGCTTCCCTCTCTATGCTGCGCCAGCCTCCTTTTCTTTGGCGAGAGACATGCAGTTCACGAGATGCATCCATTCTGGACGCGAAAGGCAGCCGGGTTGATTTCCCGAAGCTGGGTTACAAATAGGACCAATTTCTAGGACCCCAAAGAAGTGACAACCTAACGGGGAAGATGCCCTCTGCTGGGGGCCCAGGCAAACTGCAGGCAGAGGCTCAGGTAAGGCTCCCACAGGACTCAGTGCCCACCTAGCAGAGCAGCACCCTTCCCTGGCCATGGACACCCACGCCTCCTCCCGGGGCCGCTCACCAGACACCGAGGGAACAGCCTAATGCCAAGGAAAAGGAACACAGAGAGCACACTAGCACTTGCCCTCTCCCACACATCGGGGCCATTTCAAAACAAGTGCTGCCTAACTGCGGTGAAAAAGCAAAGAGGCACAGGAGGGATTTTTTAAAGAAATGCAAATAAACACTCTCTCCAGAAAGAGAACTGAATGGGCTCGAGGACAGCTATCCTCGTGAAAATATACCACAGGGATTCCAGGGAGGGAGGGGCCGGGCAGGGTGAGTCCCAGGCCCCTGCGAGTGGCCGCTGGCACCAGGGCCCGTTCAGGGACGGCAAGCCACATGTTGCTATCTCCGTTGCCCGGCGTCTTGTGAAGACACATGGATGCTCCCTATGAAAGCCGCGACCCCAGCTTTCCTCCTTGGAGGAGACGGCTGGAGAACGGTCTCCTTTGCCCCCTCTCCCATGTTACTGAGCAAACGACCAGGCCAAGGAAGAGAGGGAATTGACTCAGAGGCAAGGAGAGCGGACTAAACTCTTGGACAGCGTGTGCACATGTCATCCCATGAAGACATGTTTAAAAGGTGAACAGCTCAAATTACATACTGCACATTGGGAGAATGTTTCCTTCCTCCTACCAGTCTGGTTACTAACAGCCTCTGTAACTTTCCGGTGCCTCTAGTTAACTGAGAAGGAGGCCTGCTGGCTTATGTGCACTGGGTTTTGAGTTAGGCCACTAACTACAAGGTCAGCGGTTCAAAACCACCAAGCGGCTCCTCGGGAGGAAGATGAAGCTGTCTACTTGTGTAGAGTTACAGTCGTGGAAACCCACAGGGGCAGTTCGGCACTGCCCTGCAGGGTCACTGTGAATGGAACTGACTCGATGGCAGCTGAGTTTGCCGAGTACATGTCACCACCTGTAAACTCATGGTGCGTTCTGCTCACCCCAATGATCTGGAACCAACCTGAAGAAGCATCCATTCCGTCATCCTCTTCCCAAATGCATCTTAGGGGCTAAGGTAATTAAAGGGACAATAAGTGTGCAGTGACTAATGCGGACTGGTGACTACTAGGTCCACCCACCTGACCGACACACGGTCAGCCTCACGACACGTTCCCCTGGCAATGTGCCGTGGTCTCTTAACCAGTGATTGCTAAGGTTAGAGAAAAACCATCCAGGATTTCAATGACTGACACGTGTTCCTGTAGACTAAAAGTACGCTGTGAGCTGGCAGTTTATAAATAAGGCTAAACCTCGAAGATGTGAACAGCAGCACGGTTTCATCTATATTTACCTGGAGATAACAATTTTTTTGAAAGTCATCTTTGAGTTGCATTAAAGAAACCCAAAACAAACCTCTTAGATCTAGAAGAGGCTGGGCCACCAGCTACGCCACTCTCTAGTTTTCAAAAAGTGTGAGGGAAGGACATGCATGTCAACGATCCCAGAGCCTTGCCTGCGCTCAAAGGCTGCGAGAGGACCAGACCCTCTCCACCAAGGGCACAGGGAGCGCTGCAAGAGAAATGGAAAAGGAAAAGGCGGGCAAGGGGAGGGAGGCTCTGCTGGTTAAAGCAAATGCCACTGTCTTCACGCCTCCGTCTGGACCAGGCCGGGTTCCTTTCCGTCAGCAGTCAGCAGACAGCCACAGGAATGCAGGAAGGCACCTTACCTCCCGGGGCCACAATGGGGTGCTAAAGCTACCAGGCCACCCGGTTTCAAGATGAACATAGCTGCATCACTTGCGTGCTTGTTTGTCTGACCTACTTGGCTTCTTTACAAAACAAGCTTCATTTCAAAGAGTTGACAAAGGGGGCTTCGAAAAGTTGGAGGAAAGATGGACTTGAAAGACAGTTATTTTCCATCAACTGTTTGAAGGTTCTCATAGAACAGGGATATTTATTTCACCTTCCTAACCGTCAGGATCGGATCCTTCTCTGAGGACGTTCATCTGCTTTATTAAAGCAAAAAAAGGTAACTGGATAAAGGGGGGGGGCAAAGACTAAGTGGCTACATGTATCACCAACAATCATGCCCAAATGTCAATCCTTTATGAAAACGATTCCTAAAGGGAATTCTGTTGCATGAGTTCCCTTTTCCCAGAAAGACTGGCAACACAAGTACCTCCACAAAACAAAGAGAGAAACAAACCTTCCGGGAGGGGGTTAAAGAGAGAATTTTTCAAACTCCTCCCCTCCCCGAGACTCTGAGAAGCTCTTCTGAAGTAGTCAGCTCTCCCCTCCCCCGCCACTAAAGGTGCCATTGTTCCCGTGCAGGTGCGCAGCCAAAGAGACGCCCAAGAGCCAGAGGTATTTAACCGTGCATGCACCTGCAGTTATCAAAACTGAAACACTCTACCAGAAGACCCCGTGGCCAGCGGCCACCGTGGAGAGAAGAAAAGGAGCCCGGCAAGCATATTTAGCCTGGGTCATAAATGTCAGCAGCGTTAGAGGTGGCCCAGGGGCGGGGAGGGAGGGCGAGTGATGGAGCATGACCACAAGACGAAACTGCGAGGCTGATTCTCTGGACTTCGAGATCAGTTAGTACGGGGGCACAAGAGGATGCTCTCCTCCACCAAGGCCACACAGACGGAAGGGAATGGCAGCCGCCGCCACCAGCAGCTGTAGCATCCGTGCAATCACCCACAAAGACTACATTCAACTTGAATAAGTCAAATTCGCCACTTACCATTTGTTAGTCTATCAAATAGAAAGATATCAAAATTCCAATTTCCAACTTTTTCCAGCATACACTGAAATGAAAACCAAACATTCCTCCTGTAACTTCATTTCAATAACATTCTCTATCTTTTGTAGGTCGTCCGTAGAGAAGTTAATGAAAATGGAACGTGACGGGTTACTTTAAGAAAGGCCACGTATCATTTTCCTCTCAACCATGGCTCTTCCAGGTGGCTCCTCAAAAGAATTAAGTCCAAAGTCAAAAACATGGTATTTTACAATTAATGGATATACAGGGAAGTATTTCTTTTAACTTATTCCTACAATCCCTTGGATTTCTGTGAACGCTCATATCAATTTCATGTGGTTCAACCATGGCATGATCTAGTGATCCTACGTCAGGAGAGCCCGGCGCATGCCACCCTCGGGGCTCCGTGATCAGTGCTCTCCTGACACCCTCCTCCTCACTATGCCACCGAGCGGGTGCTGTCTGCAACTCTCATCTGGGAGATGGAGGGCTCTGAGCCAAGAGTGAGCCGACCTCCTCCAAGGGAAGGGGCAGAAACGGGAAGCAGGCCGCCTGGTTTGAGAACCTAGCTGTACAGCATCTATATTAGCCCATATTTATTTATTGCTTTATTTTTTTAAAAGTGCTCTACACTTATGGATAATTTCTATTACTTATGTATCAGTATAAAACAATTAATAGCCTATAGCATATATTACATTTTTAGGATGGTGTGTATTTCAGTCAAGCAAATAAATCCCTCAAGTACCTTAAACACTACATAAATTATATTTTCACATGATGAATTTTATTCAGCACCATGTAGTCTTAGCTGAACGTGTCATGGTCTTCATTTCAAGCAGCAGGCTTTTGTTTCATGCACATTCGTCCATGAGTACGTCAGGACACAAGCTAGAGATCCTCCTTCTGATCATTCTACTAACCACCAGTGATGCATGGGTTAATAGTCTCGCCTTCGGAAAACGGACTTTAAAAATTTTTAAACTGACTTTTTAAAGTAGACTGACTTTAAAAAACAAACGCAATTTTCTATTCATTTCTCTCGACGAGAAAAGCACATTTCCCCACACTGTGCCCCGTCTCTACAAATTCATACAATTTGGCCTACAAATGTCAAGTCAAGAATAATTTAAAATTTCTTAACAACATGAGAATATTTAAAAGTCTCATTTGATCAAAGCTAGGCTCAACTCACCTCCAGCTTCACTAAGATGCTTTCTTTCTATTATATAAGGGCATAATAAATAATGCTCACGTTCATCGGATATCATGAAAGGAGGGCCACATTTTCTAAATGCCACACTGAAGGAAGAGGACTATGAAAAATCATTTCACTGGGCGCTCAGAGGCCAGACCTCCTAAGCCAGGGTTGCCTCTGACCAGCTGCGTGAACGCACAGAAGTCCCTCTGCTCTCCCGGTCTTACGGGTGTTTGATGGTGAAATAATTAACAGTCTACCCACCATGAAGATCCTTTGTCATCTTATGGTTTAATATGCTATGAAACAACTTGTTCTTAGTGTCAAAATAAATGAAAATACCTTAATTGCTCTAGTTATTTCAGTAATTTCCTTTGCTCTGTTATTATAGACTATATTGCTTTATATACCAAATTATAAAATATATCACTTCTCTAAAGGAAAAACCTACTAAACGAGTCCAACTTATTTTTTGCAGATAAAATAGGTACCATGTAGAAAATAGCAACAAATAGAGAAATAAAAGGTCTTCATTAGGTTTCTTTAAAAATGTAATGTTTTCCCAAAGCTGTACGCACCTTGGCTTGTCCATTGTAATCATCATCTAAAATGTTAAGAGAGCTTGAGGCTGTCGTACCGCGGAAAAAGCGCGAGGACCTAAGGTAGCGCTGGAAACTTAGTAATCTCCTGAGATTTCTGGCAGAGACAGAAACTTCAACTTCGGATGGAGCTAGAATAAAAGGAGCAAAGGGTGAGTGTGTATCCATTCCTGTGCACCTACTCTCTATGAAATGCTCCTGCTCGCCAAACGAAGAGTCTGTTCGAATTAGCCCTGTGCCCCAACTCTAGGAGAAAGCAGGCCCTTCATTTCGATTGCCAGTTGAGAAGCCCTGAATGAAAAATCAGATGGTCAGTGTTTCTCTTTGTTTCAAAAGCATTTTATTTTCATCATCATTGAGAATATACACACACCGGAGAACTCAGCTGTGACGGTGGAGTTGGTCCCAACCCACAGAGCCCCACGCGTGTCACGTCGGAGCACAACTGCAGTCCGCAGGGGTCAGCAGCTGACTTCTGTAGGCAGATTTCTAGATCTTTCTTCTGGGGCGCCCCTGATTGGGTGAGCAGTCAAAGTGTTAACTATGTGTACTACCCAGAGTCTTGTTTTAGAATTTAGGATTCTATAAAAGATGATGTCCAGGGGGACTGGGATTAGGACACAGTGTCTCTGAGGATTTAACAGGTACTGTCCACTCAGACAAGCAAAACCCAAAGCACAAAGAGCCACCTGCCATGGAGTCAATCCAACTCAGAGGGGCGTTCCTCGAGACGACTACCTAAAACCTCACCGTGCAGCCCTACTCCCCACGACACAGCCTTCTTGCCCGGGTTTCTCTCCCGGGCGCGCTGTGCTGTGGAGGGCACTGTTGATTCGTTCGTAGCTTTCGTCTTCCCTGCAGCCCAGCTCCGGCCAGGCTCACACGGTTTATTTTCTGTCACCCACATTCCAGCCCAGCTTAGGAAGCCGGCGCGGCTGGGTGAGTGGCTCAGGAGAGCTGTGGGGCACGGCTGGGTCTGTGCCCAAAGAGCCCATTGCCGCCGCAGGTGACCGCCAGCAAGGGGATCCGTCTCCACCAGAATTAAATGAGTGTTGTTTGTGAATGAAAAGAAAGGTGACAGGGGGAACTGATTACAAGGATCCACATGTGACCTCTTCCCTGGGAGAGGGACAGCAGAGAAGGGGGGAAGGGAGACTCCGGATAGGGCAAGATATGACAAAACAACGATGTATAAATTACCAAGGGCATATGAGGGAGGGGGGAATGGGGAGGGAGGAGGGAAAAAAAAAGAGGACCTGATGCAAGGGGCTTAAGTGGAGAGCAAATGCCTTGAGAATGATTGGGGCAGGGAATGTATGGATGTGCTTTATACAATTGATGTATGTATATGTATGGATTGTGGTAAGAGTTGTATGAGTCCCTAATAAAATGTAAAAGAAGAAAAGAGAAAAAAATGATTAGGGCAAAGACTGTACAGATGTGCTTTATACAATTGATGTATGTATATATATGAACTGTGAAAAGAATTGTATGAGCCCCAATAAATTGTTAAAATTAAAAAAAAAGAAAAAGAAAAGAAAGGTGACTTCTCATAGCATCCTCTGGCACCCCAGTCTCGGCTCCCCTGAGATAATGTTACACACACACACACACACACACACACACACACTCACACACACACGTGGGCTGGCTAGGGGCTACCCTGAGATAATGTTACAAACACACACACACACACACACACACACACACGTGTGGGCTGGCCAGGGGCTCCCCTGAGATGATGTTACACACACACACACACACACACACACACACACACACACACACACACAAGGGCTGGCTGGGGGCCTTTAGAAGCAATGCTTTCCTCTGGCCTTTCCTCCTCTCATTACGAGCAGGCTCTGGGTTAACAAAACAAAAGGGTTGGAGAGTCTTCAAATCTTGAGCAATATTACTCCCAAATCTTTCTCAAACTCTCCTCTCGCTTATCATCCAAATGGCCAAAAAACACTCCACTGGTATTTAGTTAGGAGACAAAAGAGGTCTGTAACCGAAAATTTTTAGGCCTGACCAGCACGTGCTCCATGGGCCACCAGAGGGAGCCCTGCAGCCACAGTCGCAGCCACGCAAAAACAAAGCAGTGCAGCGGCATGTAATTGAGTCTCCCATGCAGATGATTGCTGCTTTATTACTTTTAAAATTTAGTGCAGCAAGGTCGACCGAACCCTAGTGGCATAGTGGGTTATGCAGTGGGCTGCTAACCACAAGGTCAAAAGTTCGAAACCATCAGCCTCTCCAAAGAAGAAAGATGAGGCTTTCTGTTACCATAAAGATTTACAGTTCTGAAAGTCCAAAAGGGCAGTTCTTCCGTGCCCTACGGAGTCAGTATGAGAAGTGACCCGATGGCAGAGAGCTCTTCTGCTTTGTTTTTACCAAGCTGGCCAGTAGTCTACTGAAAGGTCAAGTTGATTGGTGGTGACATGAAAAATCTGCAGCGATTCAATCATCTGTTAAATCTTCCCCAAAGGCCTCCCTTTCTCCCTTCCAAGCCACCCCTGGCCCAGGGAGGCTGCAGACACAATGAAAGGGATTCGGTGATTGTAATGCAGAGGGATTTTATTGGCTGGTGTTTAGGAGTACATCACCAAGCCTTCCTGGTTCACCTTCGTCTGGGTGTTCTGCGCAAGCCCTGGCTGGCAGAGAGTGGTTGGGCTTGTGGGCACATTGGTTAGGAATTAAACACAGCTCTCCCGCAGGGAAGGAAGGAACTTTATCATGGGACCACCAATAGTGACATATCTAAAAGGCTGTTGTTAATACGGAAAAATTATATTTATCCTACATCTGTATCCAAAACCTCACTGCCTTTGAGTCCACTTGACTCCTGGAGACTCAACAAGGCCCTATCCTTCTCCAAAGGAGTAGCTGGTGGATTTGAACTGCTGACCTTGCAGTTAGCAGCCCAATGAAAACCCACAGCACCTAGGTTGAGTTGCTTTTGTGCCATTAGTCCCTTCTGACTCACAGAGATCTGAGACCCAACTGAACAAAATGATGCCTGGTCCTGCGCCAACCTCCCAATCACTGCTGCAGCCCACCCTGCGCCAACCTCCCAATCACTGCTGCAGCCCACCCTGCGCCAACCTCCCAATCACTGCTGCAGCCCGCCCTGCGCCATCCTCCCAATCACTGCTGGAGCCCACTGTGTCACTCAGTCTCCTCGAAGGTCTGTGGGAAGTCCTTTTCCACACAGACGGGCTTCGTTAGATGGCTTTTGACACGTGTAGTCATATAACTCCTGTGTGTTCCCTCTGTTGATGTTCACATGTGCATCCACCATATTCATGTTGATGATATGGTGTTTGCAATGAATTAAGTCATCAATCTGGCAAATTCTATTATGTGAACTCAAACCTCACCTCTACGACTAAGGCCATAAATTCCAAGTACCAACCTTTTTCTGTTCCCAGGTTTTACATGCCAATCACCAGTACTGTATATACTCGAGTATAAGCCTAGTTTTTCCAGCACATTTTAATGCAGTTTTTGTAGTAAAATTAGGTGCCTCCGCAGATATTCAGGTCGGCTTATACTTGAGTATAGACAGTAATTATCAATGTATTTTGGTTGCATATTTGATTGATTTTAAGCTAAGAAAATTGGCAGACTTCTTTAATTTCTTTATCATTGGCATTAGTTGCTAGTCTGTACATTCGAATAAATAATTATATTTAACTGGTCGACCTTGTCCTATCACTGACAGCTTGGTATGTCAGGACAGATCTTATTCTTTTTGCTAAAAATTCTGCCAAATAATGAATGTTAAATTGTATCAAAGTCTTCTTTTTAGCACCTACCGGGAGATTCAAAACTTTTCTCCTTTATTAAGGTGGTAAATTACATAGATAGCTTTTTGAATATTAAACTGATCTAAAAAGACAAATTGGATCCAAAAATGTTACTCTTTTGATATCTTACTGGAATCATCTTGATAATATATTCTTTAGAAATTTTCATCCATATTCCTGAGTGATATTGGCTATAATCTGTTCTTGTCATATCTTCATCAGTTTTTTTCTCCCAAGAGTTTGCTGGCCTCGGAAAACAAGTTAAGAACTGTGTCCTCTTGTCTTCTGTTCTTTAAAGGAACTTGTGGGTGGAATGCTAGGTTGGTGGTGTCTTTGTTCTCGCCGGAAGCTTGGAGCCATCGTTGTGTCTCCTGGCTCCCTCGTTTCTGCTGGGACAGAAGTCACTCCGGGCAACCTCAGCGCTGTGCCTTTGAAAGGGATATGCCTTCTCCTATCGCACACTTTTCAAGATTTTCTCTTTGACTTTGGTTTTCATAGCTTTCTAAGTTACCCCTTTGTGTGGTTCTCTCTGGTTACTCTGCTAAGTTCATCATACTTTTTGAATCTCTGGCTTAACTCTATTTGACTACGTTTTTAGACGTCTCCGCCATTTTCTTCTTGAATACTGCCTCTGTTTCTTTCTCGCCGCGCTCTCCTCCTGAGACGTGGACGACATCTGTGTTCTATGCCAGATTCCACACCGACGAATGGCAATTCTTGGACCCTGTATTACTTTGACAGGCTGCATGGGTGGCACAGATGATTAAGCGCTGCTAGCCACAAGGTTGATGGTTTGACCCCACCCAGAATTGCCTTAGAAGGTGGGCCTGGAGATCTGCCTGTGAAAGGTCACCGCTTTGGAACCCCTGGGGAGATTGGCTCTGCACACCTGGTTTGTCCCCAGCAGGGGGAGCCCCACTGGCAGGTGATGCCAACGTTATCCTGACAGGTGGTGGTGGTGGGTATTTTCTCTCCCTCAACCTGAGCCAACTGTGTGGTATCATGGGCAAAAGGGCACAGAGTCAGTGCATGTTTCCAAGATGAGACCTTATAGGACAAGGCTCTATGACACTTCCCGCGTCTGGAACCCTCTCTAGGAATGCTTGCTCTGGGGGCAGGTAGTTACCATCTCAAAAAGCCCAGGGGCCTCGGGATAAATGCTGGCAGGAAGTCCAGCACCCCAGTCCTGGTGTTAGACGTGTGAGTACAGAGCCGTCTTGCATGGGGATGATGCATGAAAAAGAACAGAGTCTTCGATATGCAAAGTGACTCCAGGAAAAGCAATCCGAAACTCCTCCGGCTGTTTCGAGTCATTCCAGCTGAAGCCTAGGACACTGAGGAGCAGAGACAGGTCTGAACTTTTATGCCTCAATAGAATTCCTGACTCTCAGGATCACAAGCCTCACAAGCAGGTGTTTTATATGATCCCTTGCTGTCAGGAGGAGCAATGTTACTGAAGCCTCACATGTCTTAAGCACTCTGCTGGGTGAGCCTAGAACGCTAAGCCCTGACCACGCTTTACCCGGGGACCGGACTCACGGTTGCATTTGCAGCCAGCCACCCAAGAGTAGGCTTACTCTAAACGGGGTAATCCCAAGTTCCTGTTCCTCAGTTGCAATAGAAACTCATGTGCATAGCATCTGCCAGGACCCCGTGAGCGGCTGCGGCAGGGCCTGGGGAGCAAAGCAAACTGCTGCAATGTGCTGCTCAGACTGCTCGCTCGGCCAGAAGCCCTGGTCTCTTAGCCCAAAGTCTCGTGTTTCTGATGTTGTAATAGGCTGTCGTGAATACAATCCCAGAGCCTACACAATTCTGAAATGTTACAAGGCAATTGATAGCCAGAACACATTCTATATGGATTTTTTCCTCGATATGCATTTTAACATGTTCTATCCTTTTGCCTTTTTGTTTCATTCAAAATATTTTGCTGTTACCGTATTGCACTTCACCAATTGTCTCATTTCTTTCTAATTTTCCATTGAAGGAAAAACTCAATACGAAAAGTGTTAAGTATGATATTTCTTACTGCTAGCATTTCCATTTGAGTCTCTATTTTTTTAAGTTTCAAGTTTTCTGTTGAAACTCTCAATTCCTTTTCTTAGCTCATTAACATACTGATTTAGTTCTTTGAAAGCCCCTGTAAAATAATTGCATTATCAAAATCTTCCACAAATCTGTTTTTGTTATCTGTTATTGCTCTTCATTTTTAGTCATGTTATTGTGACTTCTTGTGCCCGTTTGTTTTTTAAGTAAGTGTCTGACAGTACACATTGAAAAACAACAACAAAACCAAACCTAAAAGTAGGAATATGGCACACCCCCTCCAAAAGAAATGCGCAGTTCCTTTACAGCATGTGACTAGAGGCCCTAGAATCGATCCCTTAATCCAGCAGTCCCCAACCTGTGGGTCGAGACCCCTTTGGGGGTCGAACGTCCCTTTCATAGGGGTTACCTGATCCATAACAGTAGCAAAATTACAGTGATGAAGGAGCAACGAAAATAATTTTATGATTGGGGGGGGGGAGGTGTCACCACAACATGAGGAATTGTATTAAAGGGTCGTGGCATCAGAAAGGTTGAGAACCACTGCCTTAATCTAATCAGTATGGGAGTTATTATGAAAATGGGATTTATTTCTAAAGCATGCAACATCATGGCTAAAAGCTAAGCATGGAAGGCTAACCAGTACCAAACTCCCCAACCTATGGGGGTTATGAATGCCTGGTTTCCTTTTTCTGTCCAAATCTCTGCTCATATTTTCATCTACTTTTCCCCAAATCAGTAGATGATCCTGGAGAAAGTGCTCTAAAATACAGCATCCTCAGACATCCAAATTTATCTCTATACTTAGCCCAGTTTGGGGAATTCTTTTCAGTTTGAGTGTTAATCAAATTTCTCTATCTAGTAGTACCACACATTCATCTTCTGAAGAAAAAAATTAATGCATTCAATATTTAAGAACTCCAAAAGTTGTTTCTTCCTTTTCGGTCCACTATGAACTAGAATCAAATAGAATGTTCTTTGTTGTATAGGCATTCCACCAGTCACCTTCACAGACAACGGGCTTCCAAAGCTTTGTGAAAACATGAAAAGATAATATTTTCCCATGAACTTTCTGAAGCACCCTCCTATTTTTAAGTATAAAACCAAAACCAGCCCTCCCCTCAAACTTATTAGCTTAAGAAAAACTTTTATGAAACATCATTTGCAAACATTTTTGTCTGTAGCAGTGTACATCATTTGGAATAAGACCATTTTGTTTTGGTTTATATCTTTCTGAGGTAGAAAAATATATACTAAAGTAATTTCACATTGAAAACTTCAGAGAATGAAAACAAGTCAATGTTCATGGTTTACTATCATCCTCTTTTAAAGGTATCTAAACATTTATAAACATGATCTAGATATAAAATATAGCATTATCACAACCCGGTTGTTTTTGACAACATCCCAAACATACTCACATTTTCCCTTGGGAAAGCGATAGAGTTGTACAAAGATATGAAGGTTAGGGTAAGGCTGAGAGAAACATTTGCGTGCAACACTTACAGTGAAAAATACGAAAATCAATGTATGGATGAGATCCTCTTCTTTCTGTTTCAAATCCTGCTCTACTCCTTACACGTACATCTCCTGGACAGAATCGAGAACAAAAGGTAAGTTTGGACGGCCGCCCCTTGAGAAGAACCTTCCACGTGCTAGAGACCTGTGACATCAGACTCAGACTAGCGGTTAAGAACTGACTTCTCTTTATTATTAAGCATCAGCTACATTAGCTTAACAATTAGAGGGACTTACAAATGTTCAGCACTGCGTGGTAAGGTTTGAGAGGGAGGATTAAAAAAAATCTTATCCAATAATAATGAGAATTATGATGCATTTTTTCAGAGTCAGCCTTCTGAAAGATGAGTATCAGTACCCAAACCAAACAAACCAAGCAACTGCCGTGGACTTCACTCCAATCCCAGGACGGAATAGACCTGCTCCTGAGGCTCCCCAGATGGGGAATCTTTCCATGAAGAGAAGCTTCCTTTTCTTCCATGGAGCGGCGGAGGGGTTTGAACTGCTGACCTTGTGATGAGGAGGCCAGTACTTAACCCACTACACCACCAGGGCTCCAAAGATGGGTATAACATCTCATTACTCACGTGGAGTTAAAAAAAAAAAAGCTGCCAGGAAATAAAGTCTATTTTACAGAAGACATAAACCCCTCAGTGCAAACACTTTTAAAGCCACTATAAGAGACCAATCTTTATGTCTACTCTGTGCATAACACTGGAAACTAGGGTTTACATGGGATATGAGGACAGAGAAATACCTATTCTCACATACCTTATACTTTTGGAAAACGCAATGAAACGCTAACTATTTTGCCCTAAGTGTTCAGTGGGATAAAATATTTTGTTATTATTCCTTTAGTTGGTTCTTAAAATGTGTTCTTGCTCGTACCTGCTTTCAGGTCTGCCTCGCTCTTCAGCAGCAGAACCACAGCGCCATGCACCAGCCTCTGTGGTGTGCATCGTGTTCACAGGAACGATTGTGTTTGCTTCTCCAGCCAACACAGGGGTCTTAATTTCCATTTTACAAATGTGAAAAACTGAGGCTCATGGAAGTCGCTGGAGTAAAGAATGGGCCAAGACTCAAGTCCAGATGTGTGAGCTTCAAACTTGGCACTGTCTCCAGCCTCTAAATTCATAGCCTAGAAATCGCCAGTAGCTAGCGGTGCTTCCTGCCCAGCAAACACCGCTTCTCACTCTTTGAGGGCAGGCCATGATTTCCTTATCTGCCACGATTCCATCCCATAATAAATATGGACTGAGTATCCTAGTATCTTTAAACTCCATTTCCCCCAGAACTTTTTCTTTTAATCAAAAGATCATTTTATTGGGGCTCTTACAGCTCTTATAACAATCCATACATCAATTGTATCAAGCGTATTTGTACATGTCGCCATCATTATTTTCTAAACACTTACTTTCTATTGAACCCTTAGTATCAGCTAGGAACTTATTTTATTTGGGGCTCTTATAGCTCTTATAATAATCCACCCATCCAGCCATTGTGTCAAGCACATTTGTACATATATCGCCATCATCATTTTCGAAGCATTTTCTATTGGAGCCCTTGGTATCTGCTCATAATTTCCCCTCCTGCCCTCATCCTCCCTCCCTCATGAACCCTTGATAATTTATAAATTATTTTTATTTTTTCATGTCTTATACCGACCGCTGTCTCCCTTCACCCACTTTTCTGTTGTTTGTCCCCCTGATTGGGGGAGGGGGCGGCGTTGTAATACGTGGATCATTGTGCCTTTCTCTTCCCCCCACCCCACCAACCTCCTGTATTTCCCCTACCTTCCTGGTATTGCTACTCTCATTATTGGTCCTGAGGGGTTTATCTGTCCTGGATTCCCTGTATTGTGAGCTCTTATCTGTACCCATGTACATGCTCTGGTCTAGTGAGATTTGTAAGGTAGAATTGGGATCATGAGAGTGAGGGAGGAGGAAGCATTTAGGAACTAGAGGAAAGTTGCTTGCTTCATCGGTGCTATACTGCACCCTGACTGGCTCGTCTCCTCCCCGCGACCCTTCTGTGAGGGTGTCAGCTAGGAACTTCTTGACGCTCCCTTGCACATCCAGCAGTGACATGAGCTAATCAGGTATTTCATGGTCTCACTTTTGTTCCTGTTGGTGTTCGTCTCCTTAGTATTTAATGACTCTATATTGCCTCTGAAGAACACTCAAGATGAGGTTTTTTTAATGTGTACTAATGCATGTGTTTCTGTTATTAAGCCACATGCCTCTCTCTATTCACATCTCACAAATACCGATTTTCAGACTCCATACTTCAACATAATACAAACATAATACATACAGTTGATGATTAAAGTTCTTTTTTCCCTAATTTTATTAATCATTTTATGGGAGCTCTACCAGATATTATAAAAATTCATAATTCAATTAGATCAAGTATAATTGTACAATTGCTGCCACCATCAGTTTCAAAACATTTTCTTTCTTCTTGAACTCACTGCAGTGATCAAAGTTCTTACAAAAGATAATTCCACTTCAAATAACATTCTATATAAGCGAAAACCACCCAAATCTGTACAAAATAAAGAATGCTTACCCAGCATGCGAATGTACAGTGCAGTCTGATCAGAACTGTCATAGGAAATAGCTCCACGCCTCTACAAATAAAGATAAGACACGTGTGTTTTTAATGTGTGACGATTATATTGACAGAAAACCCAACAAACGTGTACTTCGTAGGTAAAGCACTATGCAAGAGGTCTGGGGTGTATAAGCAATACTAGATAGGGTCCTGAACGTGAGCTCCCCAGTGAGGGTGAGGAAAAGGAGTATAAAACAGCACGGTTGAGTACCAACATGCGAGTAGACACAAAATGAGGAGCCTGCAGCAGCCGGCAACTTGACCTGTCTTGGTTCAGTCAGAAAAGGTCGTTTGGAAGAGATTTAAATAGACTTCTAAAGGATTAATCGTGCAAACCAAACTCACTGCCCTCGACTTGATTCTGACTCATAGCGACCCTACAGGATAAGGTACAACTGCCCCTGTGGGTGTTATGGGGTAGAAACCCCTCGTGCGAAAGCATGGGAAAAGGGAAGGCCAGGACAACCCAATGAACAGGAGCGCAGGCCATGGGGCCCCGAGCACTAGAGATTGCTAAATCCTCTGGTTTTCTGGAGCAAACAGCAGAGGAGGAGCAGGTAAAAGGCTCTTGAAACCAATTGAGAAGTCATAAGGGATTTAAGAGTATGTAAAGTATTTATCAAGTTAACATTGGTGGCCGTTTGAGTGATAGATTGGAAAAGGAAAGATAATAGATATGAAAGCGTAATCTACTAAAAATGGCTTGATGACATAACAAGGAAATCCAAAACAATTCACAGAAGATTATGAGCCCGCTTGGAAAGAAGCTTTCTGCAGAAGCAGAGCTGCGCACGAATGAAGAATTGATATCTCCCACATACGTACTTTATTGTTCCCTCCATCTAAACATGAAAAAATATGCAAGCAAACAAGAATGATCAGACAGTTGACAAAACTCCTTAGTTGTAAATAACTGGGAAAAAATGAAATATCAAACGTCTCAGAGGCTAGCAAGAAACAAGAGAATAGGCCCCTAATAAAATGTAAAAAAAGAAAAGAAACAAGAGAATGTACTATAATCAGCTCGATGGCTATAGGTTACTTAGTGCGACTCCATCAAACAGAAAACTGGCGAGCACTAAAAAGGCCGTATTTAAAAATGTACCTCATTAACAGCATAGTCATAAGAACCCAAACCATAAACAACCCATGTCCACCAGCTGATGAATGGCTAACTGACATGTGGGCCATCTACACCAGTCGTCTCCAGAGTGGGTGATATGTGCCCTCTTCTGTGTGTGTCAGGGGCAGGTGCCTGAACTATCCAGGGGGGTGGTAAGGGACACCGAGTCCTCTCCCTTGCAAAACGCAGAATCCAAACCCAGGGGAAACTATCTGCAGTTTATTACACAATGTTAGATTCAGTGGCTGCTATCTGAAAAAGGGTCGTAGATATTTTTGCTTTCCAGCTCTGAAATAAATTAATGTGAAAAGAATATTCAAATGTGAAAAATCAAAGCATTATTATACCTATATACATGCACACATACAAATACAGGTTGCACTTAAAAAACAATCTTAGCAGATAAATCCTTTCTAACTTTCCTATAAAATTCAAAAGTCATAGAAGACTGGTAAATTTGGTTACTTAAAAATTAAATTGTATATGGTAAAATATAAGTTAAGAGCAAGTCTCAAACCAAGAAAAATTAGTTTAGGAGATAGGATAAGCAAAGGTCTGATTTTTCTATATTACAGCTGAAAAATAAAACACCTTATGAAATCAAGTCAGTAGGACATAAACAAATACACTGCTCATAGTGGGGGAAGAAATAAACACAAGATACTCTAGAAACAAAATAAATATACATAAAAGCAATACAAATTGAGTTTTCCCCTATCAGATTAACAATCTCTCTTTTCCTTCACAAAACTCTAGCATGGAGTTTACGACACTTCAACACCACTTTTCTGCTAAGTTTCTGTGGAATAAATCTCAAAGGAAAAGAATCATTAAAAAAAAGCTGTTATTAAAAAAGGAAATCCACAATTCCATCGTCCTCACAGGAAATATATAATATATATAATCATGTAAAACAATTGCTCAATTGCTCAATCAAGTTCTCTCCTCAGTAACAGTCATTATCCACGCGTAAAATGTCATTTAAAACATATAAAACTTTTTATAATTGCAGGTATCCCTAAATAAAAGAGGAACCAGAATTTCACACAAAAATAATATTCCATTAATATCGCGGCCTCCAGAGACATTCCAGGACAAGTCAGAGGACCATGTTCCAATGTGTATCATTTTCCCTCTTCCAATTGTGTAGCCTCTGTCATTACTATCTATTCACACAAAATAAAATGAAATAAAAAAGTCATGTAAAATCCACTATCAAAGGAAAGTGTGATCTTAAATCGCAGAGAACCGAAAAGTACAGCGTATAATCCTGCATCACATTACGGCCCTTTCTCGTCCACCAGTGGGATACCCTGAGGCAGTCCCCGGCACCCTTTCCGAGACTCTATTTTCCTCTGAAGCAAACACGGTGGTCGGTGGCATTGTGAAACACTTGACTACACTCCCATCTGATCCGCCTCCCGTACCAGGGAAAACCTCAGAGCTGGGAGAGCACATGTGCAATAATGCGTATTTCTATCAGCCTGTTCATTTTTAGGAAAACACGTGTTATTATTGGATAATACTTTGCCATGGAAGATACCTCTTCGAACCTGTTCATGTCCAATAACAACTTGGATAGCTTGTTAAAACATTTTGTTTATATCTGTATATATATACACACACACATACCATTTTGTTATCCTGTCGCCCGTCTTCTTTAGAAAGGTGTCTAGCATACTTTTTCCCTCCAATTTAGAAGTTTTATCTTCCCAAACAGTCACTAACTAGAATGATACATTTTAATTGATCTCTTAAAAATTTAAGGATTGAGAAGGAAATTAACATCACACCCTGTCAAATAAAATAGTATTAAAAATATTGGGCTATGAACACAACCTAGATGAGCAATTCTGCCATATCCGAAATTTACTCTAAGATAAGCCTACTAGAGTAGTCTATGAGGCACTGATTCAGAGGTTGAATAGCACGGTTGCTCGTAGCTAGTCTTACCAAACACTGTGCAAAAGTAAAATTTACCTTTAAGTATGCGTCAATAAGTCACTTAGAAGCAAACTAGCCGCATTGTAAAGTACTGATTTAATACAGCTCCCAATGCCTAGCGTTGATGCTACATTCAGCGACAGCCTACAGAACACAGCCTATAGAACGGAATCTGAATGACACAGAATGCTTTTGAAACAATGGCCATTAAAAACATACACTTGAAAACCTACGTCAAGATAATTCACTGGCCTATGACTTTAAGTACAGAACGAAAATGAATATTACATCTTCCCACTAAGTATTCTAAGTAGAACAATCTCAAATAACTCATGTTGGAAAAATATGCTCTACGTTATGAATTGCAACAACAAAAATTAGACTTTGTATTAGAACCATTATTTTCTCAAATAATTGTATGTACTTTATGCAACATGTGTCTAATATACGTATTCCGATTTAAAGATGACCAGTTTAAAAGTCCACATATGATACTTTCCTTATTAATAAAAATAATACATCCAAATCCCATGGCACAGTGCTAGTCACAGAGCAGATTTCCATCTCCTCACAGTGAATGGAAATAACTCGTGACGCTTCTAAATAAGCCAGGCCACAAAGAGCTTGTGAAGCGAACTCGGATAGGTCAAAACCTGGGCGAGACCGCGCTCATGGGAATCCGTCAGCCGCGGCATGAACAAGTGTGACTGCAAAGCATCAACGAGCCACAGCCGTCCTCAGATGGGCTTTGAGCCCCCTCGGGAGATCCCGTCAGTCACTGGAGCCAGGATGGTGCCCTCTGCCCACAGCGGGTTGTACGTACACGGTAAGCAATACCAGATGTGGAACTGTTTCCCCAGTTAGTCAGTGCGTACCTTACAGACAAGCATGTTTCAAAATCAGGGAGAGGTTTAAAGGTCCAACACCTTTCAGTCTTACCCATTTCCCACTGAGTAGCATGTTATGCAAGAGCATGTATATTTCCTGGTATGTGGTAGAAGTAATCATATATTAATAACACGTGCTGAGCTCCTGGTAGGGGCCAGAAGACGTCTGGGGCTCTCCCAAACTCTCACTTATATTGCACATGGCCTCGGATAGGTTTAATTGGCCCCATTGTACACATCACTGAATAAGCATAGACAAAGTCGAACTAAATAAATGTTTGGTAACAGTGCTAAAAATGGTAACATTATAAGCAAGCAAGAAAATAAAGAAGCAGCAGCCTTGCCTAAGTTTGGAAAGCAGTTTTCTCTAACGTAGAAAAGGAGCTATTTCAGGGCGTTCTTCTGCTATATATATATATATATATATATATATATATATATATATATATATATATATATGCTTGTGTTTGGGTGCTGAAAGTATTTCAGTATTGTATCCATCCATATATGCTTGTGTTTGGGTGCTGAAAGTATTTCAGTATTGTATCCATCCATTGAATAACTGCAGCCGATCCGTCGTCTTCCCTATACACATGACAGACTTTTAATTTTTAAATTACAAAATTAGAACATTACTATTTGTTTTGCTTAAAAAGGTAATTTAAACCTTTTGAAGATTATTAAAGTAGTAACAGCTCTGAAAACATTCACACAGTCAACTAATGTTTTCTTAACATGAACTTGACCTTCATTCAATAACTTGGCAAGCTAATCCTTTCACAACAAGGAGTAAATAAAAGCTGTCTGCCTAATAAAATTGGTTCTTACAAAAGACAAGGCTTTTTCAAGACACAGACTGCATTGTTTTTCTTAAGAGACTCTTCACTTATTCAGTAGGAGGGCCACTTCAAAAAAGGGACAATTATGCTTAAAATGTTATGATTAAATGTGAAAAATTACATATCAGGGACTAAAATCTTGCTTGAGGAAGAAAATGGACTTTTTAAAAGCTTTGTGTTGCTTAGCAAATAGCGATGGCGTTATAATTTTTAGATTAATGAATTTCTTAATATTGAAGAGCAGAAGCTCGGTAGTTGGGAGATTTTTCTATACAAGCACAGAACTCTATTTTCATATAGCACAATCTCAACTATCCCTGCTATAAGCATCTTTACATTCTTTTTCTCCAAAAGAGAATGCTTAAAATATGTGTGCCTGGAAGGGGAATTTATTTTATATTACAATCTTCAAAGTTGAAACAAAACAAAACTTCTTTATGGAATTAATACTGATGAAAAAGCTATGTCAAAATCCAGAAATAATACCAGAAATATAGCCCTTCGGAAGGCATGCGGTGGAATAAGAATAAACATCCCAGCTGGTAATTCTAAGCTGGCAAAACTCAAAGAACTTTTAATGACAGAAATGCAAAGTGAAAAAAACACCTGACTAGCTATTTTATCTCTGTGCAATTCATAAATTAAGGATTAATGTTACAATCCTTAAAAAAATACCTTAGAGGCGATCCACTTGATAAGAATCAAGGCCAGACACCAGATCAATGTAATTCCCATTGGATCAATCTAAAGCCTGTTGCATCATCCCACTCCCTCCTCTAGCGAGCAAGAAACCAGGGTGACTTCTGAGTTTGGTAAATCAACCGCATGCTGTCCAGAGGCGAGAGCGAGGAGACCCTGGCTGACTTGAACCTCCAGCAGCTGCCTTCGCACGGCAATCACCTGACTTCTCGGAGAAGGCAGGCCCAGCCAGCCTTTCTGCTGAGCGCTGGCTGCAAACCACAACACAAGGGGTGGGGGTCAAAGAACTAATAAAGTTGGAAGAAGAAAAACAAAAGCAAAACTCAGTGAGGGCTGATCTAACAGTCACAAAAAATGTAGACTAAAGACAAGCCCCAAACAACCCTAATACGAGCAGGTAGCTTCACAAGCATTACGTCCAGACAGTTAAACATCTTAATATAGTTTACTCTATTTATGCAGCTTCAAATAGAGTGTGCCCAACTTTCTTCTTTCCCTTGCTGCAAATGATGCCTGAACTGCTTCAACATTATAACATAGTCATTAGTGTACTGACCCAGAGACAGTGCATTTTCCAATAATACAGTTAAAAGCATCTGATTGTTGAGCCCATTTCAATCCATGCATACAATAAGTTGGGGGTACATGTCTCATTCCCCTCTTATGCTGGGTGAGCTCTCTTCAGAATCAAGTATATCTACCATATACCAACTCCTCCTGAAGTCTTGGGCTACTAACCACAAGGTCAGCAGTTCAAACCTGCCAGCCACTCTTTGAGAGAAAGAAGCTGTCTGATTCCATAAGGATTCACAGTCTCAGAACCCCTGAGCAGCAGCTGGGCTCTGCTTTATGGGGCCACTCCGAGCGGGAACAGGCTCAGGGGCAGTGGGTGAGGGCAGCCAGTGCACTCCAAGCAGCGTTGATGGTGGTTCCGAGGCACCTCGGAATCCAGGGGGAGCAGTGAGGTGACCTGCGTAGGGATAGCAATGGCGGAGAGAGATGACGAGCATGGCATCTGGGTGGACGGCGGCTGCTGGCCAGATGAAATCGCCTCCAGAGCAAGGGCACTCCAAGGTCGGTTCTGAAATAATCTTCAAAGGAGCCAAATGCTTCCCGCACTAATAGTATTCTCATTAGGCAATCCTTGGAATCAGGAGGGTGTGAGTGTGTGTGTAAGTTCATTGTAGACCTGTGAAAACATTATATATGGTGACCTAAATACAATGTTTCCTAAACCGTGACCATTCATGAAAGATGGCCACAAATTGCTGCTCTCCAACCTGTGGTGTGTGACACGGGCCGCCCCACATGCACTAGGTGGTATGTACCACCGCGATGCCAATCTCTGCCCAGAGAACATCTTTATTTTGTTACAAGACTGGGTGTAGCCGGGAGAGTGCTGGGTCCCCATTTGTTCTCCATAATCCGGTAAGGTCTCAGCCACCATCCTGACAGGATGCCCAGGAATGGGGCAAAGCCAAGCCATGTGTACTGGCCTAGGTGTCAGGAGAAAAGGGGGCGGTCATCTGTCGAAGGCCAGGCAGCCTTGGTCAGTGCCTGATGGCAATTTGTAATCATTATCTACCCCTCTGGTCAGCCTTGGGGTTGCCAAATTAGCCCAGGCGAGCGGCCCTGGTTTTCCTGGTTGCACTTCCTTCCCCATCAGCTGCTCAAGAGAGTCACAATTTGAGAGAGAACATTGCTAGTTTTGGTACCCTTCTCACTGCCAAAGCAATGCAAAAACCCCACGGCCACCCTGGATTCTGACAGGGAGTTTCTGAGATGGCAAGTGTTTATGGGGCCAGGCACCTCACCTTTCTTCTATGGAGTGAGTGGCTGTGGGTTTGAACTGCTGACCTTCCTGTTAGCAGCCCACCACCTCACCCACCCCACCATCAGGACTTCTTATTTTTGGAACAGGACTTAGATATTTTAAATAATTATCCTCTTGGTTCAGGGTGAACTCTAGAATTGGCATTTTCTTTAAATCTTCGGTTGAATCGGAGCTGAGACAAATACAAAAACTGAGACAGACAGTAAGGGGGAAAAAGAGCGCACTCACTTAAAAGAATTTGTGCTGAGACTATTTCCTCCGTCTCCAAAGTCCACCCACTACAGTCAAGTCGATTCTGTCTCACGGTGACCCTGGATCGGGCTTCTGAGGCTGTTAATCTTCATGGGACCAGACAGTCTCAGTCCTGCTCCTGCAGGGCCGCTGAGGGTTTCAAACTGCTGACCTTGTGGCTCGTAGGCGCTGGTAGCCTACTACAGCACCGGGGCTCCTGGACAAGAGCCCGAGCAGAGAGCACTGTAAAGTTGATCAACAGGTAACATATTACCTTTGACTGTCCTTTTTGACTTGTCCTAAAGCTGTTTCAGTTAATAAAAAATAAATGAAGGGGGTATACACGTGGATTAGGCCCCTGGTGAATCCCCTCTGACCAGGGACCAGGGGTGTAACCTGCCTTGCCAAGGTGCAGAATATCCTGGAAAGTGGGTTGCCAGGAATGTAGTTAGGTTAAAACATGGCACCCTAATCATTTGATCACCTTTATGATCTATTTTAAATTTGTGTTCATTTTTAATATTTTCTGCTTTCTTTTCAGTTGAGGTTTTTATCTGTTTACTTTGTTATTCTTATTAGGTTTTCAAATATTTTGCTGTTTATGAAATTCCAGATAGCTAAATCTGTAGACAGTGGCTGGATTAATGGCCCCTTGGGTTATGGCAGGGGGCATTACGGGGGGAAATGCGGAGTTAATAACGATGAGGACAAGAATGAAGAAAGTTCTACCACTGATTGCGGTGATGACTATACAGTGCTTCCTGATGTGACTGAGCTGTTGCATTGTGGGATATGTGACTTGCATGCCAATGAGACTGCCGGGGGTGGGGGTGGGGGGTGGGGAAGAGCCTGGGTTTATGCCTGGGCTTCACCGCCGTGAGCGGAGCGGCTCTGGAGAGGCTACCACCGATGTGCCTCTCACACACTGGAGTGAACTGAGGCACAGAAGAATGCCTAGCTCATGGCAGGCTCTCATCACATTTTGGCTGATCCAGAGTGAATCATGTAAGACCCAAGAATGACAATAACACCACATCCTAAGCACTCTTGCTTCACCTGACTTCTAGTGTACCCAGTCACACAGTCCGGGAGAGAGCCTGCATGGATGCTTGCTGACCAACTGTCCTGGAGAAGCCTTCTTGGCCACAATGGGGGGAGCAATTTGATTTTCATTTTCACGTCAACCTATAGGTTGGCGTTAAAAATTTTAACTTACTATTTAAATTTTTTTTACTATGTGTCTGATATTGGAATGCAAAGATAATCAAGACATAATCCTCCCGGATCAGAAAATGTCCCATCTGAATAGAAATAGCCGTTGATTTTAAGCCCCAGGCAGACAGTTCTCATCGTGAAGCCACGCTTACACGAGCACACGACAATCATCTCACTCCTTGCCATTAAGTCGATCCCAACGCATAATGACCCTATCGGACAGGGCAGGACTGCCCCGGTGGGATTCCGAGGCGGTCACTTCTGAGGCAGGTCGAAAGCTTCATCTCTCTCCCATGAAGCAGCTGGTGCTTCCGAACTGCTGGCCTGGTGCTCAGCAGCCCAGCACGTCCACACAGAGCTCATAAAAGCCTCTATCAACACAGCATTTCTCTCTCTATTTTTAAAGTTCACAATATTTCTTGAAGTAGTAATTATACTCAGAACCCTATTTCATTTTTCATGATTTTTAAAGATCAAATCTTCTACTTTATCCAGTGGCAAAAAGATCTTCCCCTAATGGAAGATACACTATTTTTCAGTGTTCTGTAGATTTCCTTTAGGAATTTTACAAGAAAAAAAAAACACAATAAAAATTTTAAAAATTTAACTCCAGATAAAACATTTTCAATAAGATGAAATAAAAATAAAAGTTATGATTTAAGTAGTAGGGATTCTCCTTTATAATCTTATGTTTATTTTTTAAAAGTCTCCTAAAATGAGTATTTTTGGAGTTAAATGATATAATTTATTGTTCTACAAGGAAATAGTGGACTCTTTCTTTCTTTTTTTTTTTTTTTATAGTGGACTCTTTCATGCTAAGGAACTATTCACTACTTTATTCCGTCTCAAAATCTGGAGAAACAGGGTAAGGTAGCAATAAAACTAAAAAATGCACAGAATACACATAAACTTTGGAAACAGACTGTGATATGACAGCAGGATCATATAAAAGGTCTACCTTGCTGGAGCTTATAAGATAAATATCCGAAAAAAATCAAATTACTAGCACATCCCACTATTTTATGAGTGTAATCAATAGGAAGAAAAGGCATGGCTTTGATTAACGGTTTTTAGGGAAGTGATCCAAGAGTAAATTTTATCCGTGGGGCTCTCTGCCACCCACAGGACACCTGTCAATCTTGGCAAAAGCTTTCAGCGATCCATATAGAGAGCCAGCATGTCTCTCTCTTGACCAAGTTAGGCTCACCTCATGTGCATTGACATCAGTGTCTATAATTTTGGAACCCCATGGACAGAAATAGTTGATCACAGAGCTCTTGATACAAATGCAGTGCCCGGAGAAAAGTGTAACCATATTTATGGCAGAGAAAGCAAACACCAGAGTCAAGAGATAATATTGTTCAAAATTGTGTGGCTTTCAACAGATATGAAACTAAGAGTAAAATTAAGATTACAACTAACAAAAGTTAAAAAAAAATTCTGGCAGCATGTGAGTTTTATCAGTCAACTGAGCTTTCTGTCATAGACTTAGAATGCCTGCGTTCTCTGTAACGCAGTATACTGCTACTTGGTGACAATGGGCATGCGCTTTTTCCTATTAAGGAACTTGGCAGTTTATAAACATGCAAGTCTTTTGGTCCAGAAAACGACTTCTGATGATATCAAACAAAGTTATATGTGTATTTATCTGTTTCTAATATTTACCAAATCATGAAGTAGCAAATTGTCACGAAATGTTTGACAAATGTGCCGTCCATTTTCATAAAGGAAAAAGAAAAAAACAGAGTAGCTTTCACAATGGTAGTGTTTGAACTTAGAGGAGTCACAAAGGTGGGGGAGGAAGGGAGGGGAAAAAAGAGGAGCTGATACCAAGGGCTCGAGTAGAAAGTAAACGTCTAGAAAACGATGATGGTAACATATGTGCAGCTATGCTGGATGCAACTGATGTGTGGATTGTGATAAGAGCTGTGAGCGCCCCAGTCAGATGGGTTTCCTTTAAGCACAAAGTTGCAGCTGTGCTGGACCAGGAGAACGGCACCGACACGGGGCACCTTGATTTCTTTCAGCAAGTCTGCAAACAGCTTCTCGTGATATTCTTGAGAAAAAGACAGAGCCAGCAGAGTCCCATATGCCAGTTAGGCAGACTCTGGGCTGATTGAACAAACATACCCAGAAAGATTAAATAAGTACGTGATAGCAACCTCAGAGATTTCTAGCAGTAAATAAACAGAATTCTGCATTTGACCTTGCCTTGCTGCACATTTCTTTGGAGGCAGGGCAGACAAATGCATATCAAGTCTGCAAATCAATGGGTGAATCAGCATGCTGAATTGCCAGCTTAAAGAAACAAACTCTTTACTTTGAAATAAACCTGCAGGGGTATAGAACATAGAAAGACCTCACAGGAAGTTTAAGTTTCAAGCTGATAAGGGGCAGTAGGTGCTGGTTATCTTGGGAGGCATTGAGAGTCATATAAGAATTTAGGTCAATTGAGAATGTTGTGGGTGGGGGGGTGCAGAGCAGCAAGCCCAAACCCAGTAGCCAACAGAAGGGTCACAGGATGGGATGAGTCAACCAGGGCACAGCATAGCACCGATGAAAGATGCAGTACTCCTCTGGGTCTTTGAGGCTTCCTCACCCCCCACTATCATGACCCCAGCCCTGCCTTTCAGTTCTGATCAGACTAGATAGCATATATACTGGTGCAGATAAGAGCTAGATACACGGAATCCAGGTCAGATAAACCCCTCAGGAACAGAAATGGGAGTAGCATATCAGGAGGGGAGGAGCTGGGAGGGGTGGGGGCGGAGGGAAGGAAGGGGGAATCGATCGCAATGATCGACACATACTACCCCTCCCCATCCCACATACGGGAGGGATGAAAAACAGAAACCTGGGCGAAGGGAGATAGCGGTTGGTGTAAGATATGAAAATAATAATAATTTGTAATTTATCAAGGGGTCAAGAGGGTGCGAGGGGGTTGGGAAGGAATAAAAGAGGAGCTGATGCCAAGGGCTCAAATACAAAACAAACATCTAGAAAATTATGATGACAACACATGCTTGATATAATTGATGTATGCATTGTTATAAGAGCTGTACGAACCCAAATAAAATGATCACTAAGGAAAAAAAGAATTTAGGTCCAGAATTCTGCCACTGAGCTCCACACAAGTCATACGTATGTGTGTGCGTGGTGGTAGTGGTGGTGGGGAGCTTCAAAAAATTTGTTGTGGGAAAACCAAGTTAAAAGCAAGTGGAATTTTCCCATGAGCTTTCTGAAGTCCCTCTCAGTAAGCTGGAGCTCAAGGCTCAGTGTCCTAGCGGAAGATGCAGAGATATCACATTTTTAGGCACAAGTAAAACTACTTCGGGAGGTACGGTTGCAGGAAAGGAATGGTTTTAGGCAAAGAAAGGAGAAAGCGGGACAAGACTGAGGAACCTGCGGGAAGCGTAGCTTGATTTCGTGAAATGCATACAAGCCAGCCGAAGTCTGTGGGAAACAGAATGTGATGCAAAATTGCTTTTTAAACACTGTCTATAATTTCACAATCCGCTAGCACCTTGGAGCGAGTTCCAGCTCAAGGCAACCGTCTGGGCCTGG
Organism: Tenrec ecaudatus; assembly: GCF_050624435.1. Classification (NCBI taxonomy): domain Eukaryota; kingdom Metazoa; phylum Chordata; class Mammalia; order Afrosoricida; family Tenrecidae; genus Tenrec; species Tenrec ecaudatus. The sequence continues at coordinate 73,463,057 of NC_134534.1, read as the reverse complement.
GTGGACCTGCGCTCCAGGGCTCCGCAGCTGTCAAGCATCCAGGAAGCCCAGTGCTGGGCAGCTGGCGGCTTTTCGCTGTTGACCTTTGGTGGCAGCCAAACACTTTAACCAGCGCACCACCAGGAATGCTCACAATAAACAGAAGGGATTGCTTCCAAGTATTTGGTCAGTCTTATTAAGGAGTCTGAATTATATAAAAGGACAAAGGGACGCCATTGGAAGGTCTGAGAGAGAGAGAGAGAGAGAGAGAGAGAGAGAGAGAGAGAGAGAGAGAGAGAGAGAGAGAGAGAGAGAGAGAGAGTGAGTGGGATTTGCTTGAATGTTTCAGAAGGTTAAATAAGTACCCCTGGGAAATCCCTGTGGAAATGCCTATTTCAGCTGCTGAGCCTTTGGACTTGAGAGTGTTCCACCAGTAACTGACGGGGAGCAAGACTCGCCAAGGAGGCAAAGAAGATGGCTACAGCCGAACGTGTGAGTCACAAACAGGAGCATATTGGGATCGTGGGGCAAAAAGCCCAGGCATAGTTGCTACTTCAACTTCAATAGCACCTCTACCCTCACCCTGCCAGTCTGGTCTGTATCCTGTCACACACGCATGTACAAATGACATTCCTTTCTCTCTCACACCTCCGTCATGTAAACACCAGCACAGAAGCCTCTTTGGATTTCACAATCTCATGAATAAATGCAACAAAAGACAAGACCCAGGGTCTGCCCGAGGTATAGCGTGCCTCCCAGTCACATTCAGACTAATGGGATAAAATGAGTAATCATTGCATTCTGGTCCCATTCAAGTAGGAAAGCTTGAGTCAAATCACGTGCCATTTGACAACCATTAGCTGGGAGACCATGCTACAACATCATGCTCGTTGGCAAAATGACTGTCATCTCTTGGATTTCTTAAACCATCTAAGGCTACTGCCATTTTAGTGAACTTAATTAATAGTAAAGTCAATTAAGATCGACTGTAAGGCTCCCTTACAGAGATCCAACTAGAATAATTATATATATATATATATATATATATATATATATATATATATATATATCAGCTTAGATAAGGTTCAGAGAAAGAACCGTTTTCTCTAAAATTAACACCATTTGTTAACATTTAAGAAAATGAAGATAACACGGAGACTTCTGTGTTTAGCAGATAGAATTATAATGCTTTGTTTGAAATAAAATTGAAAAAGAACTAGATGGCAAAAAAAAGTTTTAATTTGCATTGAAGTACATGGTACTTTGTTCAAAAGAAATGCATTTATAATTAATGCTCTACAGAGAAATCTAAGACTTTACATATATCGCCTAACATCAACAGAACTCTCATAACAAATATTTTCATCTAATTAAGTGGTTCTCAACCTGTGGGTCGTGACCACTTTGGGGTTCAGCCGATTCATAACAGTAGCAAAATTATAGTTATGAAGTAGCAACGAAAATAATTTTATGGTTGGGGGTCACCACAGCATGAGGAACTATATGAAAGGGTCGCGGCATTAGGAAGGTTGAGAACCACTGCTCTAGTTCCTTAATAAATGAAGTCTAATATTCTAATAGTCTCTTAAGTCTTAATATTCTGCAAACAAATATCTTCTTCACATTGGACAAAGGAAGCATAGACTTTGGATCATCTGCTCAGAGATTCCAATCCCGAAACTACTTTTCCTGGCCATGATATCGTGATACGAGAGTTCTAAATTACATTTGCTCCTCTTGGTTGACAGGACAGTCATGCCACATTGCTGTTCTCAGGATTACAGAGAGTGAAGGATGCACAAACATACTCCAAGAATTTGCCAAAGCTGCTTCTGCTAACTTTCAATTGTCCCGCATACTCCAAATGAGGTCACTAACAAAGATTACAAAAATTAAAAGCAATCTCACACCCTTTAAGCAACATTTTGGTAATATTTGGGCATAGTCAAGATTATCAAATTCTTCAGAATTTTTTCCCCCTTCTCTACACAACAGAAATCATTAGCTACTCTGGCTCATTTTTGAATAACCAGTTTCTTTAAATTACCATTGGAAATAGTAAAAATTTTGACTAATGTTTAAGAGCCAATCTCCTATCATTTTTTCAATTAATTAGGCATGCAGAAAATGTTAAATTAATCAGAAATTTACCCAAGTAGTTAAGAATCTGAATCCAATCTTCTTTTAGGACATTAGACCTGACAGTTGTGGGTAATGGTTACTCTTTTGAAGGAGGACAACATTTTTTAAAGTTTCGAAACAGTCTGAGTAGGACCGCATTATGGGAGCTATTCTTTTAGTAGGAAACGCATAACACAGCACGCTCAACAGTTCTCTCAGCAGAACTGTCAAGTAGGAGTGGCTAGGAAGAAAAGTTTGGCAATCTACTTCCAAAAATCAGTCAACAGAAACCTGTGGATTCCCTCCCCCCATGAGGCCTTGATAATTTATAAAAATTTCCCCCCATGTTTTACACCAACCACTGTCTCCCTTCACCCACTTTTCTGTTGCCCATCCCCCCAGGAATGGGTTATATGCAGACCATTGTGATCAGTTCCTCCTTTCTACCCCACCTTCCCCTTACCCTCTTGGTATCTCTATTCTCATTATTGGCCCTGAAGGGGGTTATCTGTCCTGGATTCCCTGTGTTGCCAGTTCTTATCTGTAGCCATGTACATACTCTGGTCTAGTCAGATTTGTAAGGGCGAACTGAGATCATGATAGTGGTGAGGAGGGGGTGGTGAGCAGGGAGGAAGCACCAAAGAACTAGAGGAAAGTTGTATGTTTCATTGGTGCTACACTGCACCCTGATTGGCTTGTCTCTTCCTTGTGACACTTCTATAAGGGGATGTCTAATTGTCTACAGATGGGCTTTGGGTCTCTACTCTGCATCCTCCCCGCCATACATGTTGATATGATTTTTTTATTCTGGGTCTTTGATGCCTGATACCTGATCCTGTTGGCACCCCGTGATCACACAAGCTGGTGTGCTTCTTCCATGTGGGCTTTGTTGCTTCCCAGCTAGATGGCCGCTTGTTTACCTTCAAGCCTTAAAGACCCCGAAGAGCTAATATCAAGGGCTCAAGTAGACAGAAAATGCTTTGAAAATAATGCTGGCAACATATGTACAAATGTGCATGACACAATGAGTGTGTGTATGGATTGTGATAAGAGCTGTAAGAGCTCCCAATAAAATGATTACAAAACAAAACAAGAGCTGTGGATCACCACAATCTCACTGCATGGTACAAGACCAGCAATATTTGTTTCTGTTCATTGTGCATGCGATTTCCATGAATTGAGGGCTAACTTGATGGAAATTAACAAGGTTGTAGGGTCAGTAGTTATGCTTAAATTAATTTACATCAGCAACCACCACCACATCTACTTATACTGGAAAAGCACTAGTACTTAAGAATTGAAAGAATACCGAATTGAGAGGGTTTACATGGATGCAATGGGGCAGAAGTCATTCATCTATGAGAAGTTTCGAGGGAAACTTCGTGGCTAACCAACTGGAAGAGACCCACATTTGTGTCTGCTCTGAAGAAAAGTAATCCAGCAGAATTTAAAATGATCAAAAAATATAAGTAATATCACATGCAAGTAAAATTTTGTTGAAGACAATTCAACAATGGTTGCAGCAATAGATGGCAGGAAAACGCCAGAAATTCAAGCCGGATTCAGAACAAAGCATTTTATTGCTGATGTTAGAGGCAAGTTGGCTGAAAGTAGAGCACACCAGGCAGACGATTACCAATGCTTGATTGATGGCCTAGAAAATAGGCGTTGACTGGGTGGATCATCACAATGATAGCTATGTAAAGGAGAGTTTTACATAGACCAAGAGGCAGTCCTTTGAACAACTTAAGGGAATGCTGCCCTGGCCTAAACTGGAGAGCGATGTGCATCAGGGTTGCATCCTTTCATCGTACTAATTCAACTGCGGGCGGAGCAAACAAAATGAGAAGGTGGGCTCAACGAAGAGCAAGGCATCATGACTTAAGGAAGTCACCTGAACAACCCGAGGGCACAACCGTGCTTTCCAAAAGGGAAGATGACTCGAAGCACTGAGGTGTATCAAAGGCCACAACCTTCAGTATGGGTTATGCCTCAATATAAAGAAAATTGAACCAATAAGCAACACCCATGATAAATGGAGAAAACATCAACGTTGTCAAGGATTGAATTTTATCAGGATCCAAAAACCACATCCATGGAAGCAACAGTCGAGACGTCAAATGACATATTGCATCGGACAGCACCTCTTTAAAGCTTTCAAAAGTAAATATGTCACCTTGAGGTGAGCCATGGTATTTTTTTTTAACCACGGTATTTTCTTTTTTTTAATTAGATTTTGCTGTGGTATTTTCAATAGCTTCATGTGCATGCAAAACCTGGACAGTGAATGAGGAAAAAGAATTGATGTTATGTGGATTGTGGTATTGGGGGAAAAAATCAACTATATTTTGAATTCTCAGAAGAATATACTAATTTGTCTTGGAGGAAATGTAGCCAGAATATGCTCCTTAGAAGTAATAGTGAGACTTTGTCTCACATACTTGGACATGTTACCGGGGAGACCAGGTCTTGGAAAAAGACATCATGCTTGATAAATTAGAGGGTCAGCAAAAGAAATGGAAGCCGCTCAATGGGATGGACAGACAGAGTGTTTATAACAATGGACTCACACACATCAAGGATTCTGAGGATGGCACAGGAGTGGGCAGTGTTTAGTTCTGGGGTAGATAAGGCCGTTAAAACTTGGTACCAACCCAATGGCATCTAACCAACACAGCAATGATACCTATAGAGGAGGTTTATCTTTTTTTTTTTTTTTTCACAAGAGAAAAGCTTGTAAGTCCATTGTCATGAATCCCTTGGCAAATCCCCAGGGATTTGCAGCCATCTATTGTGAACCACTGGTCCCAAAGACAAACCAATGTAATAAGAAAAAGCTGACTGATAAAGGTTAAAAAAAGAAACAAACTCTGACAATATTTAATAAATCTCATCAAATTGCACCCACAGCATCCTTCCTGCCCACAGCTCATGATATTTTCTATTACCAAGAAGATAGGGAAAATCATTTTAAATGTCTGTTATGACACAGATTTAACTCTATTATCTCATTTCCACCCTATTCGTACTCTCCTGCCAGACAAATAATTACTCACAATTTCCTGATCACAGCCTGAGAATGACCATTGGCACACTTTGGCCATTTCATTCCTCAGTCTACAGTGAACTTCCTCCCCCTCTACCAGTCAAGAGAGCCAGGTCAACCCTGATACCTCTACCATGTAGCTATAAAGAGGAAAATAAAATCGGATATTTCTGCCCATCAGATTTTCTTATTTCAAGATTTATGAAAGTTGTTTCTTTTAATTCACTAAAATAGATAATTCGATAAGCTGAACATTTAAATTATATGAGTAATTAAGAACCAGTTAGATATAATATAGGCAGCTAGTTTTAACTGTAATATACATTTTAGGGAGTTGCATATTGTGGTAGTTACATAATCTGGTATCAATTTGAAGATTAAGAGTGTAGGAGTGGAGTCTGGCCTGTCAATCAGGATATAGTCAGTGAAGCCTCTGTGTGAGCATGGCCTTCTCCTGAGGATTCTGGGAACTCTGGTATTACTCCTTGGAGGCGGGAGACACTCCCGCTATCTGTTCACTCCCTGCAAAACATCCCTGTCCTGTGGAGAAGACATATGGAGAGAGGTTGATGGAGCCAGACCTCTGGAGCTGGAGAAGATACTTGGAGACCCCTGCCAGCGCTGAGATGCTTACAATGCCACTGGATCCACAAGACTTCCCACCCACTGGCCTGTGATCTTCCTGCATTCAGCATCATTGCATGTGTTTCATGAGTCTGAAGAGGACTTTATAGATTGGTATCGGAAATATGGGCTAATATCGGACTTAAGGACTTGATATGGACTGAACTGGGATGTTTTCTCAATATTCAACTGCTCTTGAATATAAAGCTCTTTCTTATACACATATGAGTGTCTATGGATTTGTTCCTATAGTCTACTAACACACATATTTAGAGTTCCATGTTTACAATAAACAAGGCCTGGTAGTGCTGTCAGGTAAGCATAGGATGGATAACTGGATGCAAGGTCAGCGGTTCAAACCCATCAGCTGCTCTTGGGGGAAAAAGAAAGAGGCAGTGCTCTGCTCCAGGACCACAGCCTTAAAACCCCTATATAGGGTGACTATGAGGCAGAACCTACACCTGGCCTGGGTTTGTGTTTAGGGGAGTTTATTTAGAACTAAGAATATAAGTTTACTACAAGAACAAAAAAAGGAATAATTTAGGGTGGAATATGTAATTGGGTAAAGGAATGGAAAATAATCTCAAGAACTCTTATGGGAAAAAAAATGACCAAGAAAGAAAAGTACAGGCACTTACTTTACTCTAAAATGTACTTCTCTAAACAAATTCATTTTATTCTTTAAAGGCAAATGGTAGCGGTAAAGTGGGACCTTCACGGTAGCGTGGACCCGCTGGCTGTCTACTCAGATCCTCAAAGTGAGGCAATTGTTACCCCGAGCCCATCTGGTACCAGGACCAGATCCCAAGATGTTTACGTCAATGAGGGGGCTTCAGAAAGTCCACGGTAAAATAAAATTAATGTTCAACATTTAAATAAAATTTCTTGTAGAAATCCTTAAGATGTAAGTTGTTAAGGGTAAGGCACTACCTCCCACATAGAAGTCCCCAAATAATTGTACTACTCATTTCTCTGTAAGATTGGCAGTATACTCTTGGGCCTAACAATGGATTTTAAAACAAGAGCAAACGAGGGTCTACCTTAGTTCTCCAGTGACATCCTTACTGCTTAACACCTTCAACCGGACGCTTGCAGATTTGCCCAATGCAGTGCACCCTGTGATCTCCTGACTGCCGCTCCTATGGAGCACTGGTTGTGGAACTGAGCAAAATAAGATCCTTGAAAACTTCAATCTTTTCTATGTTTTCATAATGGGGTGAAGTCCAGTATGAGGATTTTAAAAAATATTCAATTGTAATTCATACTGAAGGCTGCAATCCCTGCTTATTTGTTTGTTTCTTCCAGTTTTTAAACAACCAGTGTATAGAACCCAATTAAACATTTTCCTGTTAATCAAACCGATCTTATTACTCCTATAATAAAGTTACAAATTGCTAAAATAAAAATTTTATCAGTGAAATACTAGATATATTTGGGTTTTAAGATTTTATGTAGGAAATAAAATCACTAGTGTCTGAAAGCATGCTATAAAGTGATAATTAATACTTTGGAAATTCACTGACAATAGTTAATTAAAAATTGATTATACAGCATTATGTACAGAAAGAGGCAGAAAAGATATGTGTAGGTTCTAGAGGGAAGCCTTGGCCATGTGACTGGCAAGCAGCAGCAATCCCTCTGTGTCTAAACTTTCCAATGTGTTAATGGGGCTAACACCACCTAACCATTTCTCTACAGAGAATGAGATACAGTACAAGATGAAAGAACTAGATGCAAGTGAGAGATGGCAGTACACGTCATCACGTCATTAAATACACATCTTAACTCTGGTAACAATTGTACTTCGCTCCACTAGGATACAAAAGACAGCTTTATAATCAGCAATGTACCATGCCAGTTTCCTTGGTAACAAGATAACTTTTTCCAACGCTTTAAAGACCTTTGTATCAAAAAAACTAAAACAGAAAAAAACCAAACAACCCCCAAACTCTCTTTTCTTAACTAGGTTTATTGCCTTCAATTTACCTAAGAAATTTTAATTAGGGTATCAACAGAGTATTATTACAACATCGTGACACACTAGATGGGGAGAGAAAGCTATAGACCAATATCAACATTAGCAAGTAAAATCATTAAAAGACTAGAGTACACAAAGTAAGTAAGAATCACCCCCCAAATGTAAGGATAGGTTAATATTAGTATTTCTACTAAGATAACCATGAGCTACCATCACGCCAATTCTGCCTCCCGGCAACCCCATGTATGTGAAAGTGACAGTGGGCAAACAAATGCCCTTAGCTGCTAACAGGAGGATGGGAAGCGTGTGCCCACCGAGAGGTGCCTTGGAAGAAAGTCCTGTCAATCACCCTCTGAAAGACTAGCCATTGAATGCCTGATGGAGCACAGTTCTACCAAAATAACTTATCAAGTCAATTAATCAAGGATGAGAAACTGTAAGCATCTCAATAGATGCCCCAAAATGCATTTGAAAAAAATAACCATTCCAAAATAAATATCCATCCGATGTAAAGAGAAAAGAAACATTATCATTATTTTTTTGGTGATTATGAGAAAGAACAAGAAAATGATTACAGAAGTCTATTCAGTAGGTGGCTGATTAAAAAAATCAACATGCAAAAATCAATCATTTCCCACATATAGCAATACCTAGTCAGAGAACATGGGAAAAGACTTCATTTACATTCACAACCAAATAAAAGTAAACCTAGGGGGAAATGGCACAATGTAAAGGACTGTACAGAAAATTCTAATCTCTGCTGAAGGATCTCAAATAAGAGTGTAATAGGAAGACAACATTAGTAATAAGGACAATGATGAAGATGAACGCCATGAGGAGGGCAGCTCGATCAAGCAGGGAGCCATGCTCAGAGGGCATCTCAAGAGAAATCCATGGAGAGACTACTAAGATCTGTTTCTCCAAAAACTCACTACCATTGAGTGCATTCCAACTCAAAGTGACCCCTTAGGACAGGGTCGAGCCGCCCCTGTGGGTTTCTGAGACGATAACTCTTAACAGGAGAAGCAAGCCTCGCCTTTCTCCCACAGAGAGGCTGGTGGTTTCAAACTACTGCCCTTGTAGTTAGCAGCCTAACTTGTAGGCACTATGGCAACATCTGGGTTTGGGAAACAAGAAGCCTTT